>NC_069127.1:37934207-38277957 GCF_026914265.1 Mya arenaria
GATTACATATCTTCATGTTATCCTTAATACAAATTATGACCCATGATCGACTTGAAAGTTTGGTTAAAATTTATGGCAAGTTAGGATTTTCACTGATAAATACTATACCCTTCCTTCAATAGACTTCATGCTTCACACAATAGTCCAGTGACCCTGTGGCTGAAAATGCAAATAAAGGGGAAAAAAATGCACAGAAATGATTTTTGCATATTTGTGTTGTTTGATATCTGCTGTGTGTGGAAAAAAAGTATAGAAAAACTTTATAACGGTGCAAAATGTGATTTTTGGGATAAAATGTTAAAATTGTAAACAAAAGTATGAATTTCTGGAATTTGTCTGTATCAAATATGGATTTAGCATTAAAATCCCCCAAATAACTCTATTTTATAGATACTATAGAGCATCATAGCATACCTAATATTAAGGCACATCAAATATTGTTAAATGTGATTTTTGGGGTTAAACGTTAAAAAATGTTAACAAAAGTATGAATTTCTGGGATTTGTCTATATCAAAATTGAACATCTAGCAATAGAAATATCAAAATAACTATATGTGTAAGATAACAAACAGCACTATAACACATCTAATGTGTAGACTCGTCATATATTGTTAATTGTGATTTTTGGGGTAAAATGTTAAAGAAAGTTAAAATAAAAGTATGAATTTCTGGGATTTGTCTCTATCAAAATTAGATCTAACAAAAGAAAATTCAGAAAAACTTTATTTATTACATAGTATACAACACCATAACATATCTAATGTATAGACACATCATCAGTTGTGAAATAGGAATTTTGGGGTAAAATGTTCAAAAATGTTAACAAAAGTATTAATTTCTGGAATTTGTCTACATTAAATTAAATGTAGCAATAACAATTACCGGAATAACCGTATTTAATAGATAGTTTACAGCACCATAACATACCTTATGTGTCGACTCATTATTTATAGTGAAATATGATATTTGGGGTAAAATGTTAAAAATGTAAACAAAAGTATGAATTAATTTTCTGGAATTTGTCCGTATCAAACTTTTATTTAACAATAAACGTACCAGAATAACATTGTTGAATAATTATTATACAGCACCATAACATACCTTATACATTGACACATCATCTATAATTGTGAAATATGAGTTTTTGGGTAAAAATGTTTAAAAAAACAAATTTAGATGGGAATTTCTGGAGTTTGCCAAGAACTGGAAGAAATTAAGCTGAAACTTATACAGTCAAACCTGTATTAAGTGGCCACCCTTGGGAAATGATCAAAGTGGCTGCTTAAGACAGGTGGCCACTTAATCCAGGTTTGACATTTCGGCCTTTAGCTTTATTCAGAGATGGAGTATATATCTTAACCACCACCTCACACCACAATCAGTAACATCTGTATCAATATTATTGAAGAAGGCTGAATTCAAATACATTTGTATAGATAGAATAAATTTATTTCAAATTTATAAATAAAATACAATAGATAAATGTTGATACAAGGCATAAACAAAGCATACCACATATCAGTCTAAACATTTCACGCTTACGCTTAAGTAAGAAATTGTTTCGAGTCCTTCCACAGTTAAATTCCTTGGCAACACTTCTTGCACTACGGCCGTTTTCTAATAACTTTATAAACTCGACACGTTCTTTTAGAATCAAACACTTTCGATTAGTCTTAGTTTCAGCCATAATCAAAGGTAAAAACATATCAAGAACAATTCATTGTAAATATCCGTTCGTAGAAATATAAATCCGTGCACTTTGAAAAATAATATTAAAGTGCATAAAAATCGTAACTCGTTTAACGCCTTCGAATGACAATGCAAACTGTGAACTCATAAAAACCGGTGTTTTTGTCGGTATTTAAAAATTATCTTCGTAATTATTTAATTATCTTATTAATTGTGTCATTAATTGTGTCAATTCTGATCAAAACATTCGCCGACGTGTAATAAACATGATTTCTCGATGAGTAAACATGCATGGCAATCGTGTGATGCAATATTCATTTTCATTGGATGACGGAGATACCCGAGGTCGTCGTTCTTTTCCGTAAACTTCTATACGCAATTAAAGCTGTGTATTGGAAAAATTTATAAGTGGAAGTGTCAGTGACTAGGGATTAGTGGCCGCTAATTAGTGTTTATATGGCTTCATGGGGACAAAAATTAGTGGCCGTGGCCGCGTTAGACAGTTGGCCGCTTAATGCACGTACATTATATAGTAAAAACGTACGGGGGGAATTTGGAGTGGCCCGTTAAGGCAGGTGGCCATTTAAAGGAGGTGACCGTTCAACCAGGTTTGACTGTATTAAACTGCTCTACAACAAACTTAAGTTGCTGATTACCATAAAATGAGAAAGGTGATATTTTGGTTAAAGTGTTATAACTATGAATGAACGTAAGAATTTCTGGAATTTGCAAAAAGTCATAATGGAATTTAGCATTGCCATATCAGAATAACTGTATCGTATAATCTTACACATTGATATCAGTTGTATATTAATATTGCTAACTGTGAAATTGTACATTAAGGGAAACAGGTTAAAAATATAAATAGAACCTGATATTTCTGGAATTTACTAATAGTCAAATATGATATAAAAATGACCTAAACACATTATTATTATTATAATTATTATTATTATTATTATTTTATTATTATTATTATTATTATTATTATTATTATTATAGAAAGGAAGTGAATTCAACGTCATACAATGATTAATAAAACGGCGCATCGTCTCGCAGCAAAACCAATGACGTTGATATAAACAGAAATATGATATACAGACAAAAACATGGACTAATAAACTTTTATATGATATTTAATCATGAGGACTTACTTATTGAGCATATGCTAATGTGGAGTGAGCAGATGTAATGTGAAGTCTGAAAGTGTTGGAGGTTTGACAAGGGGTCGGGGTATGAATAAGATTTAAAATGCTGTTTGGATTCTGTCGCGACCTACTAACATGCTCTGACATAAATGAAGATGGAAGCTTGTTGCACTGCACTTGCAAGAAAGATAATGTGAAGCAGATACAAGGAGTGTAACCAGTGGTATTGCATCATATGAGAGTAATATTATTAATATGAAAGATTTCACGTTTAGAGAGAAAAACACCGTTGTGCTTATGAATGACAATGCTGGGGTCAGTGATGATGAAGTACTATGTGTTAAGTATTACAGTTTACGGGTATTTCTTCAAGTTCAGGGCTGGAAAGGACACTCTTTTTTTAACCCGGTAGAAAGGGGTTGGGAAGTTGTGAGTAACAAACTACTATATCCAGTGACAACTAAAACAGCACCAGCTCATGCTCATATTATGAAAGTTGTACAGTGCACTTGTCAAACTGTCTGCCATACAGTAGCATGCAGCTGCAAGAAGGTTGTATTTGATTGTTTAAAGCCTGCTCCGCATGCAAATGCTGTGGGATTTCTTTTGTAATCAGCGTTTAAAGTTGTGCATATTATCTAATGCTACACTAAGGCACTGACATTGCTAATCTAATCAACCAAAAACATTATAAAGTTTAATGTATGTAAAAATAACCAATTATACATATGTTACAAAATATCTACAAGTTCACTATAAGTTTCGAACATGAAATAAAAAAGTTACATATTTGGGGCTTGTATTCATTGTTTGTGGTCAAATTCCAGAAATCCAACATTTTCGTTTATGCTTTCAGAACTTTTTATCTCAATATCACATGTTTTGTTTGATCTGATAGCATAAAGTTTTCCAATGTTATTTTCCATGAAATGTAGCTCATGTCAGTTCTGCTAAATAGTCAGGTTTTTTTTTAAATAATTGTTCGGTTGTTGATCCAGGTATAGGCAAATACCAAAAATTTGCAAATTGTCTTCAGACATGATTTGGAGGTTTGGTTTGACCAGTGGATGACCCCTATGATTTTTAAGGTCATTGGCTTAAAGGTCAAAGTCACAGTGACCATAATTATATGAAAATAGCTTGTCTGAGTAATAAATAACTCAACAATGCCTTGACCTATAGTCCTCAAACTTGACTTTGAGGTTTGGCCTAAGCAGTAAATAACTATTTTTAATTTTAATGTCATCGAACAAAGGTCAAGGTCACAGAGACCTTAAACGTGAAAAGTCATGGCCGAGTGATAACTCGACCTTGCCTGGACCTACGGTCCTCAAACTTGCCATGGAGGCTCAGTCGGACCAGTTGTTGACCCCTATTGATTTTGAGGTCATCAGGTCAAAGGACAAGGTCACTATTACTATGAATGCAAAAAGCCTGCACCCATGGCCCTCAAAATTGACATGAAGATTAGGCATGACCAGTAAATCACCCCTATTCACTTGGAGGTCATCAGGTCAAAGGTCAGGTCACAGTGACCTTGAATGTAAAAAGCTTGTCTAAGTGATAACTAGACAATGCTTAGACCTATGGTCCTCAAGCTTCACATGGCCGTTGGGTTTGATCAGTAGATGACCCCTATTGATAAGGGGTTATATATATGCATGGACATATAAAATCATACATGCCATTTCCCCCGGCGGGAGGAAAAATCCCCCGGAATTTCGATCCATCCCCCGGTCTCCCGGCGGGAGATAAAAATCCCCCGGAATTAAAAAAAAAAAGTCCTTAAACTTGACAAAGAGGTCTGGGTGTGACCAGTAGATGACCCGTATTGATTTTGAGGTCAATCAGCTGGCATTTTGGTATTAACATATTGTCTTCAACTGTCCAAATATTCCTGACTTCATAGGGCTAATGGGGCATAGTGTTTGACAAACATCTCTTGTTTATATTTATCTTTTACAAGGACAAGTCTACTTTTCTCTATAATCCATATGGTTTTGAGGTGTTGAATTTGAACGTCATACACATATTAAAGGTGTTAAGGAGATAGGCTGTGCATAAAAAACATCCTTTTGTGTATTATATAATGTTATTCTTTAAATGAGTTATTGCCCAAGTCGATTAAATAAATACTCTTTTTTTTACTGTCTCCATAACTCCTTATGTTTTTGATTGATAGACTTTGACTTCAAACGTTGTGACATTATTGTGTTAGAGTAATACTAAAACTGAAGCAATGTTGACTTACATTTTCTTTTATATTTTCAGAGCGTTCTTTAGGTCAGAGCTGTGGCAATGTGAATGAATGCATCACCACCAGCAATGTAGTATGTAATGGATCTTGTACATGTCAGAGTGACTACTACAGTGACCAAGGAGCAAACACATGTACCAGTATGTACTCTCATATTACTATATAAGAATAAATGGTTAAAACTTTGTTGTTGGCAGGAAACAAGACTTTGATCATAACATTATTCTGGCATCAACAGCTGTGTCTTAAAGCTTTGATGATAGCACATCCACTCAATCATTTCAAGTATTGGTCACAATTGTTTCCTCGTTCATTAAAGTCACCACGCTTTCTACCCAATTGTTATGAAACTTCATCAGTTCCTTACAAGGTCAAGGCTGTATATATGCTAGGTGAAAATATGTCACTATTATAGGTCTGGTATTCAAGAATGATGAATCAACTCCTGAAGCTATTTTTTACGCCCTTTTATCTGATTGACACTAATCAATTCGAGTTAATGTCAAGTCATAAGGTTGATAAGGGTATGCCACTAGATCAAATGTTTGAGAAAGCCTTATTCAAACTTAACTCACCATATTTTCTATCCAAATATTATCAATATTTATAGAAATGAGCTGTTATGCTTAAGTCAAAATGTTTTTTTCTGTTTTGTTATATTTAAAGCTGTGGAACTCTGGTTACGAATTTACATCAATCATGACTCTCTTGTTTAAATATTCATGTGTGTCAACATTTATCATGTGTATTATTGACATGCCATCAGTAAAATTATTAGCATATTATTTACCCTTTTCAAAATGACAGAACGTCAAATATACGAGAGTTGTGACGTGACGTCACAATGCAGTGCCAATCATGTGACATGTAGCAGTTCCTTCTGTAGATGTTTGTCAGGATTTTACTTTGTGAACCCAAATACTTGCACAAGTATGTTGTTATAATTATATATGCATGGACATATAATTTTTTTTTTAAATATCTGATTATATAATGATTATACGACTGTTTATGAGCTTGAAATTACTTTTTTATTATTTATGAGGGCCATTATGGCACCTACATAACATGAAAAACGAATAGTCACGTTGTTATTTAGCTGTTTCCCATTAGTAAGTGACTCATTTTGCGTCTAGTTCACTCTTTGGTGAATTTGGAATAACTTGGCACAGACATTTGCCATTTAAAGACACAAGACACAATGTGTTACTTACCAGATTTTATGTCGTGGCCAAATTCGTACAGGATGTCTGATGTATGTATTCGTAAATATTAGACTAAGCAGGTGCACATGTGTCTACTACTGGACACATTTCTACTATTTCTCAGTATGATGTGCATAGACTAGTGTATCATGTTTATACTAATTTTAATGATTTAAATATTTTGTTAAAGTGTTCTTGTTTATCTTTCAGAACGAGATTTGGGTCAATCATGCAATGAAGCGGGTCAATGCTCCGATGGAAATACTTACTGTTTATCATCCTGCAAATGTAATGCTAATTACTTTGATAACCAAGACGGCATTGGGGGATCATGTGAATTAAGTATGTGTTTATGTCCATCTTAAACTATTTTGATATGGCTGCTCAGTTTTATGTGCAAAAATTGTTTTAAAGCTCCTAGTATAGTTGATTTGTAACATTCATTTGATCATTATTTTACAGCTGAACTACCAGGTAGCAAATGATAGATCATTATCATGGTCACATTGCATGGAATAAAATAAAGTGGAGGCATGCTTCAAATTAGGATAATTAACAACATAAGAAAATAGAGGCAAATAACATTTGATATTAAATTTATCTGATTTTGTCTCAACCACTCATGGGGAAACATATTGTTTTTGCCCTGTCCATCAGTCAATCAGTCTTTATGTAAGACTTTTTTTTCCACTCAATGACTATAGAACGATTGAATCTAGGAACTTCATATGTGTTGTGCATGTTACTCATGACCTGTAGATGATCCCTGTTGATATTGAGATCAGTAAGTTAAAGATCAAGGTAACCTTAGGGTAAAAAAACAGTTTCCGCTCAATACCAGGGTCCAGGAGCTTCATACTTTGTATGCGAGTTGGTCATGACTAGTAGATAACTCCTATTAATTTTGAGATCAGAACGTTAAAAGCCAATGTCACAGTGACCTTGCGCTGAAATAATTGTTTTTTACTCAGTACCATGACTTAACACCTTGAGCCCAGGAACTTGTTGGATTGCAAATAAATAACCTCTTTTGATTTTGAGATCTCTGATGCGGAATAGATGTTCACTATTGTATACAAGTGAATTGACAAAACACAAAGGTCACTGTTAGCCCGTCTTCAGTCTAAAAGTACAAATTTCATGTCTAACATTGATTAATTTCGTGCTATAGCCACACAATGGGGTTGACATGAGCATTTTCAAAAAAAGCAATATCTAGTTACAGGTACCTCGAACAGTTCAAATATACAGTCCATACTCGCTATGTCGACGTCGGATATCTCGCCTTTCCGGTTGTGTCGACTTTTCTCTCCGGTCCCAAATTTATTCCTTCTTATTCTATATGAAATAAATCTGCTTGTGTCGATTTTTCTATCTCTATTTTTTCGCTATGTCGACCTACTATTTTAGTGCCAGTGGTCGAAATTCACACATTTTCCTTGTTTCTTATGTCGAACTATAGATTGAGTTGTAGGTGCAAATATTGTTATGAAGGTTTGCGGCATGTCGCTAAATTACCGTGTCAAAATAACAAACTGTTATAATTAGATGTTAATTGGTAAGTGTGAATTATTAAAGTTGTTTGTTTATGTTTTTGATTAAAGAGTCTTTTATTGATCAAGCTATACATTGAAGCGCTCAATTTAGGTCGACGATGACATCATCGGAAAATTCGACAACATTGAAAGTAACGTGACCAAGTATTTCTCTACACTGCATGTACAAAACAGTCGTAACGAATGTACCATTTTAAGTTGTTGTCATATGTGCTTTACCGTTTTGTAACAATATAAAAGTGTATGTGATTATGGTTTTATATATGATTTGTGTAATCCTTACACGCGAATTAAATAAATTTGGCACAAATAATTCATTTTTATCACTTTATTTTTAAAAAATATGTTTGCTGTTTCCACGACCGTAACAAGACCGTTCAATTGCAGAAGTAGGATGTCCGATATATATTTAACGCATAAGTATTGGGATTGGTGATACTTTTTTGTAATTCGGATGTGTCGAATGTTTGTTATCTCGACTTTTTTCAATAGGTCCCGACAAAGTCGACATAACGAGTTTCGACTGTACATTATCTGCCTCAAATGTTATTTCTGAGTATCAAGGACTTTCAAGAGTTCCGATCAAACTTTTCAGCATATTTTTTTATTATTTTATTGAGTGGATTTAAGCTATGTTATTAATGTTAGCTATTTTATAAGCTAACTGTGTGTGTGTGCGTGCGTGTGTGCGTGCGTGTCTGTGTCTGTGTGTCTGTCTGTCTGTCTGTCTTCTTTACCAGACATACAACAAGAAGAGCCTTTATTTTGCTTAAAAACTTTATTAAGTATTTAATTATGATTAATGAATGGAACTCTAAAATGTTGTCCTTGTTTCATATATCATATGCTGTATGAAGACAGAAGGAAAAGCTTGCATTTCCAAAGAAGTCCATACCATTTAAATTTACTATCTTTTAATTTACAGAGAAAGAATTGGATGAGTCATGTCCATCCCTTTCTGAATCAGCACCCTGTAAGGATCCCATTGCCACATGCAGTTTGGAAACCTGTCAGTGTCCATCTAATTATTATGATAGCAATGGAGCCATTCCTGCAGGATCTTGCCAGCGGAGTAAGAACTGGCATTCTTCCATTTGTCAAGTATTCCATACTGTAAACAGATGGCATTTTCACTATGTAAAAGATGTCAATACAGTCAAGTGTCTCCTAAAAAACGCATTTCAATACAGAATTATTTTTTATATATTTTGTCTTACTTAGTAGAAATCATTTCAATGAATTCTGATTAATGCTATATTGACTTTGGTTTCATTGAATGAAGTTTGATTACTTTATATTGCATATAGTGCAAATGATGGCTCTTAGTAATTTGACTTAGAAATTTTGGACAAGGTTTTGCAAGGGTGCATAAATCAATATTTCAGCAAGTACTTGATTATTGCATTGAATCTCTATACAAGGGCTCCTTACCATGAAACCTATTTAACTTATCAAATCAGATAATTGTCTTGCATGTATAAATGGAAATGATGGCCCTTTATTATAAGACTAAGACATTTTTATTAAAAGCTCTCTGTGACAGCTCTTGTTATAATGATTATGATTTAAATATATGCTAATTTATTGTTTCAGAGGTGGGCCTAGGTATCCAGTGCACCATGAACTCAGCATGTTTAGAAGCAAATTCTGACTGCCTTGAACAACTGTCAGAATCGACCTGCAAGTGTACAAGCGACTATTTTGACACAAACACTGTGAACACTAATTATGGATCATGTATCCGAAGTATGACAATATAATTGTTTTTTGTTAAAACTCATTTCGGTTATCTAGATATTTGTGAAGTCAACTATAAACTAAAATATGGATAATTAATTATCAGGAGGAACAAGTACTCGTGTCCCTGTCGCCCAAAAAAACATGACCCTGAGTGGGCTCAACCCCTTTTGAGTGTGTTACAGACACCTACCGTAACTTACCTAAGAGTCTGTACATCTTAAAATAAATAAAAACTGCTGTCCGAATATAAAGAAAATTTCTTCAATTTAAAAAAAAAAAAATGAAACCTATTTTGTTCTTACGATCAGGATTTGCGTATATATATGCTAAATGGCAGGTTTCCATACACATTTCATTAATTACGCCTGATGTATATCTCATCAAGTGCAATCCAAACAAACATCTGCTAAAGTTTAGCCTATTTACACATGCGTTTAAATGTTTCGTATTTTGACGACAGACACCTCTCTGTGTTTGCTGGTTGCAGATTAAGTGTCAGAACTTTAAGGTGAATTATGATATATTGCTGGACTACCCTCTAATTGTTTTCAACTCATCTTGGTTGTTTTCAAGAAAAAAGCTGCATTATTTGTGATAGCTAAGGTGTCATTGTCATCATCTGCATTTCAAAAATTTAATCTTGACCATAACTAAAATATCAGTAAAGATGTTAAACTGAAACTGATAGTGCACATTTTGCCAGAGACATTTCTGCACATGTCCATGACTTCAGCAGTAACAATTATGAAATAAACTGAAAAGTATTAGCATCCAAGTTTGACTTTCTGCTGTATGGTGACTGTACAGTTATTATAATGTCTGATAAGAAAAATAGCGAAATGGATTGAATTGCAATTATCAATGTTAACAACTTGCCATGAACTACCGATGTATAACTTTTATAATTTCCCATGTATAATTATGTATAAATGTACACTATAAGAACTGCCCCTAATCAATATGTTTGATACTTCTCTTTCAGGAATTACATTGAATGGTCAGTGTGACACTTCTCATAGCAATTTGGACCAGTGTGCTGCTGACAATGCTATATGTAACTCCACAACTGGTTATTTTTGCAAATGCACATCCGGCTATTATGAGGATCCCAGCAATGCAGCAAAGTGTAAAGCTAGTAAGTTACATACTTATTATTTAGTTTGTATATGACATAGCATTCATTATTTATCATTCACTCTGGAAAGATGCTACTTATGGAGTGATTACAAACCAAACTCACCTTGGCCAGGAATATAATTGTTCAAAAATTGTCTGCCCTTAGCATCCTTTGAGTTTAAACATTATATATTTTACGACGATTGTGAAGAAAGTTATGATAACTTATACGTAATCACTCTCGTTGACACGATGTTGTGCGAGAGTGTGGTCTTGTGTTGTGGGGGGGAACTGGAATGCCCGGAGAAAACTAACTTGTCCGGCTTGGTGACCCCTAATCAAACTCACATGCGCCCAGGCTGGGAATCAAACCCGGGTCGCCTTGGTGAGAAGCGAGTGCGCTTGTTGTTTTAGAACAGCCAATTCTTACATTTAAAAAAACAGTTTTTAAGATATCAGTGTGCATGTGCATTGCTCTAATACATTGCTTCACTTTATGGGAACAGTTTACTTACAAGTTTGAATTTAATTTCTTTCATACAGGATGTAACTGTTCCATTGAATATTTGTCCAATTAATATCAATTTTTACTTTTTTTCTTCCTGAAAATTAATTGTAGTACTACAATAAATGAAAAATTGTTAAATGAACTAATGTATGAGTATAATTGACCTAAACAATGAGTTACAACCTTTGACCTCCACCAGAATGTTGTTGTGCAAAATGTGTGTACATGATGTTATTGTTTAACAAATACAAGACTGAGTACTTTATGGTTATCAAAGCAAAACTGATAGTAAATGAATGTGTTTTGTCTGTAATTGGAGGTATTTATGATGCCCCCTTTTAAATAAAGGGGCTTTAAGGTTTGCAAATGCCTGTCAGTCTTGTGGTCAGTCCTTCGTTAGACCAAGTCTTGTTCCTACAATTACTAAAAAACAGTTTGACATAGAAACATGAAATTTAGTGGTAGGCTGCCTTTGAACAGAAGATGACCTCTAAAATCAAAGGTCAGGGTCAGATTCAACAGTCTTTTGAAAACATTGTCTGCACGATTATTGAAAACAGTTTTACCTATGACCATAAAAAGTCAGTGGTAGGTTATTGATTTCAATGTCAGAAGGTTAAAACTTCTTACACAATCACTCAAATCTATTTTATCTAATATTAGGACCATGAAACTTCAGTGGTAGGTTGCGATTGACCAGCAGATTATCTATATTGCATTTGAGGTGAAATGCTGCGCTAACCACATGATTTTGTTAAAGATTTTTTAATATAACTCTTGTCATTGCAGCATAACATACCCCTTGTTTAAATTACTTCTTCTTGAGTTAGGCCCCGTCACCCAATGAGAACATGTACACTTTTGCACCCCACTTTTGATGCTCTTGTATTTAGCCAATGGTGAAGTCCTCATGTAAAGCTATTGTACATAGTGACTGGCTTGTGTCTGTTTCGTGTCATCTGTTCTCTGTTAAAAATTCCTCATCTGGATCTGCTCGGCAAATTTCTTTTAAACTTGGCCCAAACCTTCCTTGCATGAACTCTATATCAGGTTTGTTTGAATGGATCTTCTGAATCAGTGTTAAACAATTGATATTAAGCCTATTATCATAAAATTCTAAATTATTTAGTTGTTGTCTTGTTTCTGAATAGGACAACCATTGGGTGGAGACTGTCAGTACAATACTGATTGTACAGACTCCAATGCAGAGTGTTCGAGCTCAAAATGTAGGTGCGGTGAGGGATATTACGACACAAATGGGATGGAAATGGATGGAACTTGCAAATCAGGTAACTTTTTTTATGTGATTTTAATAAATTTCACTTTAAAGGTTCACTCTCACAGATTTACCATTTTACAACTTTTTTTATTTTTCGTCTTGGAATGAGCAATTTTTGGCTTAAATATTTGCAAACTGACTGATAAAAGACTGCTGACAAAAGATTGAATAGCAGATTTTCATATTTCTGTTCCAAAATTATTTTTTCATGTCTAAAACCGTTACTAACCGTTTAAGAAAAATGCATAAAACATTTTTTAACTTAAATTAATTATCTGCGATCTTATTTTTTGTCAACAGTCTTATATGACTGGTTTACAAGCATTTTCGCATAATTATATTAACTTGTTCCAAGACAACAATTAAAAAAGTTGTTAAAGCTGCACTCTTACAGATATGCCATTTTTATAACTTTTTTATTTTTTGTCTTGGAAAGGGCAATTCTTTGCATAAATTTCTGCAAACCAATGATTTAAGATAGCTGACAAAAAATCCGATCGTATATTTTCATATTTCCGTTCGAAAATTAATGTTTTATGGCTTAAACCGTTACTAACGGTTTAAGAAAAATGCATAAAACATCAGTTTTTAGCTCGACTATTTGAAGAATAGGGAGAGCTATACTACTCACCCAAGCGTCTGCGTCGGCGTCGGCGTCACCCCTTGGTTAAGGTTTTGCGTGCAAGCACACATAGGTTAATATCTCAGCAACTACTTGAGGTATTGCATTGAGACTTGATACAATGGTACTCAACCATCCAACCTACTTAATTAACCAAGTTTGATAACTCTACTTTGCATTAAATGCCAAAAATAGGCCTTTAATATTTGACTTAGAAATTCTGGTTAAGATTTTGTGTGCAAGCACACATAGGTTAAAATCTCAGCAACTGCTTGAGGTATTGCATTGAGACTTGATACAATGGTACTCAACCATCCAACCTACTTAATTAACTAAGTAAGATAACTCTACTTTGCATTTAATGCCAAAAATAGGCCTTTATTATTTGACTTAGAAATTCTGGTTAAGGTTTTGCGTGCAAACACACATAGGTTAATATCTCAGCAACTACTTGAGGTATTGCATTGAGACTTGATACAATGGTACTCAACCATCCAACCTACTCAATTAACCAAGTAAGATAACTCTAGTTTGCATTTAATGCAAATAATAGGCCTTTATTATTTGACTTAGAAATTCTGGTTAAGGTTTTGCGTGCAAGCACACATAGGTTAATATCTCAGCAACTACTTGAGGTATTGCATTGAGACTTGATACAATGGTACTCAACCATCCAACCTACTTATTTAACCAAGTAAAATAACTCTAGTTTGCATTTAATGCAAATAATAGGCCTTCATTATTTGACTTAGAAATTCTGGTTAAGGTTTTGCATGCAAGCACACATAGGTTAATATCTCAGCAACTGCTTGAGGTATTGCATTGAGACTTGATACAATGGTACTCAACCATCCAACCTACTTAATTTTCCAAGTTAGATAACTCTAGTTTGCATTTAATGCAAATACTTGCCTTTATTATTTGACTCAGAAATTCTGGTTAAGGTTTTGCATGTAAGCACACATAGGTTAATATCTCAGCAACTACTGGATGAATTGCATTGAGACTTTATACAATGGTATTCAACCACCCAACCTAATTGAATAATCAAGTTAGATAACTTGGTTTTGCAAATAATGGCCCTTTAAATTTTGCATGTAACCACATATATGTTAATATCTCCGCACATCATGTATTGCATTGAAATCTAATCTAACAGTGATCCATGCATGTTTCGCCAAAACTTTTCAATCTTTACACTGAAAAGCGGCGGGATAGTCGAGCGCGCTGTCTCTGTGACAGCTCTTGTTAAACTTAAATATAAAAATCTGTGATTTAATTTTTTGTCAGCAGTCTTATATTACTGGTTTCCATGGATTTTCGCAAAAATTGGCTCGTTCCAAGACAAAAAATAAAAAAAAGTTGTCAAAACGTTCAATATGTGAGAGTGCAGCTTTAAAACATTCAATCTGTGAGAGTGCAGCTTTAAAGGCATATGGACCATATAAATGCAAGACTAGCAGAAATCTTACAGTAAATATAACATAAGACTGAGAACTATTATGTCAACAATTTATGTAATTGAAAACAGGTTGTTGGCACCCAATGGTGTAACATATTTTTATTTTCTAAAACATATAACAATTTATGGATAGTAATAAAAGTTGGTGTGTAGGTAGCTTTTGTGAAAAGCTAGCTTGGGATTGCTTTTGAGAGGAATGGGTCCAGGTCAATGTCACTGTAACTCAAAATAGAATAATGATTTCCGCCAAATAACCTTTTGTTAAAATTGATGGAAACTAAAAACATAAGATACTTAACTAAAGTCATTTTCAGTTACGTCCCTTTTGATAAAGGCCGTTCCTTTTTCCTAACTAATACAAGAAACTAATTGGCTATAATTTCTAATTGATTATATTAAAAACATGGTTTCGCCTCATTTTGGCACTTCTGGTTGGTTAAACTAAGCCATTAAGCAAATCTAGTAAACCAAATAAATACGCAGAGTCATGTAAAAAGAAAATGAAACCTGTCCTCTTATTCAAGTTATAAATGGAATTGTTTTTAAAACATAAGGTTGTGCGATAATGGCATACTCTACCATTAAGTTCAATTTCATCATTCTTACATATTGGACCCTGTCTCAGTCTGTAGAAAATATATACCTACTACCTATTTATATATACATATATGTAAAATACGGAGGAAATGTGAACTTAGAAAATTGAAATGAAACTATTTGTAAGCTTCACAATGCACTTGTGTCTGTAATCATACCTAACGCTGACCCACAAGTAGACTTGATTCCATATTTCAGTTGTTGAATTGCGTGTGACCAACATAAACTTCCAAAGTATCACTACCTCACAGTTTTCTGTTAGCTGGGTCATACCAGATGAGAAAGGACAATATATTCAGACGTTTGTTGTGGAGTGGATGCCAAAGGACAATACTTTTGGAGATGGAGGAACTAAGACACTATCTGACTCACCTACTACAGCCCTGCTTGATAGTGGAATAAGTGCAGGAAAAAGCTACAATGTGAAAATAACTTCTATAAATTCTCAACTGGGAGTGAACAGATCAGTTTTTTCATCCGCTGATCAGGATGCAAGTACGTTCTTTAAAAATGAAAGTCTTATAATTTTGAATACATTTGAATTTTTTGAGGTACTTAAAGGGACTGTACATCAGATTGGCACCAAAAACATTTTTTTCTGTAACGAATCTCAGGACAATTATCTAATAGAATGTGGTACGCTTTGATATCATAATTGTAAAAAAAAGTACCAAAATGTAAAAAAAAAAATTCTGTCAGAGACCGGGTTCGAACCCGTGTCGCCAAAATTGCAGTCCAGCGTCGTATCCACTGAGCTACAACGGCTTACTCTAAATGGGTGACATAATTAAGTTATACACCTACCTCGGTAATATCACGTGATAACACCGACTAGCCAATCACGCATAAGGAATGAATTCTACCTAGTAGACATACCCAGTAATCTTTTTTAATGGAAAAATACGAAATAACTGCTAAACTTAAATAAATTGTAAACTATGTGGTACTTCTGTTAGTAAGTTTCAATGCATTGTACACATCGATGCCAAGTTTATGCCAGTTTTCAACAATTTTCTTCTTTTTTTTCGCTATTTTATCATACCGAGTACAGCCCCTTTAAAAGTAATATCCATGATCAACTGGGAAAGAAATGGATGAGCATTGACATCTTTAAGACATCACTTTTGTAACATTTTACAGTTTGGAATATGTTTAGCTCACAAAATTGCAACCCTTTTGAATTTTATGTTTCTTATTATCAGAACCAAATCCACCTACATGGAAAGAAGCCACTGATGTAAATCCTGCAAATGACCACTCAATAACAGTATCATGGAATGCTCCATCAGGAAGTGTCTATGGTTATCAAGTGAGTTTGCTTGACGGATCAACAACAGTCCTATCAACAGCGGTATTGCAGTCAACTTTTACCAAACTTGTTTCCACTCAAATAAAAAATGGACACTATTACACTGTACAGATTATTAGCAAGAGCCAAAGCAACACTGTTGATAGTGTTCCACTTATCGAAGTAATAAAGACTGAAGTTATAGGTAAGTAAAGAATACTGATATGTTTGGTTATTTTATATGCTTATAGAATAATGGTTGAGATACACTTTGTCTTATAGATTAGGCCACACCAAATAAATGTTTTGTTCCTTGAAATTTTTGCAAAAATAAATTGGGAGCGAGTGAAAAAAAAAAAAACCCTGAGGCGATCTGCATTAAACCGATCGATATACAGTCTATAACACCACGCATCAGTTACTTCCCTTCACAAAAACACTTTTACTAGAGTAGAAAAAATATCATTGATTATTTTTCAGCCTTTAAAACAAGTATTTCCACAAAAGTCTGGTTGGCAATTAAAATATAGGAGGTGCGCACACATTTTCCTAAAAAAGGAGGGAAACATCAATTTGGTGTGGCCTTATGATTTTATTTATAAGATTTCAGTTTACATATATAACGTTTTTATCTGTCATCATTATTCTTATGTCTTGTAAATATTAACAATATATGACATTTTGCATATTTATTTACACAGTGAGGAGTTGTGTAAATGCTAAATTGGTTATTAGGCTTCGAGTTTTAGAATTAGAATGGCGAACGTCGTTGTTTGGGCGGGCGGGCGGGCGGGCGGGCTGCGTCAAACTCACCTTTGAAAATAAATAACTTTAGTAAGGGTTGACATATCTTGACCAAACTTGGTCTATAGAAAGAGTTTATGGGTTACTTTCATGGAAATCGCGTTTGGTGTCCCTAGGGTCAAGGTCAAGGTCACTGTTACTAAAAATAAAAAAAACGGTTGAAACTAAATAATTTTAGTTAGGGATGACATATCTTAACTAAACTTAGTCTATAGGTAGAGTTTATGAAGACCTTTCATGGGATTGCGTTTGGGGTCCCTAGGGTCAAGGTCAAGGTCACTGTTACTAAAAATAGTAAAAACGGTTGAAACTGAATAACTTTAGTTAGGGTTGACATATCTTGACCAAACTTGGTCAATAGGAACTGTTATTTGGATTCCCTTCATGGGATTGCGTTTGGGGCCCCTATGGTCAAGGTCACTGTTACTAAAAATAGAAAAACGGTTGAAACTGAATAACTTTAGTTAAGGTTGACATATCTTGACCAAACTTAATCAATAGAAAGTGTCTATGAAGACCTTTCATGGGATTGCGTTTGGGGTCCATATGGTCAAGGTCAAGGTCACTGTTACTAAAAATAGAAAAACGGTTGAAACTAAAACTTTAGTTAGGGATGACATATCTTGATTAAATTTGGTCTATAGGAAGAGTGTATGGAGACCTTTCATGGGATAGCGTTTGGGGTCCCTAGGTTCAAGGTCAAGGTGACTGTTACTAAAAATAGAAAAACAGTTGAAACTTAATAACTTAAGTAAGGGTTGACATATCTTGACCAAACTTGGTCTATAGAAAGAGTTTATGGGTACCTTTCATGGGATAGCGTTTGGGGTTCCTAGGTTCAAGGCCAAGGTGACTGTTACTAAAAATAGAAAAACAGTTGAAACTGAATAACTTAAGTAAGGGTTGACATATCTTGACCAAACTTGGTCTATAGAAAGAGTTTATGGGTACCTTTCATGGGATTGCGATTGGGGTCCCTAGGTTCAAGGTCAAGGTAACTGTTACTAAATTTAGAAAAACGGTTGAAATTAGATAACTTAAGTTAGGGATGACATATCTTGACTTAACTTGGTGTACAGGAAGAGTTTATAGATACCTTTCATGGGATTGCGTTTTGGGTCCCTATGATCAAGGTCAAGGTCACTGTTTTTAAAAATAGAAAAACAGTTGAAACTGAATAACTTTAGTTAGGGTTGATATATCTTGACCAAACTTGGTCTATGGTAAGAGTTTATGGATACTTTCATGGAATTGCGTTTAGGGGTCCCTAGATTCAAGGTCAAGGTCACTGTTACTTAAAATAGAAAAACAGTTGAAACTGAATAATTTTAAACAGGGTCTACATATCTTGACCAAAGCAGATATAAAGGAAGAGTTTATGGATACCGTTCATGGGAATGCGTTTGAGGTCCCTAGATTCAAGGTCAAGGTCACTGTTACTGAAAATAGAAAAATGGTTGAAACTGAATAACTTAAGGTAGGGTTGACATATCCTGACACAACTTGGTATAAAGGAAGTGTTTATGATCAACTGTCAGTGTGCACTTTTAGTGTTTACTTATTTTAAACGTATATTCATGACAAAACCAAGTTTCCAACTATTAATCAACGATGTAGAAATTCCATTATTGACATATGAATAGCGGGGAAATACCATCTGGTTCTAAAAATAGCAACGTCCGGATATGTGAAGTGTTCTAAAAATAAAACAACTCGGGGGCAATCGTAATACAATTTTACTAATGTCACCTTCAACACATTAAAAAATAAAGTTAGGTGAACATTTAATCCAATATCGATTAAATTAAAGAAAACAGCTTACCTCATTGTTTATTAATGCAGTAAACATAACAAAACAACATAAAACATAATTATTCCCATTCACATAATTACCGGTCCACACATTTTACATTTCATTCGGAACTCCTCCGAATATTTACATTTCCGGCACATGATATTACAGTTAACCAATCGGAAAACGTAAACGAAACGGGAACAGTTATTAAACTTATTTGTCGTTCTTCAAATATAATGTTTTGAAGATAAATTGAAGACAATCTATTCAACCACAAATAGCATTTTTAACACCCATGCAATCGCCATCCATTTGCATTTTTTAATCATAATAAAATAACAGTAAAACCCAACTGTCAATCAACTTAAAAACCACTCCTACCACTAACTAAAATAAATTCCCATTCCATAATAGGCGCGCTCTTCAGAGCGGCGCCAATAAATGGTTAAAACTTTGTTGTTGGAAGGAAACAAGACTTTGATCATAACTTTATTCTGTCATCATCCAGTTGTGTCTTAGAGCTTTGAAAAGAGCATATTCACTCAATCATTACAAGTTTTAGATCACAATTGTTTCCTCGTTCATTTAAGTTCAGATAATGAGTCACCACACTTTCTACCCAATTGTTATGAAAATTAGTCAATCAGTCCATTAAAAAGTAAGGTCTATATAAGAAAAAAAATGTCTCTAGGTCTGGTATTCAAGAATGTTGTAACAACTCTTGAACCTACTTTTTCTGCGTAATCTTCTGATTGGTACAAGTCAAATAAAGTGACTTCAAATGGTTTGTAAAATGCACTTTTTTATTACGAAAAAGAAGATATTGACAGCTGAAATATCATTTTTGAAGACCATGATTTTCAATAGCATCTAACTTAAAGACTTTCATTGTTGTGTGATTGGTTGATCGACATTATCATGTGATTTTAACAATGTATTGTTGAAAGGTCAAAATATAGATTTTTATTGTTGTACAAGTCCTACAGGTCTAGTGGTTAAGGTGTCAGTATTCAAATTTGCTCTTGAATGTTCCAGCTCACAAATCACTTAAATCAAAATTATTTATTTTTACACTTTAATTGTTTTTTATCTGCAATTTTGATATCATAGAGTAAAATAATGATAAAAAAGTGTACTCAGAAGCATTACTGAGAAAACCTTTTTTTTTGGTCTCAAAAGATATTTGAGTCCCTTTAAAGTTCATGGCAATTCATGAGATTAAATGTAAACAGTATGCTGCTAGATCAAATGATTGAGAAATCCTTATTTACACTCTAGTCACATCATGTCCCATCCATTCATAATCTATATTTGTTAAAAAAATCTTTATGAAATATAGGTTATAGGTAAGGTTACATAACTCTGTAGTATCCTAAATACAAATTTTGACCCTTAATAAGCTTGCAAGTTTGGTTAAAATTTAGGGCAAGTTGCTGGTCACTGATAAATTCTATACCCTTCCTTCAATAGACTTCATGCTTCACACAAGTGTTGATGGCGATCACACAATTAGATTACATATCTTCATGTTATCCTTAATACAAATTATGACCCATGATCGACTTGAAAGTTTGGTTAAAATTTATGGCAAGTTAGGATTTTCACTGATAAATACTATACCCTTCCTTCAATAGACTTCATGCTTCACACAATAGTCCAGTGACCCTGTGGCTGAAAATGCAAATAAAGGGGAAAAAAATGCACAGAAATGATTTTTGCATATTTGTGTTGTTTGATATCTGCTGTGTGTGGAAAAAAAGTATAGAAAAACTTTATAACGGTGCAAAATGTGATTTTTGGGATAAAATGTTAAAATTGTAAACAAAAGTATGAATTTCTGGAATTTGTCTGTATCAAATATGGATTTAGCATTAAAATCCCCCAAATAACTCTATTTTATAGATACTATAGAGCATCATAGCATACCTAATATTAAGGCACATCAAATATTGTTAAATGTGATTTTTGGGGTTAAACGTTAAAAAATGTTAACAAAAGTATGAATTTCTGGGATTTGTCTATATCAAAATTGAACATCTAGCAATAGAAATATCAAAATAACTATATGTGTAAGATAACAAACAGCACTATAACACATCTAATGTGTAGACTCGTCAAATATTGTTAATTGTGATTTTTGGGGTAAAATGTTAAAAAAAGTTAAAATAAAAGTATGAATTTCTGGGATTTGTCTCTATCAAAATTAGATCTAACAAAAGAAAATTCAGAAAAACTTTATTTATTACATAGTATACAACACCATAACATATCTAATGTATAGACACATCATCAGTTGTGAAATAGGAATTTTGGGGTAAAATGTTCAAAAATGTTAACAAAAGTATTAATTTCTGGAATTTGTCTACATTAAATTAAATGTAGCAATAACAATTACCGGAATAACCGTATTTAATAGATAGTTTACAGCACCATAACATACCTTATGTGTCGACTCATTATTTATAGTGAAATATGATATTTGGGGTAAAATGTTAAAAATGTAAACAAAAGTATGAATTAATTTTCTGGAATTTGTCCGTATCAAACTTTTATTTAACAATAAACGTACCAGAATAACATTGTTGAATAATTATTATACAGCACCATAACATACCTTATACATTGACACATCATCTATAATTGTGAAATATGAGTTTTTGGGTAAAAATGTTTAAAAAAACAAATTTAGATGGGAATTTCTGGAGTTTGCCAAGAACTGGAAGAAATTAAGCTGAAACTTATACAGTCAAACCTGTATTAAGTGGCCACCCTTGGGAAATGATCAAAGTGGCTGCTTAAGACAGGTGGCCACTTAATCCAGGTTTGACATTTCGGCCTTTAGCTTTATTCAGAGATGGAGTATGTATCTTAACCACCACCTCACACCACAATCAGTAACATCTGTATCAATATTATTGAAGAAGGCTGAATTCAAATACATTTGTATAGATAGAATAAATTTATTTCAAATTTATAAATAAAATACAATAGATAAATGTTGATACAAGGCATAAACAAAGCATACCACATATCAGTCTACACATTTCACGCTTACGCTTAAGTAAGAAATTGTTTCGAGTCCTTCCACAGTTAAATTCCTTGGCAACACTTCTTGCACTACGGCCGTTTTCTAATAACTTTATAAACTCGACACGTTCTTTTAGAATCAAACACTTTCGATTAGTCTTAGTTTCAGCCATAATCAAAGGTAAAAACATATCAAGAACAATTCATTGTAAATATCCGTTCGTAGAAATATAAATCCGTGCACTTTGAAAAATAATATTAAAGTGCATAAAAATCGTAACTCGTTTAACGCCTTCGAATGACAATGCAAACTGTGAACTCATAAAAACCGGTGTTTTTGTCGGTATTTATCTTCGTAATTATTTAATTATCTTATTAATTGTGTCATTAATTGTGTCAATTCTGATCAAAACATTCGCCGACGTGTAATAAACATGATTTCTCGATGAGTAAACATGCATGGCAATCGTGTGATGCAATATTCATTTTCATTGGATGACGGAGATTCCCGAGGCCGTCGTTCTTTTCCGTAAACTTCTATACGCAATTAAAGCTGTGTATTGGAAAAATTTATAAGCGGAAGTGTCAGTGACAAGGGATTAGTGGCCGCTAATTAGTGTTTATATGGCTTCATGGGGACAAAAATTAGTGGCCGTGGCCGCGTTAGACAGTTGGCCGCTTAATGCACGTACATTATATAGTAAAAACGTACGGGGGGAATTTGGAGTGGCCCGTTAAGGCAGGTGGCCATTTAAAGGAGGTGACCGTTCAACCAGGTTTGACTGTATTAAACTGCTCTACAACAAACTTAAGTTGCTGATTACCATAAAATGAGAAAGGTGATATTTTGGTTAAAGTGTTATAACTATGAATGAACGTAAGAATTTCTGGAATTTGCAAAAAGTCATAATGGAATTTAGCATTGCCATATCAGAATAACTGTATCGTATAATCTTACACATTGATATCAGTTGTATATTAATATTGCTAACTGTGAAATTGTACATTAAGGGAAACAGGTTAAAAATATAAATAGAACCTGATATTTCTGGAATTTACTAATAGTCAAATATGATATAAAAATGACCTAAACACATTATTATTATTATAATTATTATTATTATTATTATTATTTTATTATTATTATTATTATTATTATTTTATTATTATTATTATTATTATTATTATTATTATTATAGAAAGGAAGTGAATTCAACGTCATACAATGATTAATAAAACGGCGCATCGTCCCGCAGCAAAACCAATGACGTTGATATAAACAGAAATATGATATACAGACAAAAACATGGACTAATAAACTTTTATATGATATTTAATCATGAGGACTTACTTATTGAGCATATGCTAATGTGGAGTGAGCAGATGTAATGTGAAGTCTGAAAGTGTTGGAGGTTTGACAAGGGGTCGGGGTATGAATAAGATTTAAAATGCTGTTTGGATTCTGTCGCGACCTACTAACATGCTCTGACATAAATGAAGATGGAGGCTTGTTGCACTGCACTTGCAAGAAAGATAATGTGAAGCAGATACAAGGAGTGTAACCAGTGGTATTGCATCATATGAGAGTAATATTATTAATATGAAAGATTTCACGTTTAGAGAGAAAAACACCGTTGTGCTTATGAATGACAATGCTGGGGTCAGTGATGATGAAGTACTATGTGTTAAGTATTACAGTTTACGGGTATTTCTTCAAGTTCAGGGCTGGAAAGGACACTCTTTTTTAACCCGGTAGAAAGGGGTTGGGAAGTTGTGAGTAACAAACTACTATATCCAGTGACAACTAAAACAGCACCAGCTCATGCTCATATTATGAAAGTTGTACAGTGCACTTGTCAAACTGTCTGCCATACAGTAGCATGCAGCTGCAAGAAGGTTGTATTTGATTGTTTAAAGCCTGCTCCGCATGCAAATGCTGTGGGATTTCTTTTGTAATCAGCGTTTAAAGTTGTGCATATTATCCAATGCTACACTAAGGCACTGACATTGCTAATCTAATCAACCAAAAACATTATAAAGTTTAATGTATGTAAAAATAACCAATTATACATATGTTACAAAATATCTACAAGTTCACTATAAGTTTCGAACATGAAATAAAAAAGTTACATATTTGGGGCTTGTATTCATTGTTTGTGGTCAAATTCCAGAAATCCAACATTTTCGTTTATGCTTTCAGAACTTTTTATCTCAATATCACATGTTTTGTTTGATCTGATAGCATAAAGTTTTCCAATGTTATTTTCCATGAAATGTAGCTCATGTCAGTTCTGCTAAATAGTCAGGTTTTTTTTTAAATAATTGTTCGGTTGTTGATCCAGGTATAGGCAAATACCAAAAATTTGCAAATTGTCTTCAGACATGATTTGGAGGTTTGGTTTGACCAGTGGATGACCCCTATGATTTTTAAGGTCATTGGCTTAAAGGTCAAAGTCACAGTGACCATAATTATATGAAAATAGCTTGTCTGAGTAATAAATAACTCAACAATGCCTTGACCTATAGTCCTCAAACTTGACTTTGAGGTTTGGCCTAAGCAGTAAATAACTATTTTTAATTTTAATGTCATCGAACAAAGGTCAAGGTCACAGAGACCTTAAACGTGAAAAGTCATGGCCGAGTGATAACTCGACCTTGCCTGGACCTACGGTCCTCAAACTTGCCATGGAGGCTCAGTCGGACCAGTTGTTGACCCCTATTGATTTTGAGGTCATCAGGTCAAAGGACAAGGTCACTATTACTATGAATGCAAAAAGCCTGCACCCATGGCCCTCAAAATTGACATGAAGATTAGGCATGACCAGTAAATCACCCCTATTCACTTGGAGGTCATCAGGTCAAAGGTCAGGTCACAGTGACCTTGAATGTAAAAAGCTTGTCTAAGTGATAACTAGACAATGCTTAGACCTATGGTCCTCAAGCTTCACATGGCCGTTGGGTTTGATCAGTAGATGACCCCTATTGATAAGGGGTTATATATATGCATGGACATATAAAATCATACATGCCATTTCCCCCGGCGGGAGGAAAAATCCCCCGGAATTTCGATCCATCCCCCGGTCTCCCGGCGGGAGATAAAAATCCCCCGGAATTTAAAAAAAAAAGTCCTTAAACTTGACAAAGAGGTCTGGGTGTGACCAGTAGATGACCCGTATTGATTTTGAGGTCAATCAGCTGGCATTTTGTCTTCAACTGTCCAAATATTCCTGACTTCATAGGGCTAATGGGCCATAGTGTTTGACAAACATCTCTTGTTTATATTTATCTTTTACAAGGACAAGTCTACTTTTCTCTATAATCCATATGGTTTTGAGGTGTTGAATTTGAACGTCATACACATATTAAAGGTGTTAAGGAGATAGGCTGTGCATAAAAAACATCCTTTTGTGTATTATATAATGTTATTCTTTAAATGAGTTATTGCCCAAGTCGATTAAATAAATACTCTTTTTTTTACTGTCTCCATAACTCCTTATGTTTTTGATTGATAGACTTTGACTTCAAACGTTGTGACATTATTGTGTTAGAGTAATACTAAAACTGAAGCAATGTTGACTTACATTTTCTTTTATATTTTCAGAGCGTTCTTTAGGTCAGAGCTGTGGCAATGTGAATGAATGCATCACCACCAGCAATGTAGTATGTAATGGATCTTGTACATGTCAGAGTGACTACTACAGTGACCAAGGAGCAAACACATGTACCAGTATGTACTCTCATATTACTATATAAGAATAAATGGTTAAAACTTTGTTGTTGGCAGGAAACAAGACTTTGATCATAACATTATTCTGGCATCAACAGCTGTGTCTTAAAGCTTTGATGATAGCACATCCACTCAATCATTTCAAGTATTGGTCACAATTGTTTCCTCGTTCATTAAAGTCACCACGCTTTCTACCCAATTGTTATGAAACTTCATCAGTTCCTTACAAGGTCAAGGCTGTATATATGCTAGGTGAAAATATGTCACTATTATAGGTCTGGTATTCAAGAATGATGAATCAACTCCTGAAGCTATTTTTTACGCCCTTTTATCTGATTGACACTAATCAATTCGAGTTAATGTCAAGTCATAAGGTTGATAAGGGTATGCCACTAGATCAAATGTTTGAGAAAGCCTTATTCAAACTTAACTCACCATATTTTCTATCCAAATATTATCAATATTTATAGAAATGAGCTGTTATGCTTAAGTCAAAATGTTTTTTTCTGTTTTGTTATATTTAAAGCTGTGGAACTCTGGTTACGAATTTACATCAATCATGACTCTCTTGTTTAAATATTCATGTGTGTCAACTTTGCATTTATCATGTGTATTATTGACATGCCATCAGTAAAATTATTAGCATATTATTTACCCTTTTCAAAATGACAGAACGTCAAATATACGAGAGTTGTGACGTGACGTCACAATGCAGTGCCAATCATGTGACATGTAGCAGTTCCTTCTGTAGATGTTTGTCAGGATTTTACTTTGTGAACCCAAATACTTGCACAAGTATGTTGTTATAATTATATATGCATGGACATATAATTTTTTTTTTAAATATCTGATTATATAATGATTATACGACTGTTTATGAGCTTGAAATTACTTTTTTATTATTTATGAGGGCCATTATGGCACCTACATAACATGAAAAACGAATAGTCACGTTGTTATTTAGCTGTTTCCCATT
The DNA here is from genome assembly GCF_026914265.1 of Mya arenaria. Classification (NCBI taxonomy): domain Eukaryota; kingdom Metazoa; phylum Mollusca; class Bivalvia; order Myida; family Myidae; genus Mya; species Mya arenaria. The sequence goes on from NC_069127.1 coordinate 37,961,005, forward strand.
AGTAAGTGACTCATTTTGCGTCTAGTTCACTCTTTGGTGAATTTGGAATAACTTGGCACAGACATTTGCCATTTAAAGACACAAGACACAATGTGTTACTTACCAGATTTTATGTCGTGGCCAAATTCGTACAGGATGTCTGATGTATGTATTCGTAAATATTAGACTAAGCAGGTGCACATGTGTCTACTACTGGACACATTTCTACTATTTCTCAGTATGATGTGCATAGACTAGTGTATCATGTTTATACTAATTTTAATGATTTAAATATTTTGTTAAAGTGTTCTTGTTTATCTTTCAGAACGAGATTTGGGTCAATCATGCAATGAAGCGGGTCAATGCTCCGATGGAAATACTTACTGTTTATCATCCTGCAAATGTAATGCTAATTACTTTGATAACCAAGACGGCATTGGGGGATCATGTGAATTAAGTATGTGTTTATGTCCATCTTAAACTATTTTGATATGGCTGCTCAGTTTTATGTGCAAAAAATGTTTTAAAGCTCCTAGTATAGTTGATTTGTAACATTCATTTGATCATTATTTTACAGCTGAACTACCAGGTAGCAAATGATAGATCATTATCATGGTCACATTGCATGGAATAAAATAAAGTGGAGGCATGCTTCAAATTAGGATAATTAACAACATAAGAAAATAGAGGCAAATAACATTTGATATTAAATTTATCTGATTTTGTCTCAACCACTCATGGGGAAACATATTGTTTTTGCCCTGTCCATCAGTCAATCAGTCTTTATGTAAGACTTTTTTTTCCACTCAATTACTATAGAACGATTGAATCTAGGAACTTCATATGTGTTGTGCATGTTACTCATGACCTGTAGATGATCCCTGTTGATATTGAGATCAGTAAGTTAAAGATCAAGGTAACCTTGGGGTAAAAAAACAGTTTCCGCTCAATACCAGGGTCCAGGAGCTTCATACTTTGTATGCGAGTTGGTCATGACTAGTAGATAACTCCTATTAATTTTGAGATCAGAACGTTAAAAGCCAATGTCACAGTGACCTTGCGCTGAAATAATTGTTTTTTACTCAGTACCATGACTTAACACCTTGAGCCCAGGAACTTGTTGGATTGCAAATAAATAACCTCTTTTGATTTTGAGATCTCTGATGCGGAATAGATGTTCACTATTGTATACAAGTGAATTGACAAAACACAAAGGTCACTGTTAGCCCGTCTTCAGTCTAAAAGTACAAATTTCATGTCTAACATTGATTAATTTCGTGCTATAGCCACACAATGGGGTTGACATGAGCATTTTCAAAAAAAGCAATATCTAGTTACCGGTACCTCGAACAGTTCAAATATACAGTCCATACTCGCTATGTCGACGTCGGATATCTCGCCTTTCCGGTTGTGTCGACTTTTCTCTCCGGTCCCAAATTTATTCCTTCTTATTCTATATGAAATAAATCTGCTTGTGTCGATTTTTCTATCTCTATTTTTTCGCTATGTCGACCTACTATTTTAGTGCCAGTGGTCGAAATTCACACATTTTCCTTGTTTCTTATGTCGAACTATAGATTGAGTTGTAGGTGCAAATATTGTTATGAAGGTTTGCGGCATGTCGCTAAATTACCGTGTCAAAATAACAAACTGTTATAATTAGATGTTAATTGGTAAGTGTGAATTATTAAAGTTGTTTGTTTATGTTTTTGATTAAAGAGTCTTTTATTGATCAAGCTATACATTGAAGCGCTCAATTTAGGTCGACGATGACATCATCGGAAAATTCGACAACATTGAAAGTAACGTGACCAAGTATTTCTCTACACTGCATGTACAAAACAGTCGTAACGAATGTACCATTTTAAGTTGTTGTCATATGTGCTTTACCGTTTTGTAACAATATAAAAGTGTATGTGATTATGGTTTTATATATGATTTGTGTAATCCTTACACGCGAATTAAATAAATTTGGCACAAATAATTCATTTTTATCACTTTATTTTTAAAAAATATGTTTGCTGTTTCCACGACCGTAACAAGACCGTTCAATTGCAGAAGTAGGATGTCCGATATATATTTAACGCATAAGTATTGGGATTGGTGATACTTTTTTGTAATTCGGATGTGTCGAATGTTTGTTATCTCGACTTTTTTCAATAGGTCCCGACAAAGTCGACATAACGAGTTTCGACTGTACATTATCTGCCTCAAATGTTATTTCTGAGTATCAAGGACTTTCAAGAGTTCCGATCAAACTTTTCAGCATATTTTTTTATTATTTTATTGAGTGGATTTAAGCTATGTTATTAATGTTAGCTATTTTATAAGCTAACTGTGTGTGTGTGCGTGCGTGTGTGCATGTGTGCGTGCGTGTCTGTGTCTGTGTGTCTGTCTGTCTGTCTGTCTTCTTTACCAGACATACAACAAGAAGAGCCTTTATTTTGCTTAAAAAACTTTATTAAGTATTTAATTATGATTAATGAATGGAACTCTAAAATGTTGTCCTTGTTTCATATGTCATATGCTGTATGAAGACAGAAGGAAAAGCTTGCATTTCCAAAGAAGTCCATACCATTTAAATTTACTATCTTTTAATTTACAGAGAAAGAATTGGATGAGTCATGTCCATCCCTTTCTGAATCAGCACCCTGTAAGGATCCCATTGCCACATGCAGTTTGGAAACCTGTCAGTGTCCATCTAATTATTATGATAGCAATGGAGCCATTCCTGCAGGATCTTGCCAGCGGAGTAAGAACTGGCATTCTTCCATTTGTCAAGTATTCCATACTGTAAACAGATGGCATTTTCACTATGTAAAAGATGTCAATACAGTCAAGTGTCTCCTAAAAAACGCATTTCAATACAGAATTATTTTTTATATATTTTGTCTTACTTAGTAGAAATCATTTCAATGAATTCTGATTAATGCTATATTGACTTTGGTTTCATTGAATGAAGTTTGATTACTTTATATTGCATATAGTGCAAATGATGGCTCTTAGTAATTTGACTTAGAAATTTTGGACAAGGTTTTGCAAGGGTGCATAAATCAATATTTCAGCAAGTACTTGATTATTGCATTGAATCTCTATACAAGGGCTCCTTACCATGAAACCTATTTAACTTATCAAATCAGATAATTGTCTTGCATGTATAAATGGAAATGATGGCCCTTTATTATAAGACTAAGACATTTTTATTAAAAGCTCTCTGTGACAGCTCTTGTTATAATGATTATGATTTAAATATATGCTAATTTATTGTTTCAGAGGTGGGCCTAGGTATCCAGTGCACCATGAACTCAGCATGTTTAGAAGCAAATTCTGACTGCCTTGAACAACTGTCAGAATCGACCTGCAAGTGTACAAGCGACTATTTTGACACAAACACTGTGAACACTAATTATGGATCATGTATCCGAAGTATGACAATATAATTGTTTTTTGTTAAAACTCATTTCGGTTATCTAGATATTTGTGAAGTCAACTATAAACTAAAATATGGATAATTAATTATCAGGAGGAACAAGTACTCGTGTCCCTGTCGCCCAAAAAAACATGACCCTGAGTGGGCTCAACCCCTTTTGAGTGTGTTACAGACACCTACCGTAACTTACCTAAGAGTCTGTACATCTTAAAATTAATAAAAACTGCTGTCCGAATATAAAGAAAATTTCTTCAATTTAAAAAAAAAAATGAAACCTATTTTGTTCTTACGATCAGGATTTGCGTATATATATGCTAAATGGCAGGTTTCCATACACATTTCATAAATTACGCCTGATGTATATCTCATCAAGTGCAATCCAAACAAACATCTGCTAAAGTTTAGCCTATTTACACATGCGTTTAAATGTTTCGTATTTTGACGACAGACACCTCTCTGTGTTTGCTGGTTGCAGATTAAGTGTCAGAACTTTAAGGTGAATTATGATATATTGCTGGACTACCCTCTAATTGTTTTCAACTCATCTTGGTTGTTTTCAAGAAAAAAGCTGCATTATTTGTGATAGCTAAGGTGTCATTGTCATCATCTGCATTTAAAAAATTTAATCTTGACCATAACTAAAATATCAGTAAAGATGTTAAACTGAAACTGATAGTGCACATTTTGCCAGAGACATTTCTGCACATGTCCATGACTTCAGCAGTAACAATTATGAAATAAACTGAAAAGTATTAGCATCCAAGTTTGACTTTCTGCTGTATGGTGACTGTACAGTTATTATAATGTCTGATAAGAAAAATAGCGAAATGGATTGAATTGCAATTATCAATGTTAACAACTTGCCATGAACTACCGATGTATAACTTTTATAATTTCCCATGTATAATTATGTATAAATGTACACTATAAGAACTGCCCCTAATCAATATGTTTGATACTTCTCTTTCAGGAATTACATTGAATGGTCAGTGTGACACTTCTCATAGCAATTTGGACCAGTGTGCTGCTGACAATGCTATATGTAACTCCACAACTGGTTATTTTTGCAAATGCACATCCGGCTATTATGAGGATCCCAGCAATGCAGCAAAGTGTAAAGCTAGTAAGTTACATACTTATTATTTAGTTTGTATATGACATAGCATTCATTATTTATCATTCACTCTGGAAAGATGCTACTTATGGAGTGATTACAAACCAAACTCACCTTGGCCAGGAATATAATTGTTCAAAAATTGTCTGCCCTTAGCATCCTTTGAGTTTAAACATTATATATGTTAGAACGATTGTGAAGAAAGTTATGATAACTTATACTAAGTCACTCTCGTTGGCACGATGTTGTGCGAGAGTGTGGTCTTGTGTTGTGGGGGGGAACTGGAATGCCCGGAGAAAACTAACTTGTCCGGCTTGGTGACCCCTAATCAAACTCACATGCGCCCAGGCTGGGAATCAAACCCGGGTCGCCTTGGTGAGAAGCGAGTGCGCTTGTTGTTTTAGAACAGCCAATTCTTACATTAAAAAAAACAGTTTTTAAGATATCAGTGTGCATGTGCATTGCTCTAATACATTGCTTCACTTTATGGGAACAGGTTACTTACAAGTTTGAATTTAATTTCTTTCATACAGGATGTAACTGTTCCATTGAATATTTGTCCAATTAATATCAATTTTTACTCTTTTTCTTCCTGAAAATTAATTGTAGTACTACAATAAATGAAAAATTGTTAAATGAACCAATGTATGAGTATAATTGACCTAAACAATGAGTTACAACCTTTGACATCCACCAGAATGTTGTTGTGCGTAATGTGTGTACATGATGTTATTGTTTAACAAATACAAGACTGAGTACTTTATGGTTATCAAAGCAAAACTGATAGTAAATGAATGAGTTTTGTCTGTAATTGGAGGTATTTATGATGCCCCCTTTTAAATAAAGGGGCTTTAAGGTTTGCAAATGCCTGTCAGTCTTGTGGTCAGTCCTTCGTTAGACCAAGTCTTGTTCCTACAATTACTAAAAAACAGTTTGACATAGAAACATGAAATTTAGTGGTAGGCTGCCTTTGAACAGAAGATGACCTCTAAAATCAAAGGTCAGGGTCAGATTCAACAGTCTTTTGAAAACATTGTCTGCACGATTATTGAAAACAGTTTTACCTATGACCATAAAAAGTCAGTGGTAGGTTATTGATTTCAATGTCAGAAGGTTAAAACTTCTTACACAATCACTCAAATCTATTTTATCTAATATTAGGACCATGAAACTTCAGTGGTAGGTTGCGATTGACCAGCAGATTATCTATATTGCATTTGAGGTGAAATGCTGCGCTAACCACATGATTTTGTTAAAGATTTTTTAATATAACTCTTGTCATTGCAGCATAACATACCCCTCGTTTAAATTACTTCTTCTTGAGTTAGGCCCCGTCACCCAATGAGAACACGTACACTTTTGCACCCCACTTTTGATGCTCTTGTATTTAGCCAATGGTGAAGTCCTCATGTAAAGCTATTGTACATAGTGACTGGCTTGTGTCTGTTTCGTGTCATCTGTTCTCTGTTAACAATTCCTCATCTGGATCTGCTCGGCAAATTTCTTTTAAACTTGGCCCAAACCTTCCTTGCATGAACTCTATATCAGGTTTGTTTGAATGGATCTTCTGAATCAGTGTTAAACAATTGATATTAAGCCTATTATCATAAAATTCTAAATTATTTAGTTGTTGTCTTGTTTCTGAATAGGACAACCATTGGGTGGAGACTGTCAGTACAATACTGATTGTACAGACTCCAATGCAGAGTGTTCGAGCTCAAAATGTAGGTGCGGTGAGGGATATTACGACACAAATGGGATGGAAATGGATGGAACTTGCAAATCAGGTAACTTTTTTTGTGTGATTTTAATAAATTTCACTTTAAAGGTTCACTCTCACAGATTTACCATTTTACAACTTTTTTTATTTTTCGTCTTGGAATGAGCAATTTTTGGCTTAAATATTTGCAAACTGACTGATAAAAGACTGCTGACAAAAGATTGAATAGCAGATTTTCATATTTCTGTTCCAAAATTATTTTTTCATGTCTAAAACCGTTACTAACCGTTTAAGAAAAATGCATAAAACATTTTTTAACTTAAATTAATTATCTGCGATCTTATTTTTTGTCAACAGTCTTATATGACTGGTTTACAAGGATTTTCGCATAATTATATTAACTTGTTCCAAGACAACAATTAAAAAAGTTGTTAAAGCTGCACTCTTACAGATATGCCATTTTTATAACTTTTTTATTTTTTGTCTTGGAAAGGGCAATTCTTTGCATAAATTTCTGCAAACCAATGATTTAAGATAGCTGACAAAAAATCCGATCGTATATTTTCATATTTCCGTTCGAAAATTAATGTTTTATGGCTTAAACCGTTACTAACGGTTTAAGAAAAATGCATAAAACATCAGTTTTTAGCTCGACTATTTGAAGAATAGGGAGAGCTATACTACTCACCCAAGCGTCTGCGTCGGCGTCGGCGTCACCCCTTGGTTAAGGTTTTGCGTGCAAGCACACATAGGTTAATATCTCAGCAACTACTTGAGGTATTGCATTGAGACTTGATACAATGGTACTCAACCATCCAACCTACTTAATTAACCAAGTTTGATAACTCTACTTTGCATTAAATGCCAAAAATAGGCCTTTAATATTTGACTTAGAAATTCTGGTTAAGATTTTGTGTGCAAGCACACATAGGTTAAAATCTCAGCAACTGCTTGAGGTATTGCATTGAGACTTGATACAATGGTACTCAACCATCCAACCTACTTAATTAACTAAGTAAGATAACTCTACTTTGCATTTAATGCCAAAAATAGGCCTTTATTATTTGACTTAGAAATTCTGGTTAAGGTTTTGCGTGCAAACACACATAGGTTAATATCTCAGCAACTACTTGAGGTATTGCATCGAGACTTGATACAATGGTACTCAACCATCCAACCTACTCAATTAACCAAGTAAGATAACTCTAGTTTGCATTTAATGCAAATAATAGGCCTTTATTATTTGACTTAGAAATTCTGGTTAAGGTTTTGCGTGCAAGCACACATAGGTTAATATCTCAGCAACTACTTGAGGTATTGCATTGAGACTTGATACAATGGTACTCAACCATCCAACCTACTTATTTAACCAAGTAAAATAACTCTAGTTTGCATTTAATGCAAATAATAGGCCTTCATTATTTGACTTAGAAATTCTGGTTAAGGTTTTGCATGCAAGCACACATAGGTTAATATCTCAGCAACTACTGGATGAATTGCATTGAGACTTTATACAATGGTATTCAACCACCCAACCTAATTGAATAATCAAGTTAGATATCTTGGTTTTGCAAATAATGGCCCTTTAAATTTTGCATGTAACCACATTTATGTTAATATCTCCGCACATCATGTATTGCATTGAAATCTAATCTAACAGTGATCCATGCATGTTTCGCCAAAACTTTTCAATCTTTACACTGAAAAGCGGCGGGATAGTCGAACGCGCTGTCTCTGTGACAGCTCTTGTTAAACTTAAATATAAAAATCTGTGATTTAATTTTTTGTCAGCAGTCTTATATTACTGGTTTCCATGGATTTTCGCAAAAATTGGCTCGTTCCAAGACAAAAAATAAAAAAAGTTGTCAAAACGTTCAATATGTGAGAGTGCAGCTTTAAAACATTCAATCTGTGAGAGTGCAGCTTTAAAGGCATATGGACCATATAAATGCAAGACTAGCAGAAATCTTACAGTAAATATAACATAAGACTGAGAACTATTATGTCAACAATTTATGTAATTGAAAACAGGTTGTTGGCACCCAATGGTGTAACATATTTTTATTTTCTAAAACATATAACAATTTATGGATAGTAATAAAAGTTGGTGTGTAGGTAGCTTTTGTGAAAAGCTAGCTTGGGATTGCTTTTGAGAGGAATGGGTCCAGGTCAATGTCACTGTAACTCAAAATAGAATAATGATTTCCGCCAAATAACCTTTTGTTAAAATTGATGGAAACTAAAAACATAAGATACTTAACTAAAGTCATTTTCAGTTACGTCCCTTTTGATAAAGGCCGTGCCTTTTTCCTAACTAATACAAGAAACTAATTGGCTATAATTTCTAATTGATTATATTAAAAACATGGTTTCGCCTCATTTTGGCACTTCTGGTTGGTTAAACTAAGCCATTAAGCAAATCTAGTAAACCAAATAAATACGCAGAGTCATGTAAAAAGAAAATGAAACCTGTCCTCTTATTCAAGTTATAAATGGAATTGTTTTTAAAACATAAGGTTGTGCGATAATGGCATACTCTACCATTAAGTTCAATTTCATCATTCTTACATATTGGACCCTGTCTCAGTCTGTAGAAAATATATACCTACTACCTATTTATATATACATATATGTAAAATACGGAGGAAATGTGAACTTAGAAAATTGAAATGAAACTATTTGTAAGCTTCACAATGCACTTGTGTCTGTAATCATACCTAACGCTGACCCACAAGTAGACTTGATTCCATATTTCAGTTGTTGAATTGCGTGTGACCAACATAAACTTCCAAAGTATCACTACCTCACAGTTTTCTGTTAGCTGGGTCATACCAGATGAGAAAGGACAATATATTCAGACGTTTGTTGTGGAGTGGATGCCAAAGGACAATACTTTTGGAGATGGAGGAACTAAGACACTATCTGACTCACCTACTACAGCCCTGCTTGATAGTGGAATAAGTGCAGGAAAAAGCTACAATGTGAAAATAACTTCTATAAATTCTCAACTGGGAGTGAACAGATCAGTTTTTTCATCCGCTGATCAGGATGCAAGTACGTTCTTTAAAAATGAAAGTCTTATAATTTTGAATACATTTGAATTTTTTGAGGTATTTAAAGGGACTGTACATCAGATTGGCACCAAAAACATTTTTTTCTGTAACGAATCTCAGGACAATTATCTAATAGAATGTGGTACGCTTTGATATCATAATTGTAAAAAAAAGTACCAAAATGTAAAAAAAAAAATTCTGTCAGAGACCGGGTTCGAACCCGTGTCGCCAAAATTGCAGTCCAGCGTCGTATCCACTGAGCTACAACGGCTTACTCTAAATGGGTGACATAATTAAGTTATACACCTACCTCGGTAATATCACGTGATAACACCGACTAGCCAATCACGCATAAGGAATGAATTCTACCTAGTAGACATACCCAGTAATCTTTTTTAATGGAAAAATACGAAATAACTGCTAAACTTAAATAAATTGTAAACTATGTGGTACTTCTGTTAGTAAGTTTCAATGCATTGTACACATCGATGCCAAGTTTATGCCAGTTTTCAACAATTTTCTTCTTTTTTTTCGCTATTTTATCATACCGAGTACAGCCCCTTTAAAAGTAATATCCATGATCAACTGGGAAAGAAATGGATGAGCATTGACATCTTTAAGACATCACTTTTGTAACATTTTACAGTTTGGAATATGTTTAGCTCACAAAATTGCAACCCTTTTGAATTTTATGTTTCTTATTATCAGAACCAAATCCACCTACATGGAAAGAAGCCACTGATGTAAATCCTGCAAATGACCACTCAATAACAGTATCATGGAATGCTCCATCAGGAAGTGTCTATGGTTATCAAGTGAGTTTGCTTGACGGATCAACAACAGTCCTATCAACAGCGGTATTGCAGTCAACTTTTACCAAACTTGTTTCCACTCAAATAAAAAATGGACACTATTACACTGTACAGATTATTAGCAAGAGCCAAAGCAACACTGTTGATAGTGTTCCACTTATCGAAGTAATAAAGACTGAAGTTATAGGTAAGTAAAGAATACTGATATGTTTGGTTATTTTATATCCTTATAGAATAATGGTTGAGATACACTTTGTCTTATAGATTAGGCCACACCAAATAAATGTTTTGTTCCTTGAAATTTTTGCAAAAATAAATTGGGAGCGAGTGAAAAAAAAAAAAAACCCTGAGGCGATCTGCATTAAACCGATCGATATACAGTCTATAACACCACGCATCAGTTACTTCCCTTCACAAAAACACTTTTACTAGAGTAGAAAAAATATCATTGATTATTTTTCAGCCTTTAAAACAAGTATTTCCACAAAAGTCTGGTTGGCAATTAAAATATAGGAGGTGCGCACACATTTTCCTAAAAAAGGAGGGAAACATCAATTTGGTGTGGCCTTATGATTTTATTTATAAGATTTCAGTTTACATATATAACGTTTTTATCTGTCATCATTATTCTTATGTCTTGTAAATATTAACAATATATGACATTTTGCATATTTATTTACACAGTGAGGAGTTGTGTAAATGCTAAATTGGTTATTAGGCTTCGAGTTTTAGAATTAGAATGGCGAACGTCGTTGTTTGGGCGGGCGGGCGGGCGGGCGGGCTGCGTCAAACTCACCTTTGAAAATAAATAACTTTAGTAAGGGTTGACATATCTTGACCAAACTTGGTCTATAGAAAGAGTTTATGGGTTACTTTCATGGAAATCGCGTTTGGTGTCCCTAGGGTCAAGGTCAAGGTCACTGTTACTAAAAATAAAAAAAACGGTTGAAACTAAATAATTTTAGTTAGGGATGACATATCTTAACTAAACTTAGTCTATAGGTAGAGTTTATGAAGACCTTTCATGGGATTGCGTTTGGGGTCCCTAGGGTCAAGGTCAAGGTCACTGTTACTAAAAATAGTAAAAACGGTTGAAACTGAATAACTTTAGTTAGGGTTGACATATCTTGACCAAACTTGGTCAATAGGAACTGTTATTTGGATTCCCTTCATGGGATTGCGTTTGGGGCCCCTATGGTCAAGGTCACTGTTACTAAAAATAGAAAAACGGTTGAAACTGAATAACTTTAGTTAAGGTTGACATATCTTGACCAAACTTAATCAATAGAAAGTGTCTATGAAGACCTTTCATGGGATTGCGTTTGGGGTCCATATGGTCAAGGTCAAGGTCACTGTTACTAAAAATAGAAAAACGGTTGAAACTAAAACTTTAGTTAGGGATGACATATCTTGATTAAATTTGGTCTATAGGAAGAGTGTATGGAGACCTTTCATGGGATAGCGTTTGGGGTCCCTAGGTTCAAGGTCAAGGTGACTGTTACTAAAAATAGAAAAACAGTTGAAACTGAATAACTTAAGTAAGGGTTGACATATCTTGACCAAACTTGGTCTATAGAAAGAGTTTATGGGTACCTTTCATGGGATAGCGTTTGGGGTTCCTAGGTTCAAGGCCAAGGTGACTGTTACTAAAAATAGAAAAACAGTTGAAACTGAATAACTTAAGTAAGGGTTGACATATCTTGACCAAACTTGGTCTATAGAAAGAGTTTATGGGTACCTTTCATGGGATTGCGATTGGGGTCCCTAGGTTCAAGGTCAAGGTAACTGTTACTAAATTTAGAAAAACGGTTGAAATTAGATAACTTAAGTTAGGGATGACATATCTTGACTTAACTTGGTGTACAGGAAGAGTTTATAGATACCTTTCATGGGATTGCGTTTTGGGTCCCTATGATCAAGGTCAAGGTCACTGTTTTTAAAAATAGAAAAACAGTTGAAACTGAATAACTTTAGTTAGGGTTGATATATCTTGACCAAACTTGGTCTATGGTAAGAGTTTATGGATACTTTCATGGAATTGCGTTTAGGGGTCCCTAGATTCAAGGTCAAGGTCACTGTTACTTAAAATAGAAAAACAGTTGAAACTGAATAATTTTAAACAGGGTCTACATATCTTGACCAAAGCAGATATAAAGGAAGAGTTTATGGATACCGTTCATGGGAATGCGTTTGAGGTCCCTAGATTCAAGGTCAAGGTCACTGTTACTGAAAATAGAAAAATGGTTGAAACTGAATAACTTAAGGTAGGGTTGACATATCCTGACACAACTTGGTATAAAGGAAGTGTTTATGGATACCTTTCAATGAATTGCATTTGGGGTCCCTAGGGTCAATATCACTGTTACTAAAAATAGAAAAACAGACACAGGCTGAAGTTCTTCTGTCAATCATTAAAAACCTGGTTTCGTTGCATTGCGGCGTTTCTTGTTTATTTTTCCTTTTAACAGTTTTGATACTGTCATTAATTTTAATGTTCCTTTGCAGCACCTGGTCCTCCGACTGGAGCCAATTGTAAAGACGTTAAAGATGAATTCATTTTAGTCGGATGGAATGCTCCTGCAGTACCAAATGGAGATCTCCGACAATACTTTATTCATGTTTATAATACAAGTGGTCTGGTGAAAACGGTCAGTACAGACACAGATGTAAATGAACTTAAGGTCTCAGGTTTAGATCCAGGTAGGTGTTGATGTTATATTTATATCTTTATAATTAGCTTGTCAGTTGTTGTTGTTTTAAAAATCAACATTACGATAGCCTCTAGGCAAATGTTGCTCTCAGCTACTGTGCAACTACTTCAACTCAGTTGTTGTTTTATAAATTTGGTACACATGTTTTTAGAAACAATATGCAAATTTATTTCAGTGCAGAGTTATGGCTCTTAACTAAGTTAAAAATTTTTTTATAGAGTATGCAATATTTTAATGTTCATATCTTCAAAAGTGTGTTAGCTACAGCATTATAAGTTTACAGGAATGATAACCTACATGTCAAGTTTTGCACCTGGGGGTTTGTTTTTTGCTGTGCTCAAGTTGCAGCAAACTTACAGGCCTTTGCTTACTTATTCTTATTAAAAGGTGTGAATTTTTAGTCATGTGTATCTCCAAAGTTACTTGAGCTAAGCAGCCAAGAATGTTTATCAGTATGTGAAGTTGTATACCTGGGGTTCTTTTAGTAGTAGAGCCCAGATATAGTAGAGTTATGGGCCTTGACGTAGTTAGAAATATAATTATATGTCTGTCACAAATTTGTGTTGTGCGAATCGCCAAAAGTATTTGAGTATGAGTCATGTGAGTTATCACCATATGAAGCTATGTGTCTCAGGTTCTGTTTGTGTTGAAGCACAGGTACAGCAGAGTTATGGGCCTTGACTCAAACAAAATTATTATAAAGAGGTGTGAAAGCTGTGTTTTGCATATATTGGTGAAATCGTTTCAATTATTTATTCTGATGGGATATGCAGTTTCAATAACATGATATAATGTTTATTCAATAAATATGCATTAAAGGGATAATATGAGGGGAGACATTGAGGGAGAGAGGTGTCATTTACAAATATGTAGTTAGTAAAGATTTGTATCTTACTTTGTTCTCTTTTTCAGGGACATACTATACGTTCAAAATATACACTCAAAACGAATTGTTCAATTCCACTTCATCTGATGCTACATACTGCCAGACTAATGCCAAAAGTATGAACTTATTTCCCTTATTTGGTTTAAACTATCTTATAGCATAGTGGAACAAGTTTTCTTTGTTTTCATTCATTTGCTAATTCTCATCATTACAGTAACTTGTAAACACAGCTCTTACTGTACAATAAAGTGTGTAGGTTAATAACCATGATATTCACTTATATGCATTAGCTCTATATTGAACGTTGTCCATGGCATGACAATATGGTACAAAACTGTTACTTAGCCAACAAATCGTGTGGTTGAATGTTACCAACTCTTCTTTTGTGTAAGTGTAAGTGTATAATTTCAAATACTCGGGTGTAGTACACATATATTGTGAGAACTATATAGTCGACAATAACCATAAAATGAAAATAGTTTACAATTCATTTTTAGCATATTTGATTACTTAACATTATGAATAATGAATATTTCAAAATGTGTCAAAGTGATTTATTGTATGTTTCTATTTTAGTGTCTGACCCACCTGAAGATCTCACCGCATCGACAGTGTCAAGTCGAGGATTTACCCTGACATGGAAACGTCCTGTGAATACTTACAGTGAAGAAATACTCGGCTATTTGCTGCAAGTCAAAGATGGTGAAACATGTGTGCTAGAGAAAATATATAAGTGTTCGGATTGTATCGGGTCATTTGACGTAAGTAAAACATATATGTATTTAAGTTTTTGAGACAACTCACCTTAAAACAAGCCGTCTAAGATTTGATAAATCTTGTTTTTATGTTATTTAATTCAACGAAAAATGACCATATTCATACCGTGTTGCCATTTATTCAGAGATGTAATTTGTGATAACGGTTAACAAATATAATGTTTTGAATTAGTTCAGGGTGTTGACTTTCGCTTCGCTTCTTGTTTAAAGTAATATAACTATGCTAATTTATATGAATATGCCTTATGTTGTATTATTTTAGAGTTTTGTATTGCAAGAGTTTTGTAGTTCAAGTGTAAGTGCTCTTGTTGAGAAAACAGAACTTGAACTCAAAGGTCCTGTACAGTTTGATGCCAACAACCTATTACTACCAGACACAACGTATGCATGTTTTGTTGTTGTGATTACTGATAATGGTTTGGGACACAAGGCACACGTAAACACGCTTACATTTGAAGAAGGTATGTCAATAGGAAATTTGTTATCATTTGATTTGTATATGTCTGTTTCAAAATTGACATCATATGCGTTTTGTCCTTGCGGGCACTCACGACCGACGTCGAAATGTTTCCTGACAGTAACTTTAGTACTTCAGAAACTGAATCACGCTGGGCCATTGGACCGCAAGCTTGGTAAGCAAATTGATCATGACGAGCACATGAGTAGTGGGGCAGAGGTTAATGTAAATAACCGATGAACTATATGGCCTAGAACCTTCATTCTAGATTTGAACACTACTAGCGGATGACCCCTCGATAATGTATACTAGCATTTCAATACGGTAACCATGATGAAGCCATTTACCTACAAATTCAAGTAAAAGGTATCTGGTGGTCATTTTTTGTTTCTTCATTCTCTTTAACGTCAAAGTGTAATTGTTAATAAATATTTTTGATAGCTTGTACCGGCAAAAGTTTTCATCCGTACCGGTCGCTAGGTGGAGTAGATCACTTGTCTCCACCGTACCGGTCTCTAGTTGTGGTAGAATATTTGTTTTATAAATTACCTCCTAGTTGCAATACAAAAGTAAACAGTTACTTAATACGATTCCGAAAATTCGTCATCATGCCAAAACAAAACTGGCGAAAACACCTAGTATCAACTAAATACGAAGCCTAAACCACACCATGCTATCCAAAAAAGATCTGTATATTTCATATTTCTAAATAAGCGAGATGAGATCACTTGTAGAACATCGAGCGCCTACAACTGTTGTTACAATAACGACATGGTGATTAATTTGTAGAACCTCAAGCGCCTCCAGTTGATGTAACAGTATCTGACATAAGGAAAAGATCGTTCAATGTATCATGGAGTCTCATTGGACCCAGGCCGGGTCAGGTGACGTATACGGTGATCCTTAATGGCGACATGGGTGCTGAGTCTAAATCATACACAGTTTCTGGTAAGAAGCTGATATTCCTTCTTTTTTGTCAATCAAAAATAAACTGCTAGGATCAGGCATCTTTTTAAGGATAAGTGTAATTAATAAATATATGTGAGTATTACTAGCGTTTGATCAAAGTGCATATCGGCTTATATGTTTCTGACGTTTACGTTTTTCTGTTTTCAAAACAGTCGCATTGTTTTAACTTTATTTTAATCATTATAAAATCAAAATGAAAGGTCAGTAGTTTTAAAACGCATTGCTTTTGACTAGAGTACCTGTAAAAATCCTAATATGCCACACATGTATAAAGCTCTCACTCGTGCTTTCCTTTAAGAAGTTATTTATGGCTACTTTTAAAGGTTACCTGAATACACGTGTTTTTGCTGATGGACTTGAAGAATATTGGAATTACTCTGTGAATGTGGAGGCCAAAACCAATTTTGGCAATCCTAAAACATCAGTCACCACACACGAGTACAGAACATTGCCATCAGGTTAGCAAATTATTATACCCTACTTAGCATTGTGTCATCAATATCCAACTCTATCCATAAACAGACAATCTGTTCATATTCTGTATACCTACATTAGTATAAGTCCCGGCCCATCGTGTCCAAAAAAACGTATGTACCTTCAAATGTATATTGTACATACAATCATAAACAGTTGCTCGTGATAGAACGTTGGTCAGCAGCACATATATTCATGAAACTTCATATGAATGTTGATTACTCTTCGTCTCAGTTATTTCCCTTGAAATAGTTAGTATGGTCTGAGAGGAATTGTGTCGCATGTAACTCTAAATATAGTACACCTACATTCATAAAACTGAATGTTGGCCATCTCAGGCAGTTGTGTTATTGCGATTTGTTGGATATTACACTTTCTTTAACAATATTGATAGCCCTTGAATTAGTAAATAATGGTCTGATAAATATTGTGTCGCATTTAACATACTAGTATTCGCCGTCCAGGCAGCTTCTTATTTTCAATGCTATTCATCATCTATATCATAGGTCTACCTTACTGATCAACCTTTATTAATAAAATCAATTGTAAAATAAATTATTTGAAAAGATAACTGTTATAGCTCCTGGTCCTGTTACTGACTTTGGAGCAGTTACGGCTCAGCTGCACACGGACAATTTCGAGATAATAACAATCCAGTGGAAGGCCCCTTCGTTGTTAGAGAGAAATAGTGTGATAAAAGAATATGTGCTTAAACACAATGTTGGAAACAACTCAGCTACTTCGGAGGTTAGTAATATGGAGTAATAGAGAGTATAGCTGATTAACTATTGCAATTCAATATGAGTTTGTGACTTCATCATTGACAAACACACAATTATATAAACATTAAAACTAAGATACATTATGTAAGAATGAGTAAAAAGTAATAAATGGAAGCAAAAAAAACATCTAATTTATTTTCCAGGTTTCTTTAGAGTACAGATCTTTGGTATTTGAGTCCAAGGCTGGAGACGATTTTTACAGTCAAGACTTTGACGTAACACCTGATACAACGTATCAGTTTGAAGTAAGATTCATTATTTGCGATTATTTTTTGCAAATTTTTCATTTTATTTTCCTGTGAACTAAAAATCAAAATTGCTTAATTAGTCCGATTATGATCGTAATAGTTTGAATATCTAACACTGTAACTTTATCTGGGTGAAAGTATTTCATTTTTTTATATTTGATTTTACTGTTATATGCGACTTTGTTACAGGTTTATGCTGTAAACACTGAGAGTACAGACAGTATTGGTCAGAAGACGAACATCACACTTACTACACCAGCTCGATGTGAGTGGCAGTATCAATATGTAGACGTTTACTTATAGGAAAATTATAAGAAAACAAATACAACAACAAATGAGTGGAATAAAGATATGTCGCCCGTCCGTCCTTATATTCATTGATAAACAATTGATTATTGGTGCGTATTAATATATGATTAACGTTTCATTTGGTAATTAAAATACATATAGAATAAGAGGAACTATGCCATATATGTTTATCATTGGGCAATGTCAAAAGCTACCACTCCAGTTTGACTAATGAACCTTTTTTGTAAAATTATTACTTTTGTTTAAGGTTACCCTTTAGCTCCCATTTAATATTACAAAAATAAATGGAATCTTTTTTATGTATCAAAAGGTATTGTTTCAAGACTTACCTTTACGTAAGGCAAAATGATTCTTATGTTAAAGACAAGTGAATTATTGAATTCAGCAATGATCGTCTGGATAGGTTGATAGTTTATATTTCTCTTGACAGATATAATTGTTCTAAGCAAGATAATTACAGATTAGTACTGATGAGATCATTTGAAGTAATATAAATTATTCGTGATTTTACCTTACATTATCTATACTGGTTGTTATGTTCACTTGATCATATTTGTTTGCTTTTGTTAGTTTTGTTTTCATCTTGTTTAGTTACAAAGCCAATATATTACATGTAGTAATGTTTATAATCAGTAAATACTATAATTATATTATATCAAAATCGATGATCATCAGCTAATCCAGTGGTTACATTACGATTTAAGTTACAGATCCAGACAAGAACACAAGTCAGACAGGAATGATTGTTGGAATAGTAATGGCGGTGTTTGTGATTGTCGGAGTTGGAGTATTCGTTGTATTCTGGACTCGACGAAGACAGAGAAAGTCTCAAGAGTAAGCTTTATTGAGTAATCAGCTAACTGATGGTAAATATGTATCTCGGAACACTAATTATAAAAGGCTATATTATATAATTTGCTGTGCAAACAAGAATTGTTGGCAAAAATACAATCTTTTAATACTGTGGTTTATTAATAATTATTTTTACTTGCATTATGTAATACATAACATTATTTCATTCCACGGGCAGTTCTACAGACTTCATTCCATTAGAGAACAAGTAAGAAAAAATCTGTTGTTTTTTTGGTAATGTTGATTATTTTTCTTTCGGTTTCTATCCTAATTACAAGTGATCATTGAAATGATTAGTTGGTATCCTACCTTAGATTCAATCTTAGTTATTCCAACGTTTCAGGGCTAGACAATTCAGTGCAGGAGTCCAGAATGATAACGATATGGTGAATAAAATTATATTATTGATTATTTAAGAATTTGCTTGACAGCTAAATTAGGCAGAGAGTTATTAACAGGATGAGTGAGAAGTCTGCATTAATCGAGGGATATAACTTATCATTGTTCCCCAATTATTGAGAAAAAGTAACCTAATTGGATTAGTCAATAGTCTTTATTGATAGAGAGGTATGACCGACCAGTGTTCACCTCTAACTAACATATTTTAACAGACAGTAATCTGCAATGATCAGAGGGTGACTAACCATAGTTCCTCCATATCTGACAACCATTAGCCAGATTAGACAGTAGTCTTCATTAAATTGAGGGATAAAGGTTTACTTTGTATACCAATTATTGAGAGACATTAACCGGATAAACCAGTTTGCAATGGCCGTGGGATGTAACTCAACATGATTCTCCATAACTGAGAGACATTAACCGGATAAGTCAGTAATCTGCATGAATTAAATTAAAATTGTTCCAAATCATTACTAGTCACAATAAGATATAACCGAGCCAAAAATCTCAGTTCATTCCATTTTGTACCACTGGTTTTAACTTTTGTATCAAAAAGATCATCTGTAATTGTCGTTTTTTTCAGGTACCACAATTCGACAGTATTCCATCTAAAGATGGTTTCCGTTCAAAGGTCTACGAAAATCTTCCCACTGGTAATTTGTTTCGAATACCATTTCAGTTCAGAGAGTTCAGAGCATTCACCCTTGGGCTATTGTTTTATTATTTAAAAGGCCAATCAGCGGATGTATAAATGATATCAAATATGTAACTTTTCCGAAATTTGGACAAAAACATATCAAGGATATAAACGAAGACATTAAATTAATTTTATTAAATTAATAAAAAAAAATGAAATGAATATTCCACCGCAGCCTAACTCAAAACAAAATGTAAATGTCAAAATGTAAATGTCAAAATGTATACATATGTGTTTTGTTATTGTTGTTTGAACGTACTTATAAAGTAATCTATCACTTTGTTTACAGTTTTTTTATAGTTAGGTAGCTTGTTAATGATAAATTGTCATGATCCCTTTTACAACCTGCTTTTTATTTTTTATTTTTTTAGTAAATAAAAACAAATATACTGATGATAACAGTATGCTGCTCTTAGGATCCAGTTGAATTCGTATTTAATTGGTAATGTTATTTATAGTTGATATTTATGTCTAAATAGTACATATAATAAATGCATGTATTTAATTATTTATTTGAAACAGGCATTCAAGGAAAACTTAAACTCCCCGGTCAAAAGTTTAGTGCCGTATACATTTCTGTAAGTGTGTTTCTCTGACAAAATTAACTCTCTTTTTTATAGAAATTAATGAAATAAAGTTATAATCATATACGCCAGTCAGTGAACTTTGTTGTTGTTGTCTTTTGATTCAGGGCTGTAAGTCTGAGAAGGATTATATTGTTTGCTTCGCTCCAAAGCCCAACAACGTCAACAACTTTTGGAACATGGTTTTATCGGACGAAGTTGACTCCATTGTCATGTTTGCTGAGAGCAAAATTCCCAAAGTATGACAAAATTTGTCAGTTTTTGTTTGACAAGTTTGTTAACATTGATTATATATGAGATTAGTACGTTTTTGATTTTAACGTCGTAAAGCAATCTACCAAACGATAACATGTTAAAATGTTACTTCTTTCAGAAAGAATCAAGGTATTGGCCGTCTGAGTATGATCAACCAAAGAACTACGGACAAGTAACCATAGAAGTGACAGACTTGAATAAATATGAAACGCACGCCCATTTGAAGATGAGCATTTCCGCTGTAAGGTTTTTGTGAAGTTAGGCTATTGATTATAATCGTTTAACGAAGTTTTGGAACACTTTAACTAGTTTCAATAGCCTACAATGCTCCGAATAAAACGTTGACTTTAGAGAGAGAAAGAGATAGAGAGAGAGAGAGAGAAAGAGAGAGAGAGAGAGAGAGGGGGGGGGGGTTGTAAACGACTTTTAAATGTTTCAACAGTATTTCAGTTACCCCATTTGTAGGCAAATTATATTTTTTAACTTTTTTGCGGTAAGACGTGTTTTTGTCTATTATAAAAAAAAACTCTAGAATACAGTTTTGAGGAATAGTACCTGAGAATGCGGAAGTATATTATTATGTCGTCTGTGAAGAATTATAAACACAATCATGGGCAGTGTTTAAGATTGTGAGTTCAAACATTTTGGAAAATCAAACAGTTCAATTTGGATCTAGAAACAATTACAAGTGAGAAAGTATGTGCCGAATGTTTGCATTTGGGGCTTGGTGACAGCCACTATTTCTAAACAATGGGATTATGTGCGTATCTTTCAGGTTTACAATTTATTTTCAGAATGGAACGGTAAGGACTTTGAACCACTATGAATGCTCGTCAGTCTCCACGTTCAGTCCAGATGGATTCGTTGAGTTGGTAAAAGTTCTCAGATTGAACCAAAAGAGAGGACGTATTCTTCTGCACTCGAGGTGAATAATAAAATGATAACCATGCATCAGTTTCATTGTCAACGGGTATCACTTTGAATATAGGTATGCTTTAAACAAATAAAACCTATTATATTCCAGCGAAGGCCTCGGATCTACCGTTCCGTTTGTGGTCTTGGATACATGCACGCAGGCACTTTTTGAAGGTTCAAGGACAGAAAAGGTAGATTATAATAAGATGCTGATGAGCATTGTGAAGACCCACAAAGACCTTTTGCTTTCACAGGTTAGTTTATCTTCAAAAATATAGTATGAGCACCTTATTCTGCAATGCAAAACATGTACCATTTTTCTTTCAATTAATTCACTCTTTTATATTTTGTCATGAAACTATATCTTTATTGTGTCTGAAATTATCTTTTATGTTGTATTTGGTGGATTTAAGTTACCGTCTGTAAATGATTATGATAGCAAATATTTATTCACAATGTGATATTTATTATTTGTTATATAATTACTATATAATTAATATTATTTGACAATGTTGATGTCATACGATATCCAATATGTTATGAGCATTCACTAAATCCTCGTTTCAGGAATTGTTTATTTTTACTCATGACTGTGTGCAGCTTCTTGGAAGTTGTGACTATGAACCGTTACAAAGTGGTAAGATGATAATCTATCAACCGCATTCATAAATTCCTTGTATGTATTGTTAATGTGATAACACTACTTAATCAACTCCTTTTAAACCGTATTAAAATAAACTGAAAACTTTAAATCATGCTGAGAAGAACTTATAGTGTCGAAATTTCGTTTCAGCACAAATTGAAAGTGTTTATCAAACGCTACACGTTCATGACTGATGTGGGAAGCTAGATCTTCTGCTTGATTTACACGTTGCCAGATCCAACAAATTGTTTATATGAAATTATGCATAAATATGAAACGTTTGTGCTGTGATATATCAGAAATGCAAATTCAATATTTGCTAAGAAACAGACAGGGCCAATTTAACAAATTTTCGGTCATTTCATCACGAACTGTTATATCTTATCAGATCAATTTAATTGTAAATTAAGGTCTCCGACCAAGAATTCACCATAAATAATGTTTACAACAGTAATTCATTAGTGCTACCCTGCTTTACTGTTTTTTTATCTGTTTTATCTGTTTTCAACAGCAGTCAATATCTGTGAAACAAATTATGCGACCTGTTTAATAGTACATGTATAAATGCAAAATTACTGCTGAAAACATTTTCTAGGTACGCAATCGCTCGAAATAAGGCACCATGGGCTAATTGGCCAAATCGAGAAATAACAAGATTGATCGCTACGGGTTCGAGCAAATCAAACAACCCCCGGCCAAATTACATATTCAATTCGAATGACATCATACGTTCGGCTTGAATAATATTATCACGAGAACAGTGCAGTGGTTTGTTATGCCATACTTAAAAGAAAAGATAATTCATTTTTCTTTTGTCTATGCGTATTGAAGTCGCCTGGACAGTCTGCAATAGTTTTCTTTGTTGAACCACTGAGGGTCCCGTGCTCAACATGGACCAGCCAACCATATTTCTGTGAAAGAAGAATATGAAATAATGTTGATGAAAACAACCTTTATGAAGGAACAATTGTACAAATTTATTATAAAAAAAACATCAAGATACAAAACTCATATGTCTTATACCGTTGTTACAAACCTTTTTACACATTCAATGAGTATTTAATAACTTGTTCCCCAAACTCTTAGGCTACGGATTTTTTAAAACTTGGTTACCTTTATACCCGATTCATCAACACTCAGACAAAAGGTTTCGGAGCGTGTATAGCTTATTCAAAATAATCTGAATTTTAATAAATGGGTAACTTGGAAATTCAATGACAATTCATTAACTATAACAGTATAAATGATAGAATGTAGGAACTGTACGTAACCAAACTATGCAATAAGCATGACGTATCATTGTCTTATTACCTCTTTTTTTCAAATTAATTAATATCATTAGGCTTTGCTTTAAAATATTTTATGAAAATAACAGCGTAAGAATAATTATTTTGTTTCAAAAAAAGGTAAACAAATACTTCTTAGTTAAATTATGAAAATTATGAGTATATAAAGCAATATCGTATTTTCAATTTTCGTATATAAGCTTATATACTAGTATATAAGTTAATTTAATTTGAAAAATATTAAAACCAAGAACTTTTGGTTTAAAAATTGAAACCATTAGTATATAAAGCAACATAGAATATTTGGCATTAAGAATGGCACGTGATATGCAAATTTCGTTTTAACGATGTGATGGCTTTCTTTGTTTATAATCAGTTGAAGATAATACCTAAGATGCTTTTAATATTCCTCCCAAAACAGTTCAGTTTATTTATTCAAACCATTGTATTTTTGCTGATCGTTGAGAATACAATCATGTGGATTTCATTTAAAATATCACATATGATGTTATATCATTTTCGTAATAAATACCATAAAACTTGTTATAATTACTTGAACGTGTTTTCTTATATATGCTCCTGAGCTGGTAATTATAAAGTCATTTTCTTAGGTTAAGATTCTCACTGGTCATATGATGAAATAACTTAATAATATGTAAAGTTATTCATTTTCATTTATTTTATGTAATACACACAATTTTATGTAAAATATACGTGTATTTTTTCCTAATCTGACCATGAACATTTTAGGAAATAGACTTAAGCTAAGAAACAACTGAAAATGTTTTATGAACGTTTTACTAGGTCCGGTATTCATAAAGCATCTTTAGTCATTTTCTTACGTCAAGTATCCGCACGACGTCACCACAACAAAAGCAATAGTGTTCAGCTACTGATCATTACGTACGTGCCTACACGTTTGAGGTCTCTCTGGCGTAGCGCTGTTTAGTTAGTAATCGGAGATGAACTTTCAATTCGAGGTCAGCACAATCTTGAACTTTGCCTACTGACCTCAAAATCAAAATAATTCGTCTGCTAGTTATAACCAACCAGTCTACCAAGTAAGAGGTATCTGTGCCATTTTCAGCACGAGGTCACTTCAACCTTGACCTTTGACCCACTGACCTCAAAATCAATACGGCTCGTCAGCTGTTTCATCTGCCTACAAAGTTTGAGGTCCTCGAGCACTAACGTTATTCAGATATTGATCGAAAACGAATTTTTAGCTCAATGTCATCACGACATTGACCATGGCAAAATCAATAGGGTTCATCTGCTGGTTATTACAAACCTGCTTACATAGTTGGATATATATTGGCCAAAGCGTTAATCAGTTATTAATCGGGAAACCCGGGGACAGACGCACAAGGACAGGCGGTCCGATAATTATATGCAGCTCTTTGGGGGCATATATGTCAGACAAATGTCTAAATTTCAGACACGAATGTGTTAAAACATATTGGAAAGTATAAGAAATCGTCTTTGTTTCACCGAAACGGTATCTTCCTTATGATAGGTTTGACACCTGTTAAATGCAAACTTTCTAAGATTACAAATACAATCATGATCAAAATCTGTTTTTATCCTCCTTATTTGAGCCCTTATGGTGCTTAAAACAGTATAACCTTATCACTACGCATCAAAATGGGCAATAAAACTGCAATAATTATCATATATTGTTGTACCATAACAGATTAATAAATTATTTATGAAATAAGGCTCTGACTTTAACCGGCTTATCGTTGGACAGTTCCCAATGATACACCCGCACACACCCGCAATTATACATATTTACAATGAGCTTTATTTATGATACATACTGGCCATTAGTTAAAGAAAGTACATGAAAGCCAGCGGTCATGCCAAAATAACTTTAGCACGGTATGTAGAAACGTTTATAAAGACAGTATTCGCCAAAAGGGGAGCAATGCTACTAACGCCACCAAGTTGCCGTATCAGTTGACAAAGTTTGTCAACCAAAACGCATTCATATTGCTGTTTTGGGCCTTACGAGCATGTAGGTATTGTCATTAATATTACATTTGTTATGCTTCCATACCTTTGCCAAAATGGTACTATATGATGTATGGTGAAAGTAAATGATTTTGTAAACGAATAAAAGAATCAACAGCATTTAAACCATAAGTATTCATGGACAATAGGTTAGTTCCTTATTCCTTTTCCTTTGTCGAATAAGGAAAAAGGAACTAGTTCCTTATTCCTTATTCACTATATATTATTGCAGATAGGCATAAATTCTGTTCCTTTGTAATGTGTTTAATCTTTTCATGAGAAAGAAACAACTTTGTGGAGTAAAATAATGCACAAATATAGAAAAAATCGACTAAGGAATAGAAAACTAGTTTCTTATTTCTTATTCAACTTTTTTGCAATATGTTTATTATATTTATTCGTTTGCATCCGTTAAAGACAAAAAATATCTGGAAAATACATCATAACTGCGCCCATCTATGACATGCAATCAGGGACAGAAACTGAATACACGAAAAGGGAACATGGAACTTGATCGAGGTTCCTTTTAATTAATCTTTTTTTCGAAATGGTGACTTTTCAATTTTTGTTCACTTTTACCGTTTTAAAGAAAGAAAACTACGAATGTTATTCCGCGCAAACTCATTATAAAAATGCAGTGTTTACTAAAATAGGAATTTGTAAAGTATTTAAAATTGCACCAAAGTCCGAATACGGAACAGAATTCTGTAAAATTATTTCGATTTCAAAGTGTCTTATTTCTTCATTATATTGACGAAATATCCTTGCAACATTGTTTTGAACGAAGAAAATGCGTAAATGCATCGACTATTTTAGTTGGATTGAGTGCTTTAACTATTTTGTAATACGCAAAAAGTCGAATAAGGAAACAATGAATTTTCAACTATTTTAATTATACATTTTCTGACCAAACAACTTAGCAGAAATGGTCTAAATAAAAAGTTTGCTTTATGCATTTTCTAATCAAGAGGATTTGTTTCATATAAAGGGATTTTACTCCCAATAAGGAACAGAAATCTTAAAAAAGTAAAATAAAACCTTTCCTGTTTTATTTTTTGTTTGCGGAAAAAAATATGCGCAAACTATACTCCGAATAGGATCAAAATTCTTTAAAAAGCCAATAATTTAACTTTACTTTTATTTAATCTTTTGACAAAATAACTATGCACAATGAATGTTCAATTTTTTTTAATTATACATTTTCTGACCAAATAACATAGCAGACGTGGTCTAAATAAAAAGTTTGCTGAAACGTATTTTCTAATCAAGAGGATTTTAGTGCATACTGTAATTCTAAAACGTATCAATCTCCGAATAAGGAACAGAAATCTTAAAAAAGTAAAATAAAACCTTTCCTGTTTTATTTATTATACAAGATAACAAAATAACTATGCACTCCACTTAAAAAACTGGAAGAAATGCATTGTCTGTTCAAGTGGATTTTTATTACTTAAAGTTCTTTTACAACTCATCATATATCGAATAAGGAACAAAATTCTCGAAAAAGCCAATAATTTAACTTTTATATTTTGACAAAATAACTATGCACAAGTGATCAACGCTCCAAGTCCCTAATAAGGAACTGAATTCTCGAAAAAACTCAATTTCAAAGTGCTTAATTAGCTCCTTTTTGGCGAAGTATCAATTGAACATTGATCTTCTCAAATAATTTGAGTAAAAGCGTTGTCTTATTCAAAGGGATGGAGCGTTCCAAGTAGTGATGAAACGATTATCGAGTAAAATCGATAAATCGTCGCTGACAATGCTATGTCGGCGACAATCGATAGTGGTTGTCTAAAATCGATGTCGCTAATTACTTCCGGTAACTACGTATTTTATTGCTTTGTGTTAAAACTCGAGTAAGTGTAAATTTTTCTTTCCGGTAAATTCTCGTTGAGTTCACGTTAACAAGGGATGTCACTCTCTTACACAAATGCGGTCATTCGGAAGCCCTCGGCCATTTTTATCGAAAACAACCTCGGATGTATATGGACGGTTTAAATACTCCATAGATCGCGTAGTAATTTATTTTAGCAGTTAAACTTAATAACTTTACTTTTGGGAATCTTAATTATGTTTGCAATTTTACACTTCATTGGCAATCAATTTAAACTTAGATGAATCAATACAAGCTAAAACACTACAATTAATTAATGATTTAATTAAAAACAATACGGACTACTTCTACTGATGAACCGGCTTACATCCGAGGTTGTTTGCAATACAAACGGCCGAGGAGCGCCGAATGAAATGCGGTGAATGCAAACACTTTTGCTTAAAAACTTACAAACCCTTCCAAAATTACAAATTGTTTTAATTGTTTATATATTTCATAAAACCATCTTTAATAACCTGTCTCTCACCTGCAAATACCGGGGAACCTGGCTCGATGCTTTCTGTTTTTGATACCTTTTTTGGTATTGTTTGTATTTAGCTAATCTACTTCTTTGTGAAAGTTTTATGAAATTAATATATTCTTAAGAAATATTCAATATAACAGTATATTGAATGTTTAGCTGGTTCACAAATGTTTAATATGCTTTTACATGGATAAAATGCTAAAATAACTGACTTGACGCGGTGTGCATCATTTTGAAATTGATGTGCAATTATTAATTATGTGTTGTGTTGTAATGTCTTTTAGTGTGGACTAGCGCAAAAAGCATGACTATAGCATCACCCGTGCTAATTCCAGGTTAAACCATTTAAATGATCATGATGATCATGATGATACTATGTATAACCAATGTATTCCTTAATAAAATTTATGCATTTTTTCGATTATTGTCCGATATTAATTCGAAATGCTTGGTCCGATTCGATTCGATTATCGATAGCAAAAGGAGTTCTATTTTCAAACACTAGTTCCAAGTTCTTTATAACGCACAATAAGTCGAATAAGGAACTAGTTCCCTATTCTTTATTCAAACTCGAATAAGGAACGGCTAGAAACGGTGATTTTTCAACTGTTGTAAGTAAGATATTTTTTATTAAGTATAGTACGTGCATGTATTCACATTGCTGCAGTGGAATGAGGGCTTGTCAAGAAAAGTTTCTAAAAGAGGGAACCTTCGCAAAAATAACAGACTAACCTTCGGACTTCAAATCACGTGTAGTATGTCTGTGGTTATTTTTATGTTGTATGGCTGTGTTGTTTTGTTCTTTATGTTTTTCTCGTTCATTGCTTATTGGGCCTTGATATTGTGCCCTAAAACAGAGTTAGCGTTAGTTGTTTGACCCCAATGTTTGTCCCTGAAGTTTTCATTTTACTATTAAAACTCTGGCTCAATTTTTGTAGATATTTATATAAACTCTCTAATGTACAAATCAAGCTAAGATCACTGTTATTTTTGTTTTTGTTGTTGTTGTTGTTGTTCCTGTGTTTTTGCTGTTGTTGTTGTTTTGTATTAATTGTGAGGAAATTTCCCATTCAAACGGGGTTTTTATTTTTAAAAGAAATTATTCTAACAGTACTTATGACGAACTATGCTTTGATAATAAAACTCAAGTTTAAGGAAGTTATTTTGCTGAATGAAAGATGAATCATATACTAGCTTAACGCTTAAGATATTTTGCGTCTGTGTCTGGGTTTGTTGAATATTGAAAGAACATTGTAAACTAGCGAGGTAAGGGGTTAGAGGCGAATATGAAGTGTGATATCTTGGTGTGTTTTTATTCAATCTATTTAGGCACTAGTCAATCCCTTGTATTGTTCAAGTGAAATTTTCATTTTAATTTAGGGGAAATAAAACCAATAAGTGTCACTAGAATGGAACTTATGAAAAAAACTTTTAATATAAATAACACATTTTCGGTTCTGGTGGAGGGGGCGTACGTCAAAAGTTGCGTTCTTTAGTTTCGACCCATCTAAATGACAATTTTGAAACCGCCCCCGATGTTCTTGACTTAAAACTGATTTTATTTTAAAGCTATTAAATTAAACTATAAACGCATGAATGTTCTACTGTGGATAATACAATATGTTCATTCATTTGTTTTAAAAAATGCGCTTAGCTGCGCGACATATTGCGAAATATTGCAACTGTGGACTCTTCCGATTACAGGTTTCCTACAGAGAGTAGTATAGATGGTCCTCCGTAGTCATATTTGCATAATGACATCATCAATTATAAATAGCCCTCCGTAGTCAAATTTGCATAATGACATCAACAATTATATTAGCCCTAAATAAAGTAGGTGTCGCGCAGATCCACCTTTTTTGAGCGGATGACAAGTTAATCATGTGAGTTTGATTTAATAGCAGCAATGAATGAAGAATCACAAAGCTTGTACTTCACCGGGACTGATTTAATGTATCAATGAATTAGTAGCAGGGGTCGCGCAAGTCCAGCTTTTTTATTAACAATAATGTTAATCATGTGAGTAACACGACTGTGCTCTTGATAACATCCTCATATTTGGCGGGAACCAGTGGACCGATGAAAATGCAATGGTCAGTTAGTCTTTTCATTAAATAGTTTGCTATATTATTTTGCTGCCCTTCATCATAAAAGGGTGCATATCAGCTCACGTTACTCAAAAACATTTGGTTAAGAATACCGACGCCTCTGTCTTTTTGAATAAGGACATCATGATGTTTTGTATTCGACAATGTTTCAACTATCCTGATAGAATAAAACTAACATCAAATAAATTCGTTTTAGAAAAAGACATGAAGTCTAACATTGGTGTTTTAGGGTATGCCAAAACCCTTACAAACAAAGTCAGGGTGATTTGCAATAAGAAAAAAGATTTTGTTGTTTCAGCGTATCCAATAAAGTAGACAAAGCAAGCCTCTCGTAGGCATTTACCCTTTTTACGGATAAGGTCCCTCTATAGGGATCCATAACTATCAAATATATTTTTACCTGTGACGGTGGTGGAGCACATGTTTGAACAAAATATTCTATAAATAGAAGATGACTTAATTCTATATACAGACAACCAATCAGAAATAAAACATTAGGCCAATGGGTGTGGGTTGCTGTATATAAAACACAATGTTTCAACAGTCACAAAAGTGTTGCCTCTTGTACGACAAAATGAAATTTCAATTGGGAAACTGTCGATACATTGAAGTAAAAGAGTGGAAAGGGGAGCTCAGGGTTGATCTTCGAGAGAGGGAGAATGGTGAACCGACAAAGAATGGGATCAGTCTCACCTTGATGCGATGGAAGAATTTGGTCGATGCTATAGAGTATGTGAATCAGGGACTTCGAAACAAAGACGGCTATAAAACTCATCTAGGAGGAAATGTGTACATATGTATAGGAGAGGGAAGCGTATGTGTGGACATCAGACAGTTTTGGAAACCCCAGAACGAAGTGGTCCCTACCAAGAAAGGTCTTTGTTTGAGACCTGGAGAGTACCAACGCTTAAAGGAACTGATTCCTGAAGAAGGCCGGACGCTACCAGAACTAGACGGGGTGGTCCCCTGTTACCTACAGAGTGACCACATGAAGCAGTTGGGGGCTTTGAAATATTCCGAGTGTAATCCTTGTGATTTTCACAACTATTAGTCCTGAGTAACAGATACATGGAGAGGTTTGAACGTGTCTGTCTATAAAAGAAATAAACTCATTCACCAAAAATAGACATCACGTGACAGATAAATGGACACGTTTGAACATGTCTGTCTAAAAACAGAATTTACTTTCATACTCTATAAATAGACATCACGTGACTTAAAATTCCTTGTATATAGGAGTGTGTCTCGATTAACAGTCTCATTTTGGAGTCGATCTTCACTTTGAAAACATGAACTCTTCAGATTCATCGCGAGCCGGAGTTTTTGGAATGGAATATTACGAGAATAGATTACGAACCTTTGACACCTATCCGCCACAGATGGTTCCTGACAAGTACGAATTTGCTAAAGCCGGGTTTTATTATACCGGACTTTCGGATCGGGTGATTTGTTTTCGATGTGACATTAAATTGAAAGACTGGGATAAAAGTGACAACGCTTTAAACGAACATGAAAAATGGGCTCCAGACTGTCAATATTTGAAGATGGTGGGTGTTCCGAAACAGAGTTTGCTTGGTCAGTGTGGTTTTCGCTTTAAAAGTAAAATAACACCAAATATGTTTGTGAGATAGACGAACACAAGCCTGAGTAGTAGTGCGGAAGACGTATGCTGTTGAACAATTGTAATACACTGGATATAAACACTAATTTGGACGATCACACGCTCATTATGTTCGGACTCTTGTGGATGGTATGTCGTTTAGTAGATGAAGTGGGCTGGTGGCTAACATTACATGAAAGACGACGGGAAGCTAGAGAAGCAGCGGAACAATTTGTACTCCTCTTTGATCATTATTATTGCGATAAAACAAGATCTGAAGGAGGATGATTAACAACGTTGTTGTATGTGCCGACTTACAGTGTAACATCGATTTAAAAGACCTTACATTACGTAATTGTAATATGGTCTACAATCCAAGATTATTTTCCGGAGTTCAGTGGAAACACAAGAAAGTCGGTGGCCATTTTATGTTATTCCCCAATGGAAAAATGATAGTCAATGGAAAAGTCTCAACACTTCAAGAAGCTAAGCGACGCCTTAGACGTTATGCTCGACTTTTACAAAAGGCGGGCTGGTGTGTTAAGTTAACACATATTGAAGTCACCACCATATCTGCATCGTTCAAACTGGAAGGCTCGTTAAATTTAACACAGATTGTGAACTACTATAGTGGAAGTTACGAACCGGAACGGTTTCAAGCTGTCATGTTTGTCAAAGACTCTGTATATTTTACATGCTTTCATAGTGGCTCCGTCTTGATGACGGGAATTAAAACTGAGAATCAAATGTACAATGTTTGTATACCTGTTCTTATTGAACTACCACTATTGTAAAGTGCGTTCGGGGAACAACCCTAATCCCTGGCGTACTGTGTTGAGCGGGGTCAATAAAATAGAAATCCAATTCATCTTGTTGTGAAAAAGAAAACAAACAAATAAAAGTTTTACAATTTTATTTTAAAAGACATTAGCATATATTATTTACAATTCGTTCATTATAGTTCAAGTTCACAAAGTCAAACGTATTAACAATCCGTCTCATACTCCATCCACGACATCTAAGAATGACAAAATACAAACAAAATTGTCCACAGGTCGTTGTTCCGTACTGTTGAAGACGTTTATCGTTGTAGATATAATTGTTTAGTAATACGTTTTTAAAATGTTTGTGATAAAAATCAGGAGGGCGTCCCATGGAATAAAAAAAACTCAACAGGTCCTCTCGAGGGAAAGTAGAAGGCGACCCAATGTCGACCTGGTTGATGACTTTTGTCCGTGTTCACAATATACGCTCTTGGTCTCCTCTTGATCTTACTTGGAATTTTGTCAGCCGGTCTCACGCCGCCAAACTGGTTCACGTGTCTCAAATGATAATTTATCTCTGACGAGTTCATGATTCCAACGTAACGTTTCGACTGGCATCAATTTTCAAGAGTGCTGGAAACTTGGCGTAGACAATGACTGTACACGTTTCAGGTAGACCTTCGGAAAATTTAAGTTCTAAACGTGTATGAGCTCTCTGAGACGATCGATCATTCAAATCCCCCTCAGGGTTAAACACATATAAGCAGCTTCCTGAATTGAAATCTCTTCTAGTCAAGTGAGTAACACGTTGAATCCTATCGCTATACAGTCTCTTAAAAGCGTCTACGTAGGTATCGCTCTTATAATTGGGTTGCAACGGTGAAGAAGGGGTTGACTGTCCATCAACAAAGAACCCCACATAGTTACAGTTAATGTGTTGAAAGTTGTGTACTTTCCGTGTATGGCCGAGGAAGACACTAACCCTACAATCAATTGTCTTGGAACCTCACCCTGAAATAGGTCATCGGTAATAAAGGAGTATTGTCCACTCGGCACCGCAAACGTCTTGACGACGGATCTGGTATAGAGATATATAGCCTCTGAGTTCTAAAGTGTTTTGGCTTGCCCGATAATCAATTCAGGGTCAACTTTTACCATTGCCACTTTTAAAGCAGCGTCACGAATTACTAATTTGTAAGCTTCGGTGTCCAGGGCAGCGGCTAAACGAAAGGGGTCCTTACTCTGCCATAATTTGACGTTGACTGGTGCTCCATTTAAGAGAAGACGGTCTTGTTAACACATGTCTACCTGTAGATGACCTATGCCATCAAACGTTTTACTTTGTCCCGTCCAATAAGACCTCATATACAATCCTGTATTTCCTCCCGAAGGATCAGTGTCATCGGGCCAATCATTATCGTCTTTGATGAATCCTATACAATCTAAGTCGTGTTAGGTCGGCATACCCAATAACGTATCCAAGTAAGCCTTGTAAGCATAATTATTACCCACTTCGCTGGTAGGGTGTTGTTGAATATGAAGATCGATTTGGGAAAATATAGAATGTAAAATGTTGTTGGTTACCCCCACTTTCAAGTTTACTTCTAAGACCTCTCCATTGGCCTTAACAATGTTAAAGTTAACATGTAGCAAGGTATTATCCAAATCTATATAACTCGTGGATGTCCCCGGCACATTGAATTCGATAGCGGCACCTTCAGTCAGTTGATTTATAGGTCTATAAGATAATAAGATATAAGATAAGCCATTCCGTTTTTTGTGACTGCACGTGGACCTCGGGGTTTTGAAATAAAGCTAAATTGTCACCGTGAATGTTTTCCATTAGGACAGTTGATCTTTAAAGTGTAACTTGGAACGTTTTTTAGTATTTTTTATCTTCGACTTTACAGGATGTTTAGTTCCTGTCTCGATCTTCGTGTCTTGAGTTTTTTCTGACTTGCCCTTATAAACTTCTTTAAGTTCCGACTTGGCTAATTCTACCGCTTGGGCAATGGGTGTGACAAATTGTATCGTAGGTTCTTTGACAGTACCACCAGACTGTTCCTTTCCCACGATGTACTGTCCCTTATAATTAGGTCTAAGCTTTCCTTCAGCCATACTTTTGAAATGCTGTGTCCACTTGTTTACATCCAGTGTCGTAAATGAAGAACACAACGCGTGATAGTATTGTTCATGCCTATTTATCCCCTTATAAAGATTCGAATTCGATCGACTTGTGTTTTCTTAACCTCTACATAGAAGGGTACAGGATATTCAAACTGTTTCTTTCCTTTTTTAATATAACTTAATCGTCGCAATATTGGAGCCAGTGTGCTTTCTACATAAGATTCTTGACAAAAATCGGTACATACGTACAATGTGTCCGCATTGACACCAGGGGGTAAATTTCTACCAAGGCACATTCCCAGCGTCCTTCCAATGTATACACTTTATGTAATTCTATAGTAAAATCGGTAGCAATATTAGCCGGGTATTGTTCTTTAGAATCTTGACTAGACAGAAACAGGTAGTGACTTTCCATGGTGATTATCAGCAGTGTCAACCTAACGCCCCTTATACGATTTCAGCGTTTTCCAATAGGTACGCGCTTCGGATATGGCTTCGTCGATGAGTGGAGTCAACTGTTTTAGTGCGAGCCATTGTTGTAAATCCAATTGAATTCCTAGGTGTGGCAGTTCCGTTCAAAAAACGTCGAATGTCCAGAAATATCAGTCCATTTTGGTTACATAGGGTTCCGTACACATTCTCCTGAAGGTGGTATTATTTCACATAAAGACACGATGTATGGTTGAGATCGATGGGTTTGATTTCATAGTCTAGGGGGTGATGTGAGACAGACACACTTATCATCACAATACCCGGTATGACTCATACTAAGGCAATCAGTACAATTTCTATTTCTTTCATGACATTAAAAGTGCCTTTCACCCTTTCCTCGCCTTCTTCCAGACAATCCATAATAAGAGCGTTGGTCGTCATGATTATGGTATTAAAATCAAGACAGTCCTCAACCCTTATAAACTTTAATCTGTCACATCCTTTGCTAGAATCCACGAATCGTATTTCTTGGCCAGTGTAACCAACGCACTAGAACTTCCTTTTGTTTGTAACGCGTTCGATTTTTCAGCACTTTCTCGATATGATACTCAGTGGTTTCATTGATGTTTACCGCTTGTAACTCTGGTTCATAAAAAGTTCAATTTATACTCTCACCATTCTAAGCCTCAAGTGTATAAACAGGTATTCCCTCTCTTTTATATCGTGATTTGACTTTAAAGAGTTCCCCTGTCTACTTTTGGGAATATTCTCGATCAAACATTCCTCTGACGTGGGAAATACGTACCCTTTGACCTAATTTATACTGATATCCTGTTTTTCTTTTTATCTCTTTCTTTTGACCTTTTCGTCTCAGTAAGTATTGTTGTAGTCTACTTTCACTTTCGTTCTCTTTACCCAGAGACGCTGGGTTTTTTGCCCAGACTTCTATGCACGGTGTGATTGTAACTATAGACAAAGTCCTGTAGCTTTTCAATATACTTCTTTCTTCTTGTTGTTAACATGTAACAGTTTGTGCTTAATGGTTTTGATGACCCGTTCCGCGTAGTTCGCTTTGGTTTCATTTTGTGTCACAATATGGTTTATATTCAGTCCTTTTAAAAACTTAGATACCTGTGTGTTTTTAAACTCGCTCCCTTTGTCGGTCCGTATGGTATTTGGCTTTCTATCTCCATTTAATATTTTTTCTAAGGCTCGAATCACTTCCGTCCCTGTTTTCACTTTTAATGGTTGACACCAAGTGTACCTAGAAAAGATATCTATAACCACGAGTACGTACTTGAAATTATCGTTTTCTTTGGACAATGAAACCGTATCCATTAAATCCATATCCCACATGCTTTCTATCCCATTCACAATAACTCTTGATCTTTGAAAATGTCGTCTCGCCCCTTGAGTGAGTGAGTAAGCTTCTTGGTCTTGTAACCATTTTCGGATTCTGTAACGCCCAATTTTATATTTGGACTCTGATTTAACGACCTCATAGATTTTGTCTGGTCCCGAAAAACTGGCAGGATGGTTGGGGTTGAAGTAGATGGTGGCTAAATAGTATTTCCAATTCATTATACATGTATCCACTTTTTTCTAGGTTGTCTTTCTTTCTTTTCAACTGGGCGTCCTGGGGGTCGCAATTTAATATCATGTTTAACAATGAGAGTGACAGGTATATGTAATTCTTTCAATCCCTGGTAAAATTGTGTGGCACCGACGGGTGTGTAACTTTTGTGTTGATACTGTGTGTCTTTCAGCAAGTCGACTATATGAGATCCAAGAATTGTGGACCCTTTTTAAATAAGTTCTCCCTTTGATTTCCACCCTATTGTGTCATTTGGATCTCGTGACGTAAAGGTCAGTATCGCTTCTATCTTAGACCGATACCGTTTTGGTATCACTTCCAGGATTTCTGAAATGGTCCAGCCAGAGTCCTTTGATGTTTCTACATGTTCCATGGTTTCAATCTCAGCTACTCCTCCTGTCTGTGATGTAGGGGTTGTGATAGGACGGTTCAGTAACCTTTGGTATTTGTCGTAAGGTAAAAGCACCGATTTTTGTATAAATTTCATTTTATAAGGTCCCGTAGGGCGGGTTCCACAGATTTCAACAGTTGAGCAATAAGCGCAATTTTTCTACACAGTAGTTCTTTATTCTTCTTACTACTAAGCTTCGTATCTCCAATTCGGCGAATAATGTTTTTGTGTTTCTTAAGCTTCGGTTTTTGTGACGGTGTGATAGGGAGAATACTTCGAAGCAAATTTACCACGACCTGGGTCAACGCTCGGAACTGATCGTTGGTAATGGTATCCAGCAGTACTTTTCGTTGCTGTTTGGACGAGGTATTCATCAGAAGCTGTAAGTAGCTCCAATGTTTTTTGACAAGTCGACTCATCTTTAATGGTAAAGTGCTCTATTCCCCTTATAATAGTGTGAAGATGATAGGGTTCTCGTGGGGGAACCTTTGTTCTCATTCTATACTTATCTTGACCCATTGGCGTTAAGTCCGAAACTAAATAACCAAAGACGTCATTTGTTGCGTCTTGATAAGCTTCCAATAACGCATTGGCTTTACCTGGAAACAATTGACGTACCAAGGTCATTATCTGAGACGTACCTCGTACATTTTTGAACAACACAGTATACCAACTATTTAAAGCGATTGTTCTGGCTGATTTACCTTGTTGAAAAATATTTTGGGACAAGTAGATGACACTCAGACGGTGATGATGACACCCTTGTGTAAACAGCAACTGTGTCTCTTTACTTTCAACCACCTGATGCATGAGATCGTCTATGATAATCAAACAATGGTCTCAATTCGCAAACTCTTCCACTTCTGTTTGTGTCGAAAGTCCCGGATGAAGTTCGAAATGGGGTATAGTCTTGTCCATCTCTTCGTTAAGAGACTGATACACTCCATAACACCACATGATCTTCTGGGGTGGCTCTGTTCCATACATCATATCAAGATGATGTAACAACCGATTCACCCACCGAGTTTTTCCACTTCCGGTTGGCCCCACTACAGTCATACTAGAACACGGTTTGAACGGAAGTAAGGGTGTTTCACTGGACGCTGAGTGGGGGTGGATATTATTGTTCTGTGGTGGTGATGGTGGTAATGGTTGGAGTGGTGGTGTCGGTACTTCATGTGACAGGTCATGTTTACTGCTCATGGCTTATTCAAACACGTCTTATTTCGTCCACGATGGTCCTTGTACATTATAACTGACCCTTATAATGTTTTATGTTAATTTGAGTGACAAAAAAAACTTGAGAAAAATCGTATATGTTCTTTTATTTAAAACAACACATGCAACAGTAAAACAATGTCAAATATGATATGTACAATCAGGTAATAAAATGGTTATTCAATAACAGTACAAAAACATGCCAAAACCATATAAAAAACAAACAGTCACGTACATATCTTATTTACAATGTTAAAAAAAGGTCAATCCAAAAATAATAATTACTTTCAGTAACCATAAGGTACCGTATCAAAGTTGTCTATTCTTCTACGCTTCGTGTATACCATTTGGTATGTTTTTTCTTCTTTTCTATTGTAAAGCTTTCGTTTTCTTTTGTCCCTACATATCTTTCTCGGATTAACTACTGTTACTGCTGATAGCGCTTCTGGGCATGTAACTATCAGTTTCACACTGTCAAAGTTGATCATTTGACTGTTTGTATAATGTAAAGTGAAACCTCTCACTTTGCAGGTGTTTTTGTTCGTTTTATATGCGTAGTTTTTTGGACCTGCAGACACAAACTCGACAATGTGTACTCCTTCGCCTAATTCGTTCGTGAGCTCTCCAAGGTAGTCTCCTAGTTGTGGTTCCCATTGTCCGGGAATACTAGTGATGACACACGAATCAGTATCCCAGTACAATATTCTTCTATCCAATATCTTTAACACACTGTAGAGTTTAAGTCTGGCCCAACAGGTAGTAAATGTGGCCAGGTATACGTTGGTTTTGTTATCCACAGGTAGACAGTCATTCTTGTACGTCTATTCCATTTGAAGTGTGTCCTCCGAGACTATGTGAAAGTTCTGCGGTTGTTTCATGACATCAGTAAAAATCTTAAAGAATTGGTCAGCTTCAGTTGTGTGGAAAAACTGTGTTTGTCGCATATTAAGACGTTGTCTGAATTTACCCCAGAAACTATTGAGACACAACTTGGCCAACGCTCTCAATCTGGGAATTTTAAGGATCATATCACTCTGTAGTGAGACGCCTTCCTTTTGAAAGTAGTCATTGATATATTTGAGGACATCCTCCTCAGTTTTGATCCAGTCGGGAGGGCCGCTTGCCTCCTGTTTGAACTTGAGAAAGGTGTTGATGTACTTGGTAAACAGACCCCCCTCTTGTGTAGAGGGATTGTATTTGGTCGTGTCAGACCAATGGAACACTTCGTAGATTTGAATGATTGTGTACCCTTGCTGTACAGCCGTTTGAAGTTCCGGTGTACACCAGGTTCCAATCATCGCCCTTTCTTCTTTCGAACAGATGCAATCATTTTGGTTTTCTGTATCGGCGCATGTTTGACATAGTGGGAACTTGAGTTTTCCATTTGAACGGTAAGGAAGTACGGGATGATAGAGTCCTCTAGGTGGTAGTATTTTTACTTTGGCAATACCAAAGTAGTCGTTGATTGTTTTGAAATTGGATGTTACTATTTCAGGGTGTCCTACAGGGTATTGGCAGTATTTATTGACCCACAGGAAGAGGGAAGTAAAATCGACGTACTTGATTTGTTCACCACGTGTAGTTTTGTAGTAAAGCCGACTGGCATTGGTTCTACCACCAAAGAAACTATCTCGGGGATCCAGTCGGTCAGTAAAGTCCAAAGAGGTCACATATTGTTGAAGTTTCGGATCAGAATGGAGTTGATTTTGAAATTCGTGTTCCCAAATACATTTGTAAGTCATTCCTAGACGCTCAATATACGTCTTTTTCTTCTGGGTCACGACGTAGAGTTCTCGCTTTGACTGGCTAGTTAATGGGTGAATTGTGTCCTCTGCGTAACAGACGGGACAACAATGAAAGACACAACCGTGGTACTCGTAAGCCGTATTGGTTTCGGCACAGTAGCAATCCAATTTGTACCGTGTTCCCGGTAATGTCTTTTCTCCGCCATTGAGAGCGTGTTGAATAGTGATACCATCTTGTTTGGACATCAACTCCAGCCACTGTAGAGACATCCGACTGAAACTGTCTTTTCTGACAAACGTAATTTGAGCAATAGGCGATTTTATAACCCGTTTAGTTTTGATAATGTCATCTTTCAGATGCCCTTCTTTAATCCAAGTATCGTTCTTCAGAATTTCTAAGTTACCGTCAATGTATCGGGCCGGTGTCCACTCATTTGCGTCATTGATTTTGACCTCCCATTCTCCTTAAAAAAACTTGGTTTTGAAGGTACCCATACACACGGAAGCGATGGTTGAATAGTTAAAGGGGTCAACAGAGACGGGACACATCTCTTTAACAATCTTCCCCTTTTTCTTTTTCGTTAATAAGGCAGTAGTCTGCGTGGCGGTTTTCAACAAAACTCTTAAGGTTAAACAAGCTTTTCTTAAAATATCAACGTCACTACGACAATACTCAAGCATTTCTTTTCGAAAGTCAAAGGTCTCTTCTTTCTTAAAATCGAGCCAAGCCAACAATTCTTCTCGTTCTCTGGCACTCATGAAATCATATCCGTAATATTTAGCGTCTGGGTACGGTCCAATATGAGTCTGGTTTTCCCGAGTGTTGCATAAGTGGGGAAACCATCCTTTTTTCATCTCTGTTAAGCCAAACGTCTTTGGCAGGGCAGCAAGCTTCATGGGGAGAAAATTCAAACTGTCTATAATTGTGATGTTAAGACCTTTTTCTATCGTCATATACATAATTTTTGAACCACTGTAAATGATTTTGTTCGGGCGTATGGACTGGTCAATGAGAAATTCAAGTAGAAAATAACCGTCATATCCTTTCATATTGTGAGCAATGGCTTTATAGTGTTTGTGTTGAGGTGAAAATAACCAGGCCCCGAAGGTTTCCAACGTCTCACAACCTTCAAAAATAAATTCACGTTGTCCGCAACTCGGTAAACAAGGTTCTTTTTCCTCTTTCTGACAGTTTTCGCAACGATCTCCACATTTTTACACGGTGTGTCTGGCGCCTCGTCTTTACATTCATCACATGCTGCTTGGGCGACAACAAAATTGGGTCGATGGGTCGACTTTCCACACCAAGAAGACTTACAGTTCTGGCATTTAAGGCAAGTATTACATTCTGGTTGACTGTGTTCACCCTCTACTGGACGGTATCCTTCTTGACATTCTAATACTTCATCTTAAGTACATTCAAAATCAAAGAAGATAAATTTAGAATCGTTTTGTTTGTATGGTGTAGCTCTCAAGAAGCAGAGGTGATCTTCGAGTAAATATGTTTTACAAGAATTACATAAGTATTCTCCACATCTATGATCTTTTATAT
The DNA here is from genome assembly GCF_026914265.1 of Mya arenaria. NCBI lineage: Eukaryota > Metazoa > Mollusca > Bivalvia > Myida > Myidae > Mya > Mya arenaria. Next base: position 38,002,260 of record NC_069127.1, read on the forward strand.
TACGCTTTGTCCTATTTATGACTTTATAACAGGTACGACATTTCCAGAATGTCTCACACTGCGACACCTCTTTACTTTGGTCGTCATCTCGCTGACGGTTAAGTCCCTCCTGTCCTTGACGGTGTCTATCGAAGCACTCTTGCGATCGGCATTTAATGTTACAGTCTTTACATATCACGGTGTTTTATGTCATGAGACAGTTGTCCGTCTTACATACACGGCATTTAATCTCACAGTCATGTCTTTCTAGATTGCTGTAGTGCTTGAGATAATTGTCACAAAAGTAGCTTGCGTTGAAGAATCCGGTGATACTGGTTATGGCGTTCAAATGATTGTCGTCGACCAAATACAGATATATACACGGGTGTTCGCCAGTATTAGGGTTGGTGATAAATTTGTTACCCAATCGGGCGCTGATTATCATTACTTTCACACCAAGAACTTCTTCAAACGCTTCTATGTTACTGAGGCTGGCTGGGCAATCCAGAGGTACATTCGCCATTCGACTAAATATGACTGCAAGTTGTCTCTGCTCATTTAGTTTGTTTTTCAGCAAATTCGAAAAATAACTTTTTGGAACCTTGTTGTGTTTGAGAATCAGTTCCAGATTACTTTTCTTTCTTCTGTTTTTGACAATCTCTTTCCATTCTTCCGGTAAACATCTATTTAATTTTGCCCAGCTGACCCCTATCGCTCTGGCCATACACAGTTGATATTCATTTTCTATAGTCGCGATGGAAGTTTTGAGTTGTAAATAATTATTTTTTCCTTTAAGTTTAATGATTATTTGTCTAGTGCCTCCTTTGGGTAAATTGATCGATCCTATAGTTATTTCAAAACTTGAGTAAATAGCCAACTCCTGGTTACTATTAAGTACCTTTTCGATAGTAGACATGATCACATCGGCACAGAGTTCACTCCATTTCTGTAATGGAATAATGATCGGATCGTGGAGTCCCTCGTGATGAATGATGACCCTACCCAAATCATTTCCCGCTAAATTCCCCCGCGCCTGACCTAACAGATCATCAAACATTTGGTGAAGACCAATTCGTACATCGTGGAGACGTTGACCGTGATACTCTTCATCTATCTTGACTTCATAGGTCGTATCCTTTGCCGCATTTTTGACAAAGGTTCGCACACTTTTCTTTCTTATAGTATACTTTAGTTTAGGTGTATCCAATTCATGTGATGGGCCTTGTGGGAGATGGTCGGATCTATTGGACGGACCCGGTTCGTCTCCTGCTCCGCATTGAACAGCTGTCACCGGACTCCATGGGCCGTCTTCAACACAAACATGTGATGCCTCTTTCACTTCATCGTCAAACAAAATAGCTTGAACAGCTGGCGTCGGACTCCAGGGGCCGTCTTCAACACAAGCATGTGGTGCCTCTTCTATTTCATCGTCAAACAAAATAGCTTGAACGGCACCCTCCACTTCATCTTGTTCTTGAACATAATCAAATGCCAAGTCCAAATCGGCATTCATGGCAGAAGACATTTGTTGATCAGTTGATGTAGATGCTCCCCCAAAATGTTGAAGTATGAGGTCAAGTTCTTCATTGACAAAGGTGCCAGCGTACTCAGGATTTCGTATCTGGAAAAGTCGTAACCGCACAGTTGAAGATTCTTGAATACCCCATGTAGCGGCAAAATTCATAAGTTCATCTTCACTAGAAATTGCGTTCAGCATGAATTCGAGGGTTGAGGTCAGTAGATCCATGTTTCTGTAAAATGATGTACATGACACCATTATTAAATGTAACACTCTATATATAACACTACTATAATTAAAAACAACACAATAGAAATGAACATGATTAAATGTGGGTATATTTACATACTCGAATAGTTAATTATAGTAACATGAATGAAGTCACTGGTCTATTTATAGACTTACATGTTCAGCCATGCATAAAATCATTTCATAGCGATTGTGAAATACCTGGTTAGTCATTAAGGCAAATTAAATAATCACGTTAAACTAAGCTTAGCTTGGCTTTCAAACAAATGGCTTCTCATTTGTACACCACCAAAAAGTCTAACAATAAATTGTTTTCAACATTTTATTGTAAATAAGATTTAAAAAATTACTATTTCGACTAGAATAAATATGTATGAAGTCTTAGTTGACTTACGTAAATCTAGTTGTGATAAACGAAGTAAGGTTTGATATTTTACCTTGTGGGGGTATTTCAAATAGTGGACACAAATTGACAGTGTGTACAATTTCGAATTGGAAATAAAGATTGATAAAATACACATAAAAAGATATTATAGACAAAACATTATTTCGAAAAAGACAAATTCGAATTAGCGAATTTAGGTTTAAATATTTATTCTGACATTAAATAAAGAATGAATAAGAGACGTCACAATGCGACAAAACCATGTTTTTAATATGGGCAATCAGGAATTATAGTCAATGAATTACATGTACGGCAAGCGAAGGAAAATGGTAAAAACTGGAAAATTTCAGTGTTCTTTTCAAGGAATATTTCAATAATAGACCCAATTTAGACAAAGATTCAATTAACAGGTGAATCAATGGGCGAATACTTTGTATACCATATAATATTCAAACATTCAAGATTATTCCCCTGTACAGTAAGCTACTCAGGTCATGGGAGAATACTTTGTTAACCATGTCATGTTCAAACATTCAAGATTATTCCCCTGTACAGTAAGCTACTCAGGTCAAAATGAATGTAGCCAACCAGTATGTCAGTGTTTGTTTGCATTGTTATATATAAACAAGTTAAACTGTGTTGAGAGTGCTGCTTTATATCTAAAATTCTTGACAGTCATTGTAGATAACTATTAGATGTTTTCAAATTTATGTAATGAAGAGAAATTCTTTTCAATAAAACAAAAGTGTATCATAATAAAGATAAAATATCATTCTTAACTGTTGCAAAAACTATAATTGAAATAAGATAAGTCTTTTTATCTACATTTCCCGTAACGAACATAGACAGGAACATATTTACATGGGGTTGCCTGTTAAATCATAAAATCGCTTGACCAGTTCTGTGAGATTAATGTGTCCTTAAATGAACCAGCGGATTACTGGTTGGCAATTACTAAGTCTCTGGTCAATCTGACTGTTCAGGTGCAGTGAAGTTTAACATTGATTTAAACCATAGTAAATAATCAAACCGCTAGTTTTTAAACACAATCACTGTTTTTTTCTCTTTATTTGGGGGTGTGTGTGGTACGAGATCGAATCTCGACAGTGCCACATTTTATTTAATTTATTATTATTATTATTATTATTATTTTTAATGTTTGCTTCTTTATTATTATTGTGTTTATTTTTGTTTGTGTGTTGATTGAAGACGGTGTATAGTCGGGGGAGATGGATTTATACCGGAAAGGCTGTAACAATCTCGATGTCTGACAGCTTCATTTTTGCTGGTAAGATAAGGCACGAGGGATACCTTAAAATTACCCTACATGTATATGAGGGCTGCCCATCAAGTTTGATGCCAATTTTCTCGGTAAAATCATGCTCAAGTATAACGTTTTTGTTAAAATCTCCCCGACAGCTTTTTACAACACCGGCTTCGATTGTTTGATGAACTGTGCGTCACTGACACAACATCACCACAAAATATTGAAGCTGGTTTATCGTTTATATAGACATCTGACCTTAACAAATGTCTTTGTATATAATGCGGATAAATAAGATTCTTGGCATAGAAGTGATACGCTTCGCTCCGAAGAGTTGGTGTTCCAAAACCTTGCCGAGACATCTTAGATATGAGTTTGACATTTTTCAGTTGTTCTGTTCATCCGGGTATTTCTTCATACTTGAATATGATTTGTAGTTTTTACTCAGGGGGTGGGTACATTGGACAACTAACATTTAATTCATTGGTCATTTTAGGGGAGGAGGTGACATTTTTTCATTTGTTCTGTCCATTTGTTTTCTACCACATACAAAACAACTCCCTAGCTTTTCAAAACAATTTACTTTTCATCTTTTTGAAAAAACAAGATTTATACAATGGCTTCAAATATGCGCGGCTGTGGTGAGTAAATGATATTAATAAACATTTAGTGTATTACTTATACTCTCTCAGGACTTAAATTGTAATTATTATTATTATTATTTTTATGTTAATCGTATTCCATTATATGTGTATTGGAACATTGTTGTTATTGTATTTACAATAAACATTTATTTAAGCTTTTTTTAGTCTTCTTTTTCTTTTTGTATTGATATATCATTTATTACTTATTAGGTCCACACGAGAAAATGAACGTCTTCAACCCTTGTAATGCAGTGACAAAAACGGTAAGCTAGTATATTTATTAGCGATTCCTTTTATAAGTATTGTATAACAAACTAACGTATATTATATGCATGACAGCATAATATAAATTCAAAATGTGTGCGTACTCTAAAAAATACAATATGTAATCAAAGACTGACTCTTTTGAGACATTTTCTTTATAAAATATTGATAAATGTAGAGGTAAAAAGGGTAAGCTAGTATATCTATTAGCGATTCCTTTTATAAGTATAGTATAACAGAATAACGTATATCATATGCATGACAGCGTAAAATAAATTCAAAATGTGTGATTTCTCATAAAAATACAATATGTAAACAAAGACTGACACTTTTAAGACATTTTATTTATAAAATATTGATAAATGTAGAGGTAATTGACAACTAATTAAGCCTGTAGCAAATCTGTGTTCCAAGCTAGTCAACCGGTACTTTGCTGATATAATCACTATTATGAATTTTATGCGTTCTTGGTCCAATGTTCAATGTTTTTCATCTCTATATGAACGTGCTCACGCGCGCGCGTGTGTGCGTGTGTGTGTGTGTGTGTGCGTGTGCGTGTGTGTGTGTGCGTGCGCGCGCGCGCGTGCGTGTGTGTGTGTGTGTGTGTGTGTGTGCGCGTGCGCGCGTGCGTGCGTGCTTGTTAACAAAACAATTTTAAATAGTGTTCTTCATTTTCAGGTGGCTAAAAAGTTCCAAATACCGGAGCTCTGTGATGTTACAGAGGGAATGTGTTTCCCAAGTGCCTATATGATGCTATTAATGTTGATACAAACAGGATGTGGCCGTTATATCGTGCAAAAACTGAAAGTTATTAAAGAACTTCCAAATGGGGATGTGCGAACAAACACTCGTAGTTTACCTAGATTTAGTTTTCAATATCCTGACAATTTGTACGGCATCAGATATGGTTGTGAATATAATGATGTCTATATTAGGCGGCCATTTACAGTTGACGAAGCCTTTTCCGCTATAGAAGTCGTTTTAAGTTTGTTTACCCATTTGATTGGTCAGCGTTCTACCGATTTCAATACTTTGGGTATCAAACTGATAAAAACACATGGCAATGCTCCCATAGGTTTTACTATGAAGAGTGCTGGTTCGACCAAGGTTATGATTATACTCAATTTAAGTGGCATTTCTTGTATTGACCATTTGATAGTTGTTTTCCTACATGAATTGAGTCATGTACTCGAAGGATTTAATGGAGAGTCTCACCGTTTAGAATTTTACTCTCTGTTTATCGCACTGAAAACTCATTTTTTACACCATATGCCAGAAGGGTACAACACTGTTATCATTCAAAAGTCTAAAGTTTCAACATATGCCCCGTGTCCCGCTGGACCTTCTAATACACCGCCCATCATTGACTTAACGGATGACAACTAAATACTTAATAACGGGACTAGTCACATTTTATGTGATTGTAACATGTATTCTGTTTTACCAGTTTGATACTGGTGTAAATATGTTTGCATTGAAACAAAAAGAAAAACTATGGGGTGTTTCAAACCTCAGACCTTTCAGGATCAGAGTTAATCACTCAAAAGTAAAAGCGCGATAGACCACTGACCTTGGGATAATGCATTGTTCATAATTAATCAGAAAGCAAGTTTGTATTTACTAAAAGGGGGTAAACCATACTTGTTTGAATATTTGACCTTTTTTTTCTTTATACCAATCTTATGGCGTGTAGGCTCCAAAGATTAACAATTTCTAGTTATTATCTGAAATTTTGTTTGAAATACGTTTTATAAAACCATACAGTAGAAATGTAACAAAGACTTTTGTAAATGGTCGCCTAGATAACGTTTTATTGCTTCAAACATTTAACCAACATTATTACTTATGAATTCAATGTTACATTACTCTTATCAATGTTTTTTGATAAAACTATCAAGTACATACTCATATTCATAACATACATCTTAGTGAATTTCCTTGAGAAAATGATTATTGAAAATTGTGTACAAGGTTTAACATTTTGTTCATTTATTTGTACAATAAATGTAGTTACCTCTGAAGTTGACTTCTTTGTGTGTTAATGACTGATCTCACTACAATGATAGGCGTGAAGGGTCATGACTTTATATTCATAAGGGATCATTGACAGTTAAAGTGTTTGATTAATATAATTGCTGAAAAATTCATGCGAACGTTTTTAAGTGATCATTGACAGTTCAAGTGTTTGATTAATGAAGACGGACCGTCCCCGTAAAGTACAAGCTTTGTGATTCTTCAGCCGTTGCTGCCAATCAATCAAACTCACATGATTAACATGTCATCCGCTGTTTATTAAAAAAGCTGGACTGGCGAGACACCTACTTCACCTTTATTAATGTAAATAGATTAAATCTTAATTATACAAAACGCTAGGTCGAAACCAAATTTATTAGCGCCAAATATGAGGATGTTGTCAAGATCGCAATGATAATGCCATTATGCAAATTTGACTACGGAGGGCTATTTATAATTGATGATGTCATTATGCAAATTTGACTACGGAGGACCATCTATACTACTACAGATAACTTCTTTTTGAAGTAAATAAAAGGTTAAAAGGAATAATCCCCTAGTTTTCGATAGCTTCGATCATATCATAATATAGAAATATCTCCAATATCTAGCTGTATGCAGATTTATATATGAATATGCAATATGTTTAGCAAAAGACTATGAAATCGGGTCTAAAGCTGCACTCTCACAGATTTACCGTTTTTACAACCTTTTTATTTTTTATCTTGGAAAGAAAAAATGTTTGCCTAAATATCTGCAAACCAATGATCAGAGATAGCTGACAAAGATCAGATCGCAGATTTTCATATTTCCATTCGAATTATTTTTTTATGGACTAACGGTTTAAGAAAAATGCATAAAACATCAATTTTGACCTTAAATATGAAAATCGGCGATCTTATTTTTTATCAGCAGTCTTATATAAATGGTTTCCATGCACTTTCGGAAAAATTGGCTCCTTCTAAGACAAAAAATTTGTCAAAATGTTCACTCTGTGGCAGTGCAGCGTTGATGTTTTATGCTGTATGTTGCCATCTTCCCTCCTTTCTAAACAGCTTGTGCGATATGTAATATAACTGTACAATAAGATTAAGGTATGACCGACAAGCCGACACACATTTGGACCTTTGTTATGCATCATGAACATTTGATCATTAATATGTCCCTTTGTTAACATAATTATATCCATCTTTCTAATTTCTGGAAGTATGTCTTTGCTAATTTTTGCTTCTTCATATGAATTACATGCAGGGAACAACCCGAAGCTAAAATGCCTTATATTGCCAGAGGCCATTCTTGAAGAAGTCGAATGTTGGGGCTGAAGCGACGTTTTCTAGCAGCTACTTCTACAGAGGAATTCCGATTCGGGACACCTCGGCCATTTTCCATTGTTTCCTTGCCTTAAATGAAAGAGGATGGTTTGTACTACAACTATGCCAAGTTTGGTGCTTGATACAGAAAGTGCACAATTAGTTCACGTATATAGTCAAGTATAGTGGAATTCGGCGTGCTATACCGCCATTTTTGAAATGGTAGAAATCCGGCGTTTCAAGGCATTAAACACTTTTAATAAAACCTTTAATTTAAAAAATGAAAACAAGGTACGCCTAGAATACAACATATTTATTACGCGAGTCAAGTTTGTCCATCCATTCATCCATCCATCCATCCATGCTTGCAAAAGTTCACAAACTTTTCAATCCAGTTATGCACTTAAAGAAATGTTATTTAAAACTTCCTTGTTTCGGCGACCATCTTGAATATTGAAAATGAGACTATTTCGTGTGAATTATTTGTGTTGTCAGTGGAAATAAACATTTTGTAATATCAATTTTGTGCAGTAATTGTTTCACCTGGATTTTGACACCAAAGGTGTGGTCAAAAACACAAAAATTAGCATCGCCACTCGGACAGCTCTCGGTACTTGGTGACTTTTTAGAGCCATGGGGAGTGCATATTATTTTGCCTTGGTAGGTACATTTCTCTTTCTCTTGGATGTTTGGTGCAGCATTGTTTAAACTTTATTACTATCAATGCAAATAACCCAGTGTTGTCAAAAAGAATGGAAAAATGAAAGTTTCAAAGACAGGATCAGGGTGGGTTGTTATGCCACACCCATATGACTACGCCACCCAAGATAACTACTGGTTGAGTTTGTAAATCTGAACAGTTTTGACAGTTTTTTAACAATATCTTTGCGAGTTTTGGTTCTAGTAACTTCAAACTTGGCAAAATAATGTTTGGTTCAAACCTCAGCCTCTGCTGTATGGAGGCTATTCGTTGCCAAAAGTTCAGACTTGTATGTGTGTATTTTATGTTTGTAACATTGATGATTTACCAATGTACCAGGTATGATTTAATCGTGTGCAGTGGCAGACTAAATTAAATGGCTAAAGCATATAAAACACACATATAATACAAGCGATTACAACAACAACAACACAGTACATTATAAAACAAATCATTGACATGGAACTTACTGATTTATGGAATCAAACACTCCTACTCCCTCGTACTCCCATGGTGACTTCTGTTATCCATGTATGTTATCATCAGTAACCAAACCCACATATATTAGTATATGGAAAGAGGCTAAAAGAATATCACGGAACTGCCATTCTCGGTTTAAATACAAAATCTGCTGATGTCGTAAAAATTCTCTTGGCTTCATCATTGTGTCACGTGATTGAATGATGCGCTTAGAGTGGATAGTAATACTTTGTTTAAATTTCGATGTTCATTCATCTTTTGGTGCAGGAATACTACTTTAATGTTATCTTTATCTAAGTTCAACAGATTAAATTATTAAAATAGATATTGCGTTATGATATGATTGCTTCTTGCTTTGTCAAATCTACCTCGGTTATTTGAAACATAGCTTGCAATTAATATAGTCTGCACTTTCTCAAACTATATTTTTGGTGGTAAATCGGATGGCGACATTTGTTACTATTAATAGGAATTTTCTGTTGTGAGTGTCAGGTTTATGGCTACACTAAACAGGGTGGAAAACAGATCCAGAACAGCTACAAATTCAGCTGAAATATAAGTAATGAGATGTGTGAGCCTCCATTTAATTCAAGAAGCAAGAAGTACAGAATATAGAGCAATATCAAAAGTAAAAGAAAGTATGCCTACAACACCAAAGCGTAAAACAAGAGTGTAAGAAAAATAATATGGACATCACCAACGATGAGAAGAAATTTGGAAGAAAAGGGTGTTAATTTACCAAAGAGTGCTAGAAGAAATTTAAAGCTGAGCGAAACGGTCAATATGAACAACATTTAAAGAAGAATACAGGATGTGAAATTGAGTCATGGAGGGACTTCACAAGAAAAGAAGACAGAATACAACAATGTGTTGCAATGTGTGCTTGATAGGAATATAACCAAATACCATACTAGCTTTCGTAGTGGGATTGCTTCCTTCCTACAAGTTAGGCGACCAACAGGGAAAATAGACAACACCAATGAAAAGAAGTGGAAACTAAAACCGAGAAAGACAAGGAAAGATAGGCTGACTGCAGGAACTGTTATTTGTCAGTAGATGTGTCCGGAGAAGTACCGCATAAAAAAGATGTAAAGTTACTCGATGGAGAGAACATCCAATCTCACTTAATGACAATGACCTTGACCGAGGCATATGAATTATTTATTTTCTGGAGTTCTTAAGTAGTTAAGATAAGGTCATTGACAAAATGTCATTTTTACATATAATTCAGAACAGTTTCTCAGTTTTGAAGTATATATATCAGTTATCGGGGCTTTTTCTGCCCATTTTTGGAAAAAGGATCCTAGACATTTTGGGAAAATTTGCGTCACAATTATGCCTAAATTGGGAAAATTTACAGTTAAAATAACAAGCTTTTCAGTCTCCTGCAAATGAGGAAATTATTAAATATAAGTTTATTTTCCCTTTCAAAAGCCCAAAAACAGCTGAAATCTTAATTCTTGGGTGTAAATATTTATTGCAATGAATCATGACAGATACTAATTTTTCATTTCAAATGATCTCTGAATGTGATGCAAATCAATGATTTCTGAATTCAGTTATCCCCAAAACTTTACATCACATAATTTTAGGATGTTGAATGAACCAGTACAGGTAAAAACACTGTTTTTCTTTTGATTGGGATTTTTCTGAAGATTGGAAAAAAATATCATATATTTTGCTTTAGGAATGGGTCTGATAGTCGGACCCGTGGGTACTATAGAAAATGCCCTGCTTATTGTTAATTCTAAGTTGAAATTTCCTTGAAACATTGAAGTAGTTAGTCACTGGATACAGTATAAGTATTGTGGATACCATCAGGGATTATCTTATGCCTGCAGCTTGGTATTACATTAAGTAGTTTTATGTCCCATCCGTAGACACTTACAACACATGGACATTTACATCGTGTCTATTTCTAACAACTGAACTAGTGAAAAATCTTACATTTGGTGTTCAATGAGGAATTTAAAACATATACTGATTGACACCATTATATTTCAATGAATTTTCACCTTTGAAAGTTGCAACTTCAAACTGAACTTAAAAGGTCCGATTATCAAATTACAACTACATTGCATAAGGTTGTCTTACTGAAATTTAGAAATATTAAATATCTTGTACTTCATTTTTGTGTTCTGTTAGCATTTCTGCAACAAGAGATGTTTATACTAGGTTTGTAACTGAACTTAAAGTTCATTTGTAATATATAGTGTGCCTTTTGTCCCATCCGTAGACACTTGGGACCGGATACAAAAAGTGATCTAAAAAAATTATGCATCAAAATAATGCTGAAATATTGGTATGGCCTTGTTTGTTTTTGATTCTGGTGTTAGAAAAAAAATCACTTTTATTTGCTTCCTTGGGCTTCTAAAAATGGTAGATCATTTACAAGCAGTCAAATTCAAAATAATATCATGACATTTATGCTTAAATCTCATTAATGTCTACTAAGAAGGAACAAAGTCAATTCTCTTGCCCATAACTGTTTATTTGGCACCTATGCAACAAGCCTGGCTAAAAAAAGGCATGATAAAGGAGTTCTGTCACATTATCAAAAGCATTTGAATATACATCACGAAATTATTTTTTTTCAGTATTCCTTGATACATTTACCTCCCTGAAAAAAAACTGGGGCTCGAACATAATGATTTTATTCGAATTATTATAACACCATGACCCTACTGTTATGGAACGTATGTAATTTGGCTATTTGAATACTTTTATTTTTTACCCTTTGTGAAACACTTTTTGTCATTATATCGTGACCAAGGCGTGTGCAAACTAAATTATTTGAAGTCAGTTATTAAGTTAAGTGTGAACCGACTTTAATATTGTGCAAACTAAATTATTTGAAGTCAGTTATAAAACTTATAAAAGTGTGAACCCACTTTAATCTTTCCTCAAAGGATTATTGCACAATGTGATAATTTAGATGCCCTATCTTCTCTAATTAATAAGTCTTTAATATATGCAAATTATTTTTTATATTTTAAAAGATTTTAATTATCAACAAATGCTAGTGTTTTATTAGCAATTATGTAAATGCAATATACCTTAAAAATATTACAACTTACCTTCAAATATAAATACAAATATCTTAAAAATATTATAACTTACGTTCAAATATACATTCATTATGATTCAAATATCTTAAAAATATTACAACTTACCTTCAAATATAATTTCAAATAAAAAAAAATAGTGGGGGCTATTTGACCAAAATGGGAGCGTTTTGACCATATTGGGGGCGTTTTGACCAATTTTTTCCAAGTGCGGGCTATTTGACCAAAAGTGTGGGGGCTAATTGGGGCTATTTGACCAGGTTCCAAACACACAATGGGAATGGGAATCAACTCGAACAGAATCTAATCTTAGAAAATTTGAGTTGTGTCCCTTGCTTCAAAAATCTAAGAACATTCTTTACCCATGATATCGATTACAATGCGATTTAAAATCTGTGATGTCATTCCCGGCGTGCTGCATATTTACATTTCACCTGATTAGGAGTTTGACAGGGATTTACATGAAAAATACTCACCTAAACTTGACGAAAGTTCACATTCGTTGCTAATGCAAGCGTTTGTATTGATCTAGATCATCGAATTATTGATCAAGGTAAAAAAAAACGCGAGATTTAACAGGTGTTCGGTATTTATAGACTGTTCGGATTTACAAACTCAACCAGTAGAGCTGAAGTTGCTATTGTCAATATATTTATCACATGTGTGATGTCATATATAATGCATCTTATAGGGGCGCCAAGAGGGTACTTACACTGTTCTGATACGGTCTGTGGAATACCGAAAACCCCAAACCTGGGAAAACCTGAAAACCCCGTAATTTTTCATAAGCATATACAATATAGTACTCGTGGTGGTTTGTAAGCCTGGATTAAATACTTCATTGCGTTTGTGGGTTGTATGCCGTAGTTGTTGGTTATTGGAGAGGGATGGGGATTAGTCGAATCTAACGTCAACATCTTAACTTTTCAAAGTAAGAGCCGTTCGCCGCAAAACAACATCGATGTCTCGCTACCCACTGCCGGTAAATGTCACTGAGCCACTCTGACTTGTAAGAATACAGGCGTGTCTGAGCTTCACTCTGTAGTTCCTGAAAGTCATTGAAGCGTTTACCTATCAGTTCACATTTAAGTTTTAAAAATAGGTCAAAATCGCAGGGTGCTAAGTCCGGCGAATAAGGGGGGTGGGGAAGCATCTCCGCCTCAAGCTGGATTGTCGCGGTAGTGAGATCCTCTTCCGCTCTATGCGCTGGTGCATTATCCTAGTGAAGAATCCAAGCATCATGCAACGCCTGTGGTCTGTTTAATGCCATCGCCCTTTACAAGTCATGCCTCTAAACCTTAAATGGAGAACATAACTGAGGCTTATAACATAATGCATTTGTCGTGTTTTGTGTACTTCATCAAATATCATAATTAAAACTAACACTTATTCAATCCCATATTTTTAATCATAAATTTTTTTAAACATTGTTTTATAAAGATTTAATCAAGACCTAAATATTGATAAAAATGAATTTATCACTTTACCTACAAAAGTAAGCACCCGTCACAGATTGACCCTGCTGAACTGCATGGAGTAGAACACTAAAGAAGACAATGAACATATGCTTTCCTATCGAACGGGATGACCGTGCCATGCTTTGGAGGCGGGGAACCGGTAGTCTTCCATTGATTGTTTTGCTGTTTTGTCTCAGGGTCGTAATAAAACAGCCAGGTTTCATCGCAAGTGACTATCTTCTCAAGAAAACGGTTTCCTTCCCCTTCGTACCGAGCTAAGAATCGGCGTGATTCCCGTACTCTTTTGCTCATCTCATCTTCTGTCAGCAGCCGTGGAACCCAATGCGCACTCACTCGACTCATTTTAAAACTGAATTTCATTGTCCTTCGTACCGACCCATAACTCATGTCCAACATCTTGCATAATTTTTCATGAAGAGTGACTCGACGATCAGCTTCAACGATGTTTTTCATGGCCTCGACGTCACTCTCCGTAGTTTGTGAAACCGGTCGCCCAGACCTCACGTCGTCCCAAATGCTGTCCCGCCCCTCACTGAACTGCTTGTGCCACTTGTACACGAGCATTCGCTTCACTGGAGTTTCACTTGATGCTTCATTCATCAGTTTAAGTGTTTGCGATGGAGTTTTTCTTAGGTTCACACAGAACTGTATCACTGCCCGTTTTTTCAATCTGTCTTCTAGCGTCATTTTAAACAAAATTTAACTGTACCGTTCAGTCTAAAATGCTTCCTTTGAAAGAAACATACAAACGCACTGACTTAAAACTTCACGTCATCGCACGTTATTGAGGTCACGTCGAATGTGCAAACTTTCGCGCCGTTTTATTGGTTTCAATGTGAATGGTCAACAATACAAGATATTGTCATGGGTTATTTTAGCAACTGCGGAGGAATGCGCGACCACCTGTTTCCATAGTGATCACTACGTTGTCGTAATAACATGCTATACGCTGAAACTCGCATTCCTAAATTTAAATTTCCTGATTACTATTGTATAAAAGTTTTAAAGATTTGCTGCATATTGTTTTCATTTTATCAAGCTTTTCCACAAACTTCTGGCTATGCCCTTGTACATACCATAGAGTATGCGGGGTGATTTGAACGCAGGGTTTTGATACTTAATTGTATGTACTTATGAAAATGAAAGGGGTTTCCGGGTTTTAGTCCCTCCCCCCAACTTCCCCATCCCTCTCCAACCACCAAAAGCTACAGCATACAACCAACTAAAACACAATGCAGTATCAAACCCCAGCGTACACCACCTCGCATACTCTATTGTATGTACTTATGAAAATGAAAGGGGTTCCCGGGTTTAAGCCAATCCCACCACCTCCTCCGACATCCCCAACCCTCTCCAACAACCAACAACTACGGCATACAACCCACGAACACAATGAAGTATTAAATCCAGGCATGCAAACCACCACGAATACTATATTGTATCTACTAATGAAAAATTACGGGGTTTTTGGGTTTTCCCAGATTTTCGGTAATTCCACCGACCTGTTCTGATTAGCTGGTGATGAAAAGCAGTTCCCGATAAATCTAATACGCAGCAGAGTTTAGGTGCCAATTGTGTATTTTTATCGTTTTATATAATGAATAACTTAACATAAGACTATAGCAAGAAATATTATTTAATTTTCAGCATTAACCAACAATTTTAAAACCTTAAATTTACGACAGTCAGTTCATTCTCAAAATCAGGACAACACTGCATATCAATAAGATCTTGACTCATTTCTGATAGAAACTTGTGGTTGTGTACATTTTAGTGAATGTGGGTGTGAAACTAGCTCGACAACATGCAGTGTTCACAAATATGTACACAATGATCATGATGACTTTTGTATTAGTCAATAATTTAGCAAAACCTAGAAACTATTCATAGATATGCAAATTAGGTTCACATGCATGTTTGATTCGATGCATGTGACAATCCCCCACATCCGAGTTTGTGTTCATAATGAAAAATTTAACATTTAATGATAATATTAGTTTCTTTTGTTTCTTGGTAAGAACCCAAGCTTTTAATTGCCTACATGTAGTTACCATAGAATTGAATTACAGTACCTTCTCTATTAAGATCTAAAGAAATCACGCGAAAAGGCGATTTGTCTAGAACTGCTTCTCAACCAGTTTAATCTTTGTTAAGGGAGCTGACTTGACCTATATTTTCCCAACTTTGCCGAGATGACCATTTTTTGTCTTGGAACGAGCCAATTTTTGCGAAAATCCATGGAAACCAGTTATATAAGACTGCTGACAAAAAATTAGATCGCAGAATTTTATATTTTATTATTCAAGTTCTAAAATTGATGCTGTATGCATTTTTCTTAAGCCGTTAGTAATGTTTTTAGCCATAAAACATTACTTTTTACCTTCAAACTTTAATAACATAATATTAACAATGCAATGAAACTAATAATTCTCCCAACCCAGATAACTAGATCCAAGTATTCAACTGTGTTAAAAGTGCATTTTTTCTGTGTTAAAAGAGCATTTTTTTCTGTATTAAAAGTGGATTTATTCCCTTATGCGTATTTTTTCTGTGTTTAAAGCGCATTTTTTCTGCCTTAAAAGTGCATTTTTTCCTCATTTAAAGTGAACTTTTTGGTGCAAAAGCGCATTAATGCACTAAAGCGCATTTTTAACTGAGTTAAAAGCGCCTTTTTACTGCGTGAAAAGAGCATTTTTTTCTGCTTTAAAAGTACGTTTTTTACTGCGTTTAAAGGGTATTTATTTGGAACTTATATAAGCACACTTTTCTAAGTTAAAAGTACATTTTTTTCTGCATTTATTAAATAAGCGCATTTTTTTGAAGCACATTAATTCACTGTCAAGCAAAACATATATATATCAATATATTGAACCGTCACAAATTAGGGGCAATTTGCCTC
Source organism: Mya arenaria (assembly GCF_026914265.1). Classification (NCBI taxonomy): domain Eukaryota; kingdom Metazoa; phylum Mollusca; class Bivalvia; order Myida; family Myidae; genus Mya; species Mya arenaria. The sequence goes on from NC_069127.1 coordinate 38,018,509, forward strand.
CCTAAGTTACAAAGATTATAGAATGATAGTAGAAAAAAAATATGATTCTTGTTAGTTATAACTAGTAACAGTTCCAAACTATTTTTAATAAGCATGGGATTATATTTTTATTACTTTTTTGGGGGGAGGGGTGGGGGGTGGGTGGGGTGGGGGCTGTTTCAAATTTCGAAAAATAAGTGAAGTTTATGTACAATAACTGGTAGCTTAGTTGGTTAATTTACTATTTGCGATTGGTTCGACCGAGACTTATTGTGAACCCTGATGTAAACACAGCTGTCCTCCAGCTGTAGTGCATTGTTTCTAACCGCCCTCCCCCCTCGCCCCCTCCACCTCTTACCCCCTCCACTCACTCCAACCCACCCCCAGAAATATCCAAAATCACTTAAACATCAAAATATAACATTACATCCAACTGATGACAATTTCACATCTGTGACAGTCAACCTCTCAAATAACCAACAAATAAAACCAGCGCACTTTAAATACACATTATCTACAGACTCTCAATTCTTCGAAATGGCCTGTTTGGCACGACCGATTTGTTAGATCCCATTTTGTTCAGCGTAAATATGAACTTATTCAACATAATCCAATGACATACAACCAACAACTTAATATATCTGCGTCTGTTATTCGTATGTTGCAAAAAATGATAACATACTGTGGTTGTTTTTTACAAAAGTACAAAATTCAATCAATGTCTCCCAGGTGCTTGATTCAAGTACAGTCGAAACTCATTATGTCCAGCTTGTCGGGACCTAGGTAAAAAGTTCGAGATAACGAATATTCGACACATCCGAAATACAAAAATACAGCACCAAACCCAACACATTTGAGTATGAATTATGTATAATGTTTAAATCTGCAATTGAATCAGTCTTGTTACAAGCCTTGTAATATATTTCCGTCGTGAAAACAGCAAACTTTTTACAGATAATATAAAAATGGATTATTTGTGTCCATTTTATTTAATTCATAATTATTGATTACACAAACACAGATATAAAACACTCATTTTATACCGGGTCCTTCTCTGAATGGTCGAACAGAGCAGCAGAACTAACATCTGACATTTTAAAGTAATTCTTTCTGGGCCTATTGGAGATTGTTATCGAATAAATAAAAATCTTCATGTTTTATACATATATATAAATAAAAAAATCACAAGCTTAAGTAATAAATGTCTCTTTAATCTAAAACATAAACAAACAACTTCAATTATTCACACTTACCAATTTGTAATACTCCAAATTATGACAGTATTTTGACACGATCGGTAATTTAGCCACATGGCTCAAACCTTTATGATTGTTTTTGCACCTACAGCTCGATCTGTAGTTTATCATCAAGAAAATTTGTCGAATTCGACAACAGGGACTGAAATATGAGTTCGATATAACGAAAAAATAAAAAAATGTCGACAAAGCGAGTTTCGACTGTAGATCCAATTCGGCAAAGTAAAGAGGGCGGGGACATCTTTACCTTGCCCTTCCAGTCCATTGAAAATAGCCCCAATTGATAAAATCTTCCTGGGAATAATTTTGTTTTCAAACTCCTTTCTAATAATCCTCACAGGTGTCAGGTGCATTCTATTGTCAATTTGAAGGGGCTAGACACCAGATGGTCCAAAAGTCGGCAGATACATTATTTCCACAAAAGAAGCCTAGAATTGTCAATATGAGGCAAAAAATACATCATTTTAATCCCCTGCCACGGAGTGGGAAGGGGATTATAGAAATGTACTTCGTCCATCTGTCACTCCGTCCTTCGGTCCGTCTGTCTGTCTGTCTGTCTGTAACATTTCAAGTTTGGGCTATTACTTACTTATGCATTGATGGATTACCATATTACTTGGTACAAATGTTGTCCTCATTGAGACAATGTGCAGTGGTCTTGACCTGGGTCCATACCTCAAAGGTCAATGTCACACGAGACATTTAAAGGTCAGAGTACACATGCTCGTGTCTGGGCTATAACTTACTTATGCATTGATGGATTACCATATTACTTGGTACAAATGTTGTCCTCAATGAGACGATTTGCATTGACCTTGACCCGGGTCCATACCTCAAAGGTCAAGGTCACACAAGACATTTAACAGTCAGAGTACACATGCTCGTGTCCGAGCTATAACTTAATTATGCATTGATTGATTACCATATTACTTGGTACAAATGTTGTCCTTATTGAGACGATGTGCAGTGACCTTGACCCGGGTCCATACCTCAAACGTCCAGGTCACACAAGACATTTAAAGGTCAGAGTACACATGATGGTATATGCGCTATAACTTACTTATGCATGGATGGATTACCATATAACTTGGTACAAATGTTGTCCTTATTGAGATGATGTGCATTGACCTTGATCCGGGTCCATACCTCAATGGACAAGGTCATATCTGACATTCAAAGGTCACATGCTTGCTTTAGCCAAAATAACCTTGACATTGATATTAACAACACTACACACAATATGTATAACTTTAACAAATATCCTTTTAAAATAAATTATGTTCATATATCTAAGAATATTTAGGTGACCAATCAAACAATTTGTATTTCCTATATTCCCACTCTTGACCAGTGGTTGTGTACAATTTTGGTCAGATTTTCCGCATCTAATTCAGGTTGCGAGAAAAACAAAATATACTTAAAAACAATGGAGGGGGATATAGCCGTCCTTTGGACTGACTTGTACATGATAAAAATAATATTTTGTGGCTGACTAAGTTTACCCATTTAAAAATAGCGCATACATTATGGTTTCCAAGTTTATAGTGTGTATGTCAATCATGTGAATGTCACATTATTAGAACAGATACATATATTGATGCTATTTATATTTAAATTAACTGGGATATACGTGGTATAGACAAACTAATAAACTTTGGAATTGGATAAGAGTACAAAAACTTCGAAATACATGTGTCGTAAGCAAATTGACAAATCAGGTAAGATTCAATGAGTGGTACACATTTAGAATCTGGAAACCTAAAATGTCTTTGCAGATTTTTTCCCAAATATTATCGCAGATTTTTGACATTTTTTTCATATGCTTGCAATTTTTACCATTTTTGTGAGCAAGCCACCTTATGATCACCATTTAACTGTATATGCTTGTAAATTGGTTTCGTATCTTTACACATCAAAAACAATCCATTGTCAATACTTCGTGTCTTTAATGAATTACCAACAGTTTTGCTCTTGCGAGTGGTAAATGTCAAGCATCAAGCCGGCTATTATTTAAGGAAGTTTGGCAGCATGTTACTCCATAGAAATGGGTAAAAACTTAAAAAAAAAAGAATTACTTAGAATTAATTAAACTTCGATTAAATTTTGAAAAAATTCTTCTAAATTCTAAATGGAAGTCGTGGGAAACACTGATATTGATTAGGTATGACTCTTCTAAAAATCCTTTTTGAATGATTCTCCAAACTTATAATGAACATTGTAATAAGAATCCTTTTTAAAAGTACAAATGTATGGTCTCCTGATGACGGGTGTGAAATGTTGGTCCCTTTCATTTAGATGTTGGTTCCCTTTCATTTAGATGTCGGTTCCCTTTCATTTACCTTTTCAAAATAAATGCCATTATAATAAACATTTTATATTTACTGAGTCATCACACATAGATTATTCTGTCAATGTTCAGAGATTTAATTTGACAAAAAATATCATTGGAGAAAGAATTCCATATCAGCTGTGTTGATTCATTGTAAATTGACGAATAATTAGTTCTTATAGTCAGTGTACCAATATAGGAATTGTACAGTATAAGTATCTTCCATGGCCGAGAGTGTAAGATAGGTACATCCCAACCAGAGCGTAGGGTGTTTTGCAGTATAGAGGTTTACCGAGTTTCCGCAGAACACCCTGCGCGAGGGTTGGGATGAACCTATCTTACACAAGCGGCTATGGTAGTTACTTTTTCTCCCACCTCATTTAAGTGAAATAAAGTAAAAATGTATTTTTCGCTGGAACTTTTATGTGATAATTTGTGGTAGTCATGGATAATTGCGCGCTGTGATTCATATTATGTTAATAGTCAAATCGTTCTTTAAATTAGTTCTGAGTCAAGTGCACAATTATTTCATGAATGGAGCGTGAAAACTTTTTTATGATGTCATTTAAAGAGATAGACTTAGATTTGTCAGGATGTACAAAGGTTCTGTTGATCATCATTGTAACCTATTTCATTTTTTTAGAGAAAGACCTAGGGGATTCAGGATGTACCAATGGCAATGCTGCCAACGAGTGTGCTGATGACAACACTGAGTGCATCACAGGTGTCTGTAAATGTGTCAGCACTCACTATGACAACAATGGTGACACTTCTGGAGGAGAATGTGATGAAAGTAAGACTGCATACAAAGTTAAGGGTAGTTTCATGCTGTCATACTCGCAAATCAGTTTTGTTTTAAAGTTTAGTAGTTTCAAAATGTTTACACTAACAACCATAACAGGTGTACAATCCATTCTTAAGCATTGACTGAATATTACCACTATGACAATCTTTAAAAATGGAATTAGGGTAGCATACTGCATATAAACTAGTAAGGCTATTTGGAATTGATATATCTGCATCAAAGTGATATTATTATTTCGTTTCTAATCTTATTAACTAAATTAAATTTTATCATTGGAAATGATTTATACTCTCCGATGGAAAAAAAATATCGCAAAAACAAATACAAGTTGGAAAAATGATTTTTTAAACATCTGTTATACATATGGCAAAGGAGTTGATTGTGGACAGAAGCATGAAAATCAACACTTAATTAAGTCTAATGTTGAGCGGATTTGTGCTCATTAAAGTGCAAATTGGACAAGAAGCAGTAACAAAATGCCTAATCCACCACTGGAATAACTACAGAGATATATCTGTATCTGGTAAAAATACAAGGAAATCATAAAATTATATGTCCCTGACAAAAAGTATACAAAAATATAAAAGGAACAAAGGGCAGTTTTGTTAAAGTAATCAAACACTATCATTGCCTGTTGGCATTGCACTCCTCCTAGATAAGATATATCTGTGTATAGTTCTTACTTCAAGGCTTCATGAGTTATGCTCTGGACAAAAAGTAAATATAATAATGAACATAGTGCAATAATTCTAAAAATACCAAAGCAAGGGTAACGTTTTCTATGCACAGCTCTCCTCTTCAATTAGATATATATCTGGATATGAACTTTAAATTCTGTAGAAGTTTTGCTCTGGACAAAAAATAAGGGAAAAAATGTGGTAAAGCTGAGATTATTCAGAAAACATAATACAATTATAAATACATAATTTCATGTATCTAGGATTTTAGCTGTTGATCGAGCCATGCGCTTCATCTCCCTGCTATCTGGCTCTATTTTAAGTTTCTTTAAGTCCCTTGAGTATTGTTTTGAGTTATGGACTGGACAAGCAGCTTTCTTCTTAATGCATGCTGTAAAAGGGGGATATAATTCTGCAATGACACAGGATAGTATAATGGTTATTGTGTATTGCATCTGTATATTTTGCCCTAGGTCTATGTTTCCAAATTCATATACAATCGGAACTCCTCGGCTAGTATCAAGATATGGCCTCGGATATAATACGGGTCGTAAGAAAATAGTCCATCATGGCCGACCAAGAAGATGTTCAAACAAGCAAGAGATATGTTAGTCCAAAGACAGAATGAGGAGCGAATTTTTACCACTTATTTGTGTGTAAGTGTTATTTTTATATTTATTGTATTTTATTAAAATATAAAAATAGTTTTAAAAGAGCCCTAATGAGAAACTAAATGGAAATTTCATTAATTCTTAGTGGGTGGGGTAAAGTCTTCTTCCATTTGACAGATTCTAATATAGTAAATATTAATTTTGAAGCTCCAGTGATCAGTGGCAAAAATTAAGAAAACAATTTACTCTATTTGATTTTTTTAATAACAAATAAGTCTGAATCTGACTTTACTTAGATCGATAATAGGTTAGACTTTCTTTCTCAGTGTATTTATCTCATACATTTCATATCATTAACTTGAATTTTTTATAATTAAAATTTACATTCTTTTAACCAAGGATGTATGGTTTATATGTCCGTGAGTGTTGGTATCGAACAACTTAATGTAATGGCACAATTGAATGCCTCGGCCCTGTTCACTAATAAAGTTCTCTAAATAAATTAGATCTTCATTCTAGTGGTTTAACAAAATGATTTTGAACGCATAAACCAGCACCCATTTCTTTCAAGACTAAATTTTATGATATCCACTGGTGGTGGTGATGCAGAAACATTGAAAAATGCTTACATTTTTAATGTGCCAATGAAATGCAGACATTTAAATTTCTTTTTCAGAGAAAAGTATGGTACCATGGGTGCAGCTGACTCTGATTCCCGGCTTGTTCTAATGAAAAAAGGCATATGAGGTAATGATTGTGCTATTTTCGAAATTCGGACAATAATTTAATAAGTCAAGTTTAACAGTCAAGTGTCATATTGGTTTAAGCCCAAAAGTACCTGCATGTTTGTACAATTAATCAACAAGGATGGACAGTATTAAAATATCAACATTGTAGATGAATTTAAACATGATAACAATTTCATTTAATATTTTTCAATTTACCAGTAGTCCAGAGCTAAAAGCTGCTCTCTCACAGATTAACAGTTCATCTTGGTCATTCTTCAAAAGCCCAAAGGAGTAAATAAATTAAATTTACACATATAATTAATTATATGGCTTAAAGCAATAGCAAAAAAATTTTTTTCCAAACAACTGAAATCTGTTCTATTATGTGTGGCCGTATATGACTAGATAGAAGGAATTTTTACCAAATTTACAAACTTGTACATGAAAGACTGTGATCTGATATTATGTCAGCAGTCTAATATCACTGGTTTCCATACATTTGCACAATAATTGCCAATTGGCTCGTTTAAAGACAAAAATAAAAAAAAGGTTTCAGAACAGTAAAACTGTGAGGATGCAGCTTTAAATTAGCGTGGGACTTAATGTTTTGTGAATATTTTTCTGTTGTTGTACAGGCTTCTAAAATAATTGATCTGAAAATATAATTCCTATTATTGTTGTATTTTCTGTTTTCTATTTCAGGCACTGGAATCCGAATGTAATCAAAAATGCCATTGTATGAGGATTGACCTGCAATGCAAGGAAATCATCCAACACAACTGCAACGCCTACCTTGGGGAAATGAGTGCAAGATGGAAACAAAGCTTCAGTGGAACATCTTGTCATCTCAAATATTTGATGACTTACATACTGATGTGAAGTTGAAGATAAAAGTCATCTGTTGATCCGAACATATATTTTAAAAGGGTTATATGGTAAAGGATTTATCTACGCTTAAAGTGGTTTTCCTATATTATGTAGGGAAGATAACTACAAAAACAGAAACAGATGGCATCGGCAGACCAAATAAAGGAGAACTATTTTGTTCAGTTCAATTTTTAAGACTTCAGAAAATCCGTTAATAGGGCACATCCTTGCAAATGTCATATTGTAAACTGGGCTCTTTAAAATGTGAAAAGGTGAAAGTGGTCTAGAGGATAAGCCTCAAATTCAAGGTTGTGAGTTCAAGCCCCTCCAAGATACTTTCTCTTGACCTCAGGAAAATGATTTCCATACTTGTTTCTACTTAGGCAACAGACTTAAGAGTGATCCTGTAAGCTTCCAGCTTGCATGGCAATCTGATAAGGCACAAAATAAGATACTAGCTGACTTGCAAACAGTTTTTCCATCTGTGTTGATTTAGTTTTCAGTTTGTTGGAATGTTTATTAGTGATGCGCATTGCTTACTGCAACCAATATTTATTTTCTTTATTAAGTTAAATTTAACGAACACATAACATGACTTGTGATTTTACAGTTGCATGTTTATTACGTTGATTGTATGAGTTTATTTCTCAAATTATGTAATAAAAGTTATTCTGAATGACTGTCCTTTTTTGTTTGAAGAAAATGTGTTGAGGTTTTGGCATAGCATTAGTGTCATCATTATCATCATCATTGTTGTGTACAAATAAAACATTCAAAACAATGTATTAAAAACCAAACTGTCAAGCCAAGTACTCAAAGAGGCACAAGGATATTGCTAAAGAGACCGGTAATACATTTAGACAAATAAAATGCAAAGAAAGATCTATAATTCTGACACATGGTAATGCTTTAGTCCTCTCATTGTGTGTTTATGGTTAAAGTGGAGACATACAGTATTTTTTGTAATGAAGGTTTAAATTTGTATGGCCACTTAAAGCCATAAATGGGGATTAAACACCAGAAATATTGTTAAGTAAGTCTCCCAAAAGACTCAATGGACTTAAACGGGCTTGGCACAGAAATGAAAGTAAAAATGGGAGCAAAACCTAATTTATCATTAATTTTACATTGGATTGCATACAGATGGCTCTGTTATTACTTGACTAATATTAAGAATAAAATTAAGAGACATGTTGATCCAAACTGTATTTATTCTTGTTTGCATTTTATGGAGTTGGACATTAAAGAGTCATTTGGTAAAGAGTGATCTAAAGGCTAATTATTCAAAATAGATTAAGTAAAAAAATCTGGTATACATTGCTGAAAAGCTTAGTAACCTGGCTAAATATTTGTTTAAGGCTTTACTTTACAAAAACTATAAATCAGTTGAGTATCTTATCAGTTACTCTTTTGGTGTTGTTGTTTTTAATAAAAAATGACAATTTACTAAAAGATATTGAGACTAATTATTATAGATTAAGACAAATATAATGTGTAAGGAAACTTCTAATGAGTGGGTTTTATCCACTGCCTAGGAGGTAAAGTGAAGCATGATCTGCCTTGAACAAATACTATTTGAAGACAAGTTCTGTCAACTTCGTGCACCAGTCAATTGTACCCCCCCCCCAGGTCCGGGGGAATACTGGGGTTAACCCGGGGAAATGGGCCGTGTGTTTACCTATCAGGTGGCCCTGCAGTGCTGGGTGAATACGGTGGTTTTGTCTTCGCTTAAAATATAGAGGGGAATGGGCCTTACCTAGAGTCCCTGGGGTGTTGGGGCATTTGGCAGGGATTTTGCCATTGGATCGTCCGCGCAGGGTTGGGATTTTAGCCGGGGTTGGCTGTACTGAAATTCAAAGTCCCCACTATTCCCCAGACCTGGGGGGGGGGCGTGGTTACAATTGTCTGGTGCATATCCACATGAACGTTGTATGGTACTGGCACTCTAACAATTGAGCTTACTGCTTGGATAGTCACCGCCCCACCCCAACCCCACAGAACTGTTTACAAAAAAAAAATTCTGCCACCCAAACCCAATAATGCTGAAGTAAAGACATGTATAGATTTCAGCTGGTAAAGCTGACTGGGTACGAAGCTCACACCCATCCTACCACAACCCACAAAACTCTGCACAATGCAATCAATGATTTTACAGAATAGCAATGTTGTTGTTTTAATGGCAATTAAGGCATGATGTGAAAAATAACACGGCAAAGTATGACTTAAAACTTACATTTCATAGGGTATTCCTATAACTGTTGAGAAAATGTTGACATTTAGTCCATGCATTCATTTAATCCGATGTAATGAGTCATGCATGCCATGAACCGTATGATCATTTCAATTACTGTCAAGTACATTTTCTGTGTGCTCACGATTTTTCCAGAGGAAATAGAGTGCTTCAACTATAAGGAAACATCTAAATATTCATAAAACGAACAGTCTTTGAGGTTACAATAAATATTTTCTCTTAAACAAGCACATTTATTTTAACACAATCCATTTCCTTGTTGTTACAATGGGCCTTCTTTACGCGGATTGAAAACGGTGTTAATCGCCGGCAGCCGCATCGCATTTTCGTATATTCTTACTACTATTTACGAGGTCTATCTCGAAGCTTGCCGGAGATGGCCGAGTTGTTACGATTGATTCATATAGTGGAAGGACTTTGGAATAACTATTTTAGGGGACATTGGAACATGCAATTTTAACAACTATATTTGAAGTAATTATTGAAATGTTTTTTGGGTTTTTAGCTCACCTTGGCCATAGGCTGAGGGTGAGCTTTTAGGATTGATGATTGTCCGTCGTCTGTTGTCCGTCCACACTTAGTTTGTTAAAACTCTAGGGGTCACATTTTTTTGCCTGAATTTTCACAAAACTTTGTACGGATGTTTGTCCCAGGAACTACTCGGACGAGTTCGAATATGGGTCATCTGGTGTCAAAAACTAGTTCACAGCGCCCAAATATGGAAAAACCTTGTTAACACTCTAGAGGTAACATTTTCAGCCCAATTATCCTGCAAATTTGTCAGAAAGGTTGTTTCAATGATTTTTAGCTCAAGTTCGAATATGGGTCATCTGGGGTCAAAAACTAGGTCACAGAGCCCAAATATGGAAATACCTTGTAACACTCTAAAGGTAACATTTTCAGCCCAAATATCCTGGAAAATTGTCAGAAAGGTTGTTTCAATAATTTCTAGCTTAAGTTCAAATATGGGTCATCTGGGGTCAAAAACTAGGTCACAGAGCCCAAATATGGAAATACATTGTAAACACTCTAGAGGTAAAATTTTCAGCCCAAATATCCTGGAAATTTGTCAGAAACGTTGTTTTGATGCTTTCTAGCTCAAGTTCGAATATGGATCATCTGGGGTCAAAAACTAGGTCACAGAGCCCAAATATGGAAATACATTGTAAACACTCTCGAGGTAACATTTTCAGCCAAAATATCCTGGAAATTTGTCAGAAAGGTTGTTTATTGATCTCTAGCTCAAGTTCAAATATGGGTCATCTGGGGTCGAAAACTAGGTCACAGAGCCCAAATTTGAAAAAAACCTTGTTAACTTTCTAGAGGTAACATTTTCAGCCAAAATATCCTAGAAATTTTTCAGAAAGGTTATTTTAATGATTTTTAGCTCAAGTTCAAATATGGTACATCTGGGTTCAAAAACTAGGTCACAGAGCCCAAATATGGAAATACCTTGTTAACACTCTTGAGACAACATTTTCATCCCAAATATCCTGGAACTTTGTCAGAGAGGTTGTTTTGACGATTTCTAGCTCAAGTTCAAATATGGGTCATCTGGGGTCAAAAACTAGGTCACAGCGCCCAAATATGGAAAAACCTTGTTAACACTCTCTAGGTAACATTTTCAGCCCAAATATCCTGGATATATGTAAGAAAGGTTGTTTTGACGATTTCTAGCTCAAGATTAAATTATGGTCATCTAGGGTCAAACACTAGGACACAGAGCCCAAATATGGAAATACCTTGTTAACCCTCTAGAGGTAACATTTTCAGCCAAAATATCCTGGAAATTTGTCAGAAAGGTTGTTTTAACCATTTCTTGCTCATGTTCGAATATGGGTCATCTGGGGTCAAAACTAGGTCACAGAGCCCAAATATGGAAGTACCTTGTTAACACTCTTGATATAACATTTTCAGCCCAGATATCCTGGAAATTTGTCAGAAAGGTTGTCTTAATGATTTCTAGCTCAAGTACGATTATGGTTCATTTAGGATTAAAATCTAGTTCAATGAGCCAAATTATGAAATTACTTTGTTAACACTCTCGAGATATCATTTTCAGCCCAAATATCCTGGAAATTTGTCAGAAAGGTTGTTTTGATAATCTCTAGCTCAAGTTCAAATTAGGGTCATCTGGGGTCAAAAACTAGGTCACAGAGCCAAATATGGAAAAACCTTATTAACACTCTCAAGTTTTTTTTTCATCCCAAATATCCTGGAAATATGTAAGAAAGTTTGTTATGATGATTTCTAGATCAAGTTCAAATTAGGGTCATCTGGGGTCAAAAACAAGGTCACAGAGGCCAAATATGGAAATACCTTGTTAACACTCTAGAGGTAACATTTTCAGCCCAAATATCCTGGAAATTTGTCAGAAATGTTGTTTAGATGATTTCTAGATCAAGTTTAAATGTGGATCATCTGGGGTCAAAAACTAGGTCACAGAGCCCAAATAAGGAAAGACCTTGTTAACTTTCTAGAGGTAACATTTTCAGCCCAAATATCCTGGAAATTTGTCAGAAAGGTTGTTTTGATGATTTCTAGCACTAGATCGAATATGGGTCATCTGGGTTTAAAAGGAGTTCACAGAGCCCAAATATGGAAATACCTTGCTAACACTCCAGTGGTAACATTTTCAGCCAAAATATCCTGGAAATTTGTCAGAAATGTTGTTTTGATGATTTCTAGCACAAGATCGAATATGGGTCATCTGGGGTCAAAAAATAGGTCACAGAGCCCTAATATGGAAATACCTTGTTAACACTCTAGTGGTAACATTTTCAGCCAAAATATCCTGGAAATTTGTCAGAAAGGTTGTTTGATGATTTCTAGCTCAGGTTCAAATGTGGATCATCTGGGGTCAAAAACTTGGTCGCAGAGCCCAAATATGGAAATACCTTGTTAACTTTCTAGAGGTAACATTTTCAGCCCAAATATCCTGGAAATTGGTCAGAAAGGTTGTTTTGATGATTTCTAGCACTAGATCGAATATGGGTCATCTGGGTTCAAAAAGAAGTTCACAGAGCCCAAATATGGAAATACCTTGTTAACATTCCAGTGGTAACATTTTCTGCCCAAATATCCTGGAACTTTGTCAGAAATGTTGTTTTGATGATTTCTAGCTCAAGTTCAAATATGGATCAGCTGGGGTCAAAAACTAGGTCACAGAGCCCAAATATGAAAATATCTTGTTAACACTCTAGAGGTAACATTTTCAGCCCAAATATCCTGGAAATTTGTCAGAAAGATTTTTAAAGGATTTCCAGCACGAAATCGAATATGGATCATCTGGGGTCAAAAACTAGGTCACTGAGCCCAAATACGGAAATACCTTGTTAACACAATTTCATACATAAGAGAAGCCAAATCCCTGTTATTGCTCTTTAATTTTCAACAAGTTCATAGCACAAAGTTTTACTAAGGTGAGTGATATAGGGCCATCTTGGCCCTCTTGTTTTCACAATTCAATCAGATTCAAAACTATCTTATTACAAACAAAGATACTTAGATGTGCCATGATACAAACATCTTAACTAAATGGCGTTACTTTACCTAGACACGCTACCTGTTATGATATGAAGCGTCCTAAGATAAATAAAATCAATTGAAAGTCAATGTTTATAAATAAGTATTTTACTGAGGACCCAAAATCATAAATATTTTTTGTGGGTAATATTTTCATAGATTTGTAATTGGTGATATACTGGCGGCATCATTTTTTTCAAATATTTGCTAAATAATTTAATCTGTTAATTAAACTACAGTTACACAACCCAGCATTAATACATTTTCAATAATGTGTACTTGTCCAGGCCATATCTTGGAAAATACTTAATGGATTAAAATAAAACTTGAAATGCAGATAGATAGCAAAAAGAGGCAGTGCATGACCAAAGAACCATTATCCTGCCCTGCATTTTTTTCAGTTATCTCCCCTTACCTGGTAGCTTTTGAAAACTGAGTTTGTCCTCGCCATATCTTCCATATTTGTAAAATTCAATTGCAGCGTTTTTGTAAGTTCGACTATTCGAAGAATTAGGAGAGTTATACTACTCACCCAAGCGTCGGCGTCGGCGGCGCAGCGGTGTCACAACTTGGTTAAGGTTTTTCATGTAAGCACCTTTAAGTTTTTATCTCAGCAAATACATAATGTATTGCATTGAAACTTTAGATCTGTAATCCGAACTATCTAACCTACTTAATAAATGAAGTTAGATAACACTTATTTAAATTTAATGCAAATAAAAGGCCTTTATTATTTGACTTAGAAATTCTGGTTAAGGTTTTGCATATAAGCACACATAGGTTCATATCTCAGCAACTACTTGATGTATTGCATTGAGACTTTATACAATAGTACTCAACCATCCAACCTACTAAATAAACCATGTTAGATAACTCTAGCTTATTTTTAATGCAAATAATTGCCGTTTAATATTTGACTTAGAAATTCTGGTTAAGGTTTTTGTAAGCACATATAGGTTAATATCTCAGCAACTACTTGATGTATTTGCATTGAGACTTTATACAATGGTACTCAACCATCCAACTTACTTCATTTACCAAGTTAGGTAACTCTAGTTTGCATTTAATGCAAAATAAATGCCCTTTATTAATCAACTTAAAAATTCTGGTTAAGGTTTTGCATGTAACCACATTTTAGTCAATATCCCAGCCAATACATAATGTAATGCATTGAAACTTTAGATATGTATTCCCAACTATCTAACCTACTAAATTAATGAAGTAAGATAAGGCTTTTTGAATATAATGCACATTATGGGCCTGTATTATTTGACTTAGAAATTCTGGTTAAGGTTTTGCATGTATGCACACTTATTAATATATCAGCAACTACTTCATGTATTGCATTGCATACAATGGTATTCAACCACCAACCTACTTGTATAATTAAGTCAGATAACTGTATTGTGCAAATAATGGCCCTTTATTTTCGGACTTAGAAATTCTGGTTAAAATGTTGCATGTAACAACATTTATGTTAATATCTCGGCAAATACATCATGTAGATTTCTATTGCATGGGAATATAATCTAATTTTATAGTGATCCATGTTTCGCCAAAACTTTTCAATCACTGAAAATGGGGGGAATAGTCGAGCTCGCTGTCTCTGTGACAGCTCTTGTTATGTCACTATTTAGTTGTTTTGGGGAAATATGCCTAGCCTCTATTTTATATAAACTCTTCCACAATTTTCAGAAATACAGTTTAACATAAATGTAAATACAAAAAAACAAAACAAATATAGCTGGCTTTTGTTATGCCATATCCAAATATTTTCAAATTTTTGTATAAAATATAGTTCATTTCAATTCGGTCTTCCTACATAAAAGTTCTTAAAACTATTTATCCTTCAGCGCAGAATTTCTGATTTCTAAAGTGGTCAGCCTAAATGTACAATGCACATATGTATACCTCAATGCCAGCAACCAGTGTATAGCCAGCAATGCCGCCTCTACAAGTGGATTATGTCAGTGTAATGGTGGATTCTACCAGTCTGCAGCCAATACGTAGGGAGAATTATGATATGACACTTTTCTGGTGACTTGTATCACGTCGAGTTTGGCGTGTTAACACATATCTGTCGAGACCGCAGCTCGAGACGGATACCTGTTTACTCATCGAACGAGACGTGATGCAGGTCACTAGAAAAGCGTTTTATCGTAATATTCCATTTATCATATACCTGCCTTTTAAATAATCCCTTTTTTCGGTTTCAATTTGATTTAAATTTAACGCCATCTGCCAAATACATGTATGAATTGGAATGTTTAACGAAGTTTTGTGTAATGAAGTCAAGGGAGGCAACAACATTGAAACGAAGTAAGAAGTTACATAATTAACTTTATTGAGGAAAATAAGAACAAAATATTTTATGTTTTAGCAAAAATCAACAAATTGCTTATACGAAAACAATTAATAAATGTCACAACACAAAAGAATAACAACAAAAATAAGGTACTTTTTACGAGTATACACTTATCGTCATTTTCTGTAGACGTAACGCGGCCATTTTTGACAAAGTAAATATTCATGGGATTTTTTGACGGTCATAATATGCAGAATTTGGAGAGGTTCGTGAGTCAATCGCTATTTCTATCGATGACGCGAATTCGCCTTCTTTTTGTATTGGCGATCTGCTCATATTCATGATAATTAACATGGATAAGGCAACAATTTATGTTACAAAGATTCGAAATGGCAAACAAACAACTAATTTATTGAAGTAGCTGTCTAGATAGATTTGAAGTGTTCTCTGCTCCATGCATATCCTCATGGTTCCTGAAAATTGACATGCTTATGGATCTGAATAAAGTTAGATAATTTTATGTATTTAAAAGTTGACACGTTTCACCAGATTTTTGGTCACGCTATTTTAAGCAATGCGAAAGTAGTTCTGAGATTACACACGGTACTCTCATGATACGGAATCAGAAAACGACAGATAAATCTTGATAAGGCTTTTTTCAATACGGCGTGCTGTATTTTCACTGTTGGATATTTTACCAAGGTTTTTCTTTGTTAATTCTGTTTTGCCAAAGTTTGTGTTGATTCCGTTATTTAAGGGTTGGCTGTAAAAAGTACAAGATGTTCAGTTGTTTATTTGAAGAAGTAAAAGTAGCAGTATGATCTATATACAATACAATATAAATGTTTCAATATCTAAAACATGAAAATTTACAATTTATTATATATATAAAGTGATTACTTCATGGGGAAAAACTCGCTTTATACATGAGAGTACCAAATGAGGAAAACATGCTTAGTTGAATTACAATATACTTAAAACATGCTTAGTTAAATTACATTATACTTAGAAAAGTATATTTGATATAATCATGTATTCAACTTGTCTACAAATGAAATACTCACTGAAAAGCATTAAATAAAATATTACATAGAAAATAAGTCAACAATCTTTATCAAATCAAGATAAGAAATGTTTAAAAGAAAAATACCACAAAATAGTTCTTACCTGTAAAAAGTACAAGATGTCCAGTTGTTGAAGTTTATTTGCAGAAGTAAAAGTAGCAGTAAATTGATAAGGGACAATATTGTTGTTCCCATATATACTGATTGGTTGCCATAAAACAGTATCCATGGTACTTCAACAACTGACCCATCTTGATGGTACATGTTATGTTGCTTATGTAGTTAACATAGCAAGTTGAAACGAAATTGTCATAAACATCTCTTTTAGATTGTATTTCAATTCATAGGTTTTATTGTAAAAACTTTTATATTTGTTTATTACTATACAGTGACAAAGGTAGTCTAATGTTGTTTATTGTCAACTGTTTATAATTGTTTACCTTTTATACAAACAGCTAAAGAAGATATACAACAATGAAAATCAATAACATTGTCAAATATGGTAAACAGAAAATGTGCAAATTTGGTTAACATAAATTGTCCATTTAATAGTAATATATACAGATATTATTGATAATCAAAGAACATATCAAATATACTAAAATGTAGTAAAACATACAGACATAATCCTGAAACAAAACTTACTCTTAGATATAGTAAACACGCACACATACACACACATAAAACAAATATTATGCACAAAAACTTGTCACAATATGGAAAATGAATTTGATAGGCCTATAATAAATGTACACAGAGTAAGGAATATATGCTCTATGAGCATTTTGAAATCTATGGTACAATTTAAACTTTTTATATATTTATTCATGAATGAACAACTTGAATGTTTATGTTACTTCAGGGGCGCATAATATGGTAATTCCAATGGATTTCTGCCCCTAGGTACATCATACCATCCCCTGTTTCATGTCTAGGCTCATCCACTAAATAACTTTGAAATACAATGTTACTGATCGAAGACCATGTGTCTCACAGAAGACACAGGATCTTACGAAAACAGCCAAGGTAACACTTTGAGGTTGATAGAAATGAAGGAATTACATTGCATTTCGTACTGTCCCATCCGTCACTTTCTCATAAATTGGACGAAATTTAAATAATTTTGATTACACAAAAAGTGTGTTGCTCGCAATACCAAGGTTTATACTTTAAAGGTCAACGTCAAACACCAGAGGTAGTTCATTGATTGTATGCAATACCTTAAATGCCTTGCATCCTGACTTTTTCTTGCATTGGGAAAAATGTAATTAACTAGACAGAAATGTTTATCACGTGTCACAAGCGAGACACAGAACAATTTTATCTCAGATGTCTAGGTCCACCTACTGCAGGTTTGGTGCTCATTGTGTGGGCATCACTTCAGAGGCATTTCTCACTTATGAGTGATAAATCTTGCACTGTACTATTGATTAACTGAAGTTTTGTAATTGCTTTGTCATCAACTAAATATTTCGCTATTTTTATGTAGAGGCTGACCCTAAAGGACAATGCACAGTGTACTCTAGTTTAAGCAACCAGTGTTCAACAGTCAATGCTGCCTGCATCAGTAACTGTTGCCAGTGTACCAGTAACTTCTATCAGTCTGCAGTCAATACATGTTCTATAGAAACTCTCGTGAAGAGTAAGTGTAAAGTAAGGGTACAGCCAGTCTTGTTTACAATGTTTATGTTCAGCTTATGTTCTTCAGAGCTGGGCTTCTAAAAACTGACATCTTGCCTGTAAAGACCAATATTGACCATGCCAAACCAAACACTAAGAGAAATGGTTAAAAAATATGTCTTAAATATGTTCATGATTTATATTTTCGGTTCAAAACCACTTAGTGAGTGGAAATTCTTATACAGAAACCTGCCTTGTTATTCACTACCCCCAAAACATTTTTCTTACGATTACGCTTTGCGTATATAAACGCTAAATGGCAGGTTTCAATTTACTTTCCATAAATTCTTACACTAATTTATCTGCAATTATTGATGGTTATTTATAACGCAAAATGTAAGTCTCATTAACTGCAATCCAAACTTACACCTTTGAGAGTTAAACCTATGTACACTTGTATTTAAATATGGCGGGGGTCCTGTTTGACGCACGCTCGGAACGATTGAGGTTTCAAACTTTTAAAAGCCCTGCTCCAGATTATGGTACCAGTCTTCAGCAGGTAGCAGTGCCTGTAACAGTTAAGTATAGCAATGTAAGAGTGGCAACTTCCAAGTCTACACCCAAAACATGAATAAAGATGTTGGCATGCATAGGAGTTTGGCGTGGTACAGATAATGCAGAAGTGTAACCTATTTTTGTGTTTCACTTACTGCAAGTCCAAAGTTGTGTGTGATAAAAAGCTTGGTTTTTCAGCCCAATCCTACCTAAACTCTTAACACTGTGGGCTTTATAATATATCATGACCCCTACTATTACAGAGGTAGACCTGGGAGATGGATGTACTCTTTTTGCTGGAGTCACCAACCAGTGTACAGCCGGCAATGCTGCCTGCACAGGTGGAAGTTGCAAATGTACCACTAACTATTACCAGTCTGCAGCCAATACATGTTCACAGAGTAAGAATTTGTGCTCAAAGTAATATTTTGTTACAGACCAATCACTTTATATGAATTCATGTTCTAATTACCATTTGGTTGAAATTCATAGTATGTTACTGCTTTGTCATGTTTGATCGTCATGCATTTCTTATACAGTGGTTATTTTGGGACAAACCTGCTATAAGTATTCCGGAACCACCAACCAATGTACAGCCAATAATGCTGCCTGTACAGGTGGATCAACAACAACCGGATCTTGCCAGTGTAGTGGGAACTATTACCAGTCTGCAGCCAATACATGTTCACAGAGTAAGTATGTTTTTTTTTATAGAGACAACTATGAAGAGTTAGTGTAAAGTGAGGCTACAGCCAGTCTTGTTTACAACGTTAATGTTCAGCTTATGTACTCCACAGCAGGGCTTCAAAAAACCGAGAGTTTGCCTATCAAGACCGATTTTGACAATACCAATCTGAATTCATTAACAGAAATGGTTAAAAAATGTCTGAAATATGTTCATTGTTTTATATTCTTGGTTCAAACCCGCTCAGTCAGGGAATTTTTTTATACAGAAACCTGGCTTGTAATTCATGGCAGGTTTTAATTCACTTTCCATAAATTATTAAACTTAATTGTCTGAAATTATCAATTGTTATTTATTAGGCATAACATAAGTCCCATCAACTGCAATCCAAACTTACTAAATGTCGCGGGGGTCCTGTTTGACGCACGCCCGGACCGATTGAGGTCTTAAACTTTTAAAAGCCCTGCTCCAGAGTATGGTACCAGTCTTCAGCAGGTAGCAGTGCCTGTTACAATAACGTATGTCAGCGAAAGAGTGGTTACCTTCAAGTCTACATCTAAAAATGCATAAAGATGTAGGGATGAACAGGAGTATGCAGTGATACAGATAACGCAGAACTGTAACCTATTTTTGTGTTTCACTTACTGCAAGTCCAAAGTTGTGTGTGATAAAAAGCTTGGTTTTTCACCCCAATCCTACCAAAACTCTCAACACTGTGGGCTATATAATATATCATGACCCCTACTATTACAGAGGTAGACCTGGGAGATGGATGTACTCTTTTTACTGGAGTCACTAACCAGTGTACAGCAGGCAATGATGCCTGTACAGGTGGAAGTTGCAAATGTACCACTAACTACTACAAGTCTGCAGCCAATATATGTGATATGAGTAAGACATTATTCCTGGATACGGGTGTTAATATTGTTCTGCTGAAAAACTAAGCTTTATTTATTTGGTACCATAGCCTATTGCAATCAGGATACTTGGTTAGCATGAAACCATTAACAATTCAAGCATTGATGTCAAAATGGCTAAATTAAAGTATATGTAGAACCAAAAACTAGCTGTCTTCACCTTGAAAGTAGAATAGATCCTTAAGTCCAAATGAAGTTGAATAAGGTCAATTTATTTTTAGGTAATTTATATTACTTGAAAGAAATTAGCAATCAGTTAGCATTTGTTTTTGTGCCATTAACAGAAGTTGTAAGCTATATATATGGTTAAATCAGGATTTTATAATGACAGTGTGCATTACTTTAAAGCCAATTATTTCAGCTCAGATTGTTCAATGGTTCACCTTGAGTGTAACAGGATACGCCCAGTCTTTAGGTTCGATTTCACAAACTTTACAAAGTCAACGAAACTTTTTGGACTTAATGTCGAGAGTGGCGAGCATTGAACGTGGTTAATAGTCCTAGCAGATCCTCTCTGTAAGTACATAATAAGTTACCTTCTCAAGAAGTTGCAACATATGTTTTCAGATGGAACAAGATTCCGTCCACGAGCTGATTTGAATAGTTTGTATGGTATAAGTTTAGTCCACGAAATACAGTATATATACTTGAAACAAGCTCAGTAGCACAAAGTACTCAAGGCGAGCTATTGTGATCACTCTTCATCCATCATTCACTGTTTGTTTGTCCATAAAAATGCTTCAGACGACATTTTCTCTGAATCCACTTCGCTAATTTTGTTTAAACTTCTCAGGAAACATCCTTTGGTGAGCTTCTTTCAAATGTTAAGGAAGTCATGGTAATGGAAGGAAATTTATTTTAAAACTCAAAGGAATTGAGATGGTATACATAATGACATCAACCAAGAGGGAGAATACATCCGTACACCCCTTAACCTTATTCGGCTTAAGTCAAACTCCCTGTTTTCAGCGCTTAAATTGCATAATTGTTAACAATCAGTGGCCTAATGAATAAATTCAAATGAAGTATTCATGGTTATAATTCTCTAAATGTATACTTACTTCTTGTTTTAGAGGTGGGACTTGGTTCAACATGCACCACAAAATCAGCATGTTCAAATACAAATTCTGACTGCCTTGGACAACAATCAGGACCAGGATTAACCTGCCAGTGTACCAGTGACTATTTTGACTCGAACACAGATGGTGTTACTGGCGGATCATGCTTCCAAAGTATGGCATTTGTTTTTAGTTGAGAAGATGTTTTTCTTACAATATATTTGTTTGATTTTATGATAAATAGCTCTGACAGTCTTCCAATCAAAACATAATACTAAAATGGCTTTTTTTAGCTTGATGATTTGAAGAGTATGGAGAGCTATACTAATCACCCTGCATAACTCTTAGGTTAAGGTTTTGTATGTAAGCACCTTTTAGTCCATATCTCAGCAAAAACCTCATGTATTGCATTGAAACTTCAGACAATTGTTCCAACTTTCCAATCTACTTTATAATGAAGTAAGACTCTTTTTGTAATATAATGCAAATTTTGGCCATTTATTATTTGATTTAGAAATTCTACTTTAGGATTTGCTTGTAACCACATTTAAGTTAATATCTTAGCAAGTACATCATGTATTGCATTTAAACATAAGACATATTTTTCCAAGCATCCAACCAAGTTAAATAACCGAATTAGATAACTCTCTCTAGCATATAGTGCAAAATTTTGCCCTATATTTTTTTACTTTGAAAATCTGGTTAAGCGTTTGCATAAACACACTTAAACAATTGAGGTAGATAGCTCTATTTTGCATATTATGCATATTAAGGCCCTTAGTTATTTGATTTTAAAATTCTGGTTAAGGTTTTGTCATGTTACCACATTCAAGTCAATATCTCGGCAAATACTCCATGTATTGCAATGCAATTTTAGACGGGTGTTTCCAACTATCCAACCTACTTAATTAATCAAGTTAGATCATTATGCCCCTCTTTGAAGAAGAGGGGTATATTGCTTTGCACATGTCAGTCGGTAGGTCTGTCGGTCCGTCGGTAGACCAAATCTTGTCCGAGTGATAACCTATCAATTCCTGGACGTATAATCACCAAACTTGACATGAATGTTGGGCATGACCAGTAGATGACCTCTATTGATTATGGGGGGGCATCAGGTTAAAGGTCAAGGTCACAGTGACCTTATCGTAAAAGGATTTTAAAGATTGTCCGAGTGATAACTCAACAATGCCTAGACCTATGGTCATCAAATTTGACATGGGGGCTGGAACTGACCATTAGATGACCCCTATTGATTTTAGGGGTCAAATGGTCAAATGTCAAGGTCACAGTAATCTTGATTGATAAAGGGTTGTCCAAGTGATAACTCATTAATGCCTGCACCCATGGCTCTCAAACTTGACTTTGAGGTTGGGCCTGGCCAGTAGATGACCCCTATTGATTTTGGGGGTCATCGGGCAAAAGGTCAAGGTCACATTGACCTTGAATGAAAAGGGTTTTCCGAGTGATAACGAGACAATGCCTGCACCCGTGGCCCTCAAACTTGACATGGAGGCTGGGCCTGACCAGTAGATGACACCTATTGATTTTAAGATTCTTCAGTCCAAAGGTCAAGGTCACAGTGACCTTTAATGATAACAGATTGTCTTAGTGATAAATCGACAATGCCTGCACCCATGGTCCTCAAACTTGACTTAGAGGACGGGCTTGATCAGTAGATGACCCCTATTGATTTTGGGGGTCATTGGGACAAAGGTCACAGTGACCTTTAAAGCAAACTTAACAATTTATTGACCAATGATCATCAAACTTGACATGAAGTTTGGCCCTGACTAGTATATGACCTCTATTGATTTTTGAGGCAATTCAGCTATCATTTCGGTCCATGCATATTTCATTCAATTGTCCATATAATCCTGACAACATGGCACTCAGGAGGGGGGGCATAATGTTTGACATCTCTTGTTCTATCTAATTCTCCGTATCATATAAAAAAATCACTAAATCACCAACTTATTGATGTATTGAAACTATGTACAATCAAGTAAGATAATTCTTTCTCCCACCTCAGATAAGTAGATCCATTAATTTAACCATGCTAGAAATTCTTATCTTGCCCACGGGCGAAGAAAAAAATGCCCGTATGGAACTTCTTTTAATGGTCACCACATTGTAATTACCTCCCTTGTTGAAGACTGTCATCTGTAGCGCATTTTGGAAAACTTGTCTT
Organism: Mya arenaria; assembly: GCF_026914265.1. NCBI lineage: Eukaryota > Metazoa > Mollusca > Bivalvia > Myida > Myidae > Mya > Mya arenaria. Next base: position 38,041,929 of record NC_069127.1, read on the forward strand.
GTGGTAATTTTTAGAACGTGAGTTAATTATTTCTCGCTTCAAATGTCACCAGAAAACAGTTTTCACGCACCTTTCAAGAAATAATGCTAGAACTATTGAAAGACCAATGAGACCATTTACATACTCTGAATCACTGCGCGAATATCCATGACAACTACGAATTATTGCATATCCGTACGCAATTATTTTCACTTAGCACAAAAGAGTTCCGGCAAAAAAATATATTTTTACTTAATTTTGTTTAACTGAGGTGGGAGAAAAAGCATCTACCATAGCCGCTCGTGTAAGATAGGTTCATCCTGACCCTCGCGCAGGGTGTTTTGCTGAAACTCGGTAAACCTCGTTTCCGCAAAACACCCTACGCGTGGGTCAGAATGAACCTATCTTACACTCTCGGCCATGGAAGACACTTATAATCTTGCATATAATGCAAACTTTGCCCCTTTATTAATTGACCAATAAAATTTTGATTAAGGGTTTTGAAAGTAAGCACAAATCAGTCAATATCTCAGCAACTACTAGATAACTCTGTCTTGCATATAATGCGAAGTATTGCCTTTTATTATCCTACATGTCTCTGTGACAGCTTTTGTTATATTTAATTTCAATAATATAGTCCATAAAAAACCTCTTATCAATAAATGATATATGATAAATTGAAGAAATTGCATTGGATAACGTATGCACCCAGGCCTATACCATTATGGACCAGTGTGCTGATGAAAATTCTGTATGTATCCAAGCCACTGGTTACACATGCAAATGCAAAACTGGCTATCATGTGAATCCAAATGATGCCACACAATGTGAAGCAAGTAAGTATATTATAACTTTAAACTTAGAATACTTTTCTGCATTTTTTTATGCTATTTGGAGAAATAACAACAGTGAAAATTTAATTGGGCCGCAGCAGTGAATGAAAAACACTTTCAGAACTTTTTTAATGTCAATTGTAGTTACTCCCATTGCTTGAAAATGAGTATCTCACTTTGGAAAGAGCAAATTTTATGTCAAAATAATAACTTGACTTAAACAAATGAATATGTTTACTTGAAGGTTCCTTATGGCAATTATCATATCATATCAATATCAAATCATTACCAATTAAAAAAACATTTACTTAAACATGAATTTGATGTCATATCAGCTACTTAATATATTTTCAAACTGTCCAGCTTTGTAATATAAAATTCCAACAACAAACAATCAATTTATTGAAATAACCAGTCGATCATCTGAAACACATCAAATGTAAACTCGAAAGTGTGTAGTTTCAAAATATTTCTTAACATTGTGTCACCTATTCATAATCATAGAAAAATCAGGCTGTGCCACTGCTGTGAAATCAACAAATATCTTCTGATTAAAAAATGTCAAACAAACTGAGAAGATACAATCATGAACCAATCTTAAAGCTGCACTCTCACAGATTGAAGTTTTGACAACTTTTTTTTATTTTTTGTCTTGGAATGAGCAATTTTTTTGCGTAAATATCTGCAAACGAGTGATAAAAGACTGCTGACAAAAGATCAGATCGCAGCTTTTCATATTTCCGTCCCAAAATTGATGTTTTATGCATTTTTCTAAAACGTTAGTAAGCCATAAAACATGAAATTTGGAATTGAAATATGAAAATCTGCGATCTGATATTTTGCCAGCAGTTTTTCTTCACTTGTTAGCAGATATTTACGCAAAAAATTGCTAATTCCAAGACAAAAATTAAAAAGTTTGAAAACCGTTAATCTGTGAGAGTCCAGCTTTAAAGGGACTCTTCACCAGATTAGCACCAAAATAAAAAAATTCTGTAACAAATCTCATGACAATTATTTAAAAGAATGTGTTACGCTTTGATATTATAATTGTAAAAAAAAGTACCAAAATATAAAAAAAAAATTGTGTCGGAGACCGGGTTCGAACCCGTGTCGCCAAAATAGCAGTCCAGTGCTGTATTGATTGCATTACGAGGGCTGACTCTAAATGAGTGGTATAATTTAAGCTATATAACCTAACTTGGTAATATCACGTGATAACATCGACTAGCCAATCACACATAAGGAATTAATTCTACTAGGTAGACATATCCAGTAATCGCTTTTAATGCAAAAACACGAAATAACTGCTAAACTTAGATAAATTGTTAACTATGTGGTACTTCAGTTAGTAAGTTTTAATGCATTGTACACATTAATACCAAGTTTGTCAGTTTTTCGACAATTTTTTTTTTCTTGCAATTTGATCATCTGGTGCACAGTTGCTTTAAGAATGGTTTAGTTTCAGTCATTATATTACCATTTTTTTGTATTTTATTCTTCTTAACAGACAAGCCATTGGGTGGAGACTGTGTCAACAAGATTGACTGCACAGACTACAATGCAGAGTGTTTGGGTTCTAAATGTACATGTGGCATGCAGTTTTATGACTCAAATGGAAACCAAATGGATGGACTCTGCAGGCCAGGTACAATAAAAATATCTTTCAGAAAGGAATTACCATTTGATAAAATGTAGATTATGAAAAAAAAAACAAGGAGAACTCTAATGGTAATATTTAAGAAAATATTTCTTGAGACATTATGGTCCCATGGTGTGATATATTTTGAAGGTCTTTGGTACAGTTTTACCTGTTTTAAATAGCACCTTTAGGAAGAACCCATTATGACCACTTAAGATTGGTATCAGCTTATTTAAGGGGTAAGTTGCTTGATGGGCAGGTGGTTGGTGTGTGAGCAGCTCAACCATATTTTTCTGATCAAGGTCATTGTGGCCTTGACTAGGAAAACTGTACCTAAGTGAATGACTTGTAGAGTTGCATTGTAAGCACATTGACCATGGTCAGTTGATGACTCCTATTGATTTTATTGGTTAGTATCTCAAATACCAGTTCCCGCTCAAAACTTTCGATCCTTATGTACCAGTACTGAAACTTGGGTGGAATATTGGCCATGACCAGTAGCTGACCATTTTGATTTTTACATCAGTTTGTCAAAGGTCAGTGTTTTGGTTTACTTGAAAGAGAGGATATAACCAGTGCCTTTTGCAAGCTTTTATCAATGTTAGTAAATGAGTTTGATAAATGTCATTTTCTATATATAATATATTTATTAATATATATACAGTCTGCAAAATAAAAAAAATAAGCATAGGCCATTCGGGCCTATAACCTTAACAAATCCATAGGCCCGAATCATATTTCATAGGCCTTAAACAGATTGTAAAAAAATGAAGAAAAATAACAAGTTTGACCACTTCATAGAGTATTTAATGCTATTTACTTGTAAAAAAGGACAACAAAGAAAACACATGGTCCTCAGCCATCTTTACATCATCATCAGCATCTGAGTCCTCCGAGTCTAAGCTGCCAATGGTCTTCCTCCGAAACATACATATTTATTATATTGGACGACTCAATGATATCAATACCATATACCGCGGGTACCCTAAAATTATTGAGGTTATTTCATAAAAACACTATATATTGCCATTTGCCAACAAGTCCACGACAAAGTGAAATCAGAGCATAATGATGAGTTGTAGTGATCTTGAAGGTCAATGCACCTGGAATAGTGATTATTTAATATAGTACAAACATACCATGATATCAAATTGATGCTACCGAAAGGTGACAATGGAATCAACTTGTCAAATATGTGAAAGTTCTTAAAATTATTGATTGTTCCACATGAATTATTTCAGCTGCAATAGATTAACTTTGTGTCCAATTTACTTCAATGTCAGTCATTTGCCAGGTCACAGTTCATCATAGCCAGTTATATGGCTTTCAGGAACACATTAAATTCTGTTTTGCTGCATACAGAAGAATACAAACATGAAAAAATAACAGCTCTTATATTTAGATAATTTTTATGTGTCAAATTTCATATTATAACATTAAAATAGGGTTTGCAAACATATTCGCGACTGGGCTTGATCAATGCTTAATTCTAAACAATCGTGAAAGTCGCGAAATGTGACAAACCAATTTCTTAAGTCGAGGCGCGACAATTTTGGTTAAATGATACAAAATATGTTTTCTACATAAATAAATTAATGTATTTTAAAGACATGAAATCTGTTCTGTACCTTATATATCATTCCGTCGCTGAAAATTGATCAATTGGTTCTGCTATCAACTATCCCATTGTGACATCATCAAATGGCAGATAATTTAAAATACAGTATGAATGTATTTGAAAGAGTGTGTATGGTTAAGCATTGTCATGCAATCACACACTTTATGATTTAATTTTTGCGGACACGAAAAAGAAAATTGATTATTTGTGAAATAAAGCAAGTATTTGCCCATAAAAAAATCATAGGCCAGCCGGGCGTACTGTCTGCCGATTTTGACAGGCCTAACGGATTTTTCTTTAAACGCCACGGGCATCAGGCGTGTGGCTTATTTCGCGGACTGTATATATACATATGATTCACGCTAGAAACTTGGAACGCTGCTATTTAGTGTGCATATTTTCAACACTACTGTATTCAGTAATGATGTCATATCAAAAGTTGTTACACTAGTTATATATCAGCTATATATAGTGACCTCATTTCACGATGGCAATGTCATCTATGATATAGATTGGTTACCACTCAGCATGACCAAGATGCTTTATTATACTGTCCTCGATCTGAACAGGGTTAATGATCATGACAAGTAGATGACCCCTATTGATTTTCATGTCAGAATGAAACGGTGGATATATCCATTTAACACAAGATCCATTTCTGCTTGACCTAATACAAACAGTAAATTGATCATTTCTCCGAGAAGATATGCCTTTCCATTAGCTTACTACCCCACCCCCACCCCTGTACTGATATTCAGCCTGGTAATAGGTAATACTCAGGGCTTCTACAAGTTTGGAACCTCAATTGATCCGGTCCCGGCGACCCCTTCCCCCGACCCCCCCCCCCCCAAAAAAAAAAACAAAGACCTGTTAAAAAGTCTGATTATATAGAAATGTCACACATATTCGCGACGTGTATTCTGACAATATTTTTTCGCGATGTGGCAATTCGTAAGAGGGCTCTAGAACCTTCAAAGCCGATTTAGATTGACATTGATACATGCTTAATTCAAATGAGATTCTCATCGAGTTCTGCAGCGTTTCTAACAAGAATGACTGTGATCGTAATTTACTGTGGCCGGCGGGAAGCGGTCAGACGACAAAATGTGAAACAGTAATATGATTTATTTGTTAAATGTTTCTACAGCGGGTCAACATTGAACTGATAATCATGAATAATAATAATATATATCTAGATTTATAATCGGGGCTTCAAGCTATATGTTTGATATCGGCAACGAATTTTTCATTGCTGTGAATTAAAATGACGTAAGCGGCACACTCAGCTACCAGACTCTGTATTTAATCAAGCATGTCCCTGTTGATATTTTATATGATTAGGTTAATTAATTTGGAATATTTCGCGGATTAACAATGACAATTGCATTTATCTTAAAAACCGTTTTTAACCAGCATTGCTTCATTATTACAATTTAAATTTAACAGTTTGGTAATCCACAAATATATCATGTAATGATCGACAACGACATAGCATATTGCCATGTGTAAATATGGACAGATTTTAACACTTAATCAGGACAGCTGTAAGAAAATAATTAACACATAAATTGTTGAATTGTGTCTTCTGCAACCTACCAATACACGTGATTGGGCCGATTGCAAGCGTCTGCTAATTAGCAGGTATCAAATGTGTAACGTAGCAGAATACGCAGCTGGTCGCATTGGTCCAATGATAACTAAGACACTTTTATTGGGGGTAATTTTGAATGTGACGCAAGAATGTTTGTGTATTACAATTTCTACATTTTTTTCTGTCGTAGTCGTTTCGGACCGAAATTTAAAAAAAATGAGAACATTTCGGAATGATTATTTTACACTTTTTAAAACTGAAATCTGTCTGGCTTGGTCAAAATCGGTCCAGACCGGCAAATTGCCGGTTTTTAGAAGCCCTGGTAATACCTGTCTTGCAGTACAAAAAAAAAACATTGTAAGGATACTATTTGCAACTATGACATTGCACTTAATACTAACTTAAAACTTTAAACATATTTGTTATTTCCTTTAATTTTTCAGTTTCTGAATTGCGTGTGACCAACATAGACTTCCAAGGTATCACTACCTCACAGTTTTCTGTCAGCTGGGACATACCAGAAGGGAAAGCACAATATATTCAGACGTTTGTTGTGAACTGGGCTGATAACTCTAATGGAGGAGAATGTACAACTATAAATAGCTCACAAACTACAGTAGTGCTAGACTCTGGCAGGGAGAAAATACTATGTGAAAATAACTTCTATAAATAACCAACTAGGAGTGGACAGATCAGATTTTACTTCTGCTTATCAAGATGCAAGTAAGTTCTTTAGAAAAGAAAGTCCTGATTCTTAAGATAAATTTTAAATATATGTTGAATAAACAGTGTGTGTATACCACTTGATAAATAGCATGATAAATGCTAGGTCGGAAGGTAATATCTTGCTTTGAATGAAGACTTTAAAGAAGGATAACTTTACCATTTCTTCACCATTTTAAATGAAACATAGCGCAGTCTACGCGGCGTACAGAGCTCTGTTTTTGGACTTTTACCAGAGTTTGATTGAGAGTTTATTTTCATAAAACACTTCAAGAAACCTTTTCGAAAAGCCGCTGCCTGATGGAGCACTGTCGAAACATTATTTTGGAAAAAGGTTTGTTGAAGTGTTTGAGGAAACTAATCACTTAATCAAACTCCGGTAAAATAACGAACACGGGGCTCTTTTAGCAGCATAGGCTGCCCTTTCTTTCATTTGAAATGGTTTAGAAAAAGAAAAGTTATCTTTGTTTTAAGTCTTTATTTTTAAGCGAAATGTTGCCTTACAACGTAGCATATATGAGTGTGTCACATGGTATACACACACTGATAAAAACCCTTACCTAAGTTGAAAGGGTGATGAGCAATGGGGTCTGTATGCCATCGTCTTGTTCGTAGTATTAAACACTCGTGAAGTTTTAGATCACAAAATGGCAACCCTTTGGCATTGTATGTTTCTTCTTAACAGAACCAAATCCACCAACATGGGATGCAGCCACTGATAAAAATCCTGCAAATGACCACTCAATAACAGTGTCATGGAATGCTCCATCAGGAAGTGTCTATGGTTATCAAGTGAGTTTGCTTGACGGATCAACAACAGTCCTATCAACAGCGGTATTGCAGTCAACTTCTACCAAACTTGTTTCCACTCAAATAAAAAATGGACACAATTACACTGTACAGATTATTAGCAAGAGCCAAAGCAACACTGTTGATAGTGTTCCACTTACCGAAGTAATAAAGAATGAAATTATAGGTAAGTTAAGAATACTGATATGTTTGGTTATTTTATATCCTTATAGAATAATGATAGAGATACATTTTGTCTTAAAGATTAGGCCACACCAAATAAATGTTTCGTTCCTTGGAATTTTTGCAAAAAAAAACAAATTGGGAGCGAGCGAACAAAAAAAAAACAAATCTGAAACGAGCGAAGAGTGTAAAATATATTTTTCTTATAATCAATATAAATAATTATTTTTTCCCTTAAACCCATTTGAATGCAATATGAACTGAACCTCTAATGGACATTGGGTAAATGTCCGAATACATACTATTTATTCATCGGTTTTTAGTACACATATGGATAAACCTAATTTCTAATATAATTAAAATATATTTTAGGTATGGCAAACATTCATAATAAAAAAAATAAAGCTGCTTTAAAGTAAAATTTTAAAACAACTTATATAAATCTACCTGAATCGTTTTAACATAGTTATGAACTGTATTTAGACATTTGATAGGATTTATTTCTGATGTCTAAAAAATTATGTTTAACACTGGCATCATCAAACATCAGACTCCATATACCTTTAAATTTCTTCACTTAATATAGTTTATCACAGTAAATGCAATCGCATGTGCTTATTGAAATGAAAAGTACAAGGGTATGTTCAGAGTCATTTAATGGTCAGTGAGAAGTTATGGGCTTTGCCTTTAATAAAATTATTATAAAAAGGTGTGAACTCTGTGTTTTGCATAATTATATTGATGAAATTGTTTCAATTTGTTTATTCTGATGGGATATGCAGTTTCAATAATATGATATACTATAAATATGCATTCAAGGGATAATATGAGGGGAGTCATATGTTTTCTTGTCATTTACAAATATGTAGTTAGTAAAGATTTGTATGTTACTTTGTTCTCTTTTTCAGGGACATACTATACATTCAAGATATACACACAAAACGATTTTTTTAATTCCACTTCATATAATGCTACAAACTGCCAGACTAATGCCAAAAGTATATACTTATTTCCCATTTTTTTATATTTGATTACTAACCATTATGCATAATGAATACAACAAATTGTGTCACGTGTCACAGTACATTATTTCATAATGTTTTTATTTTAGTGTCTGATCCACCTGAAGATCTCACCGCATCGGCAGTGTCAAGTCGAGGATTTACCGTGTCTTGGAAAAAGCCTGTGAATACTTACAGTCAAGATATACTTGGCTATTTGCTGCAAGTCAAAGATGGTGAAACGTGTGTGGTTGAGAGACAATATAAGTGTTCGGATTATAATGGGTCATTTGATGTGAGTGAAAACCATATGAATATGAGTTTATCAGACAACTTACAGTCTTCAAAATTTTGATTAACCCTGTTTTTATGTCTTTCAATACAACAAGCAAGTGAAAATTGACCAATTTCATACCTTATAACCATCTATTCAGAGAGTTGATTTATGATATATATAAAAAGCATGATACTTTTCATCACTTCAGATTGTTGGCTTTTGTTCGACAGCACTCTTATATACGGTGGGAAATCATTGGAGCCACAACATTTTGTTATGTGTCTTAAATGCTCCAACGTGTCTTCCGTTATAGTACTAATGAGTGGAATACGGATGTAAACAGTGAGTATGGTTTCTTATTTTTCATTTTAAGAGGTTTATACGAGTAAATTAATAAAAACATGGAGAATGTAGTTCCGCATAGGATTGGCTATGAGATGATCTAAATGAAAAAGTTCTGAGTACAATTTCAAATGTAATTGTCTAGAACTTGCATAACTTGCTAGAGGTTAGTGTTGACAATGTAAATTTTCATGAAATCATACCTTAAGTTTAAGCATTTTCTTCATCATGTGTGTGGCTTTTTTATTGGTAATTGGTTGCCTCGTTAAAATGTTTAGAAGTTTATTTGTTATACTTGGTGCACTTATCATGCTTGAGGTTTAAATTTCATTTAAAACAACTCATAGCCAATTCTATGTGGAACTACATTCTCTTTTTTCAATTTACTCGTATAAACCTCAAAAAAAAAGAAGAAACCATACCCACAGTTTACATCCATATTTCACTCATTGGCACTATAACGGAAGAGGCATTTTCAACACATTACAAAATGTTATGGCTCCATAAGGATTGCCCGTCCTGTTATTCAAATCAATAATATTATGATCATTCATATAAAGATGCATGATACCTTGTATTATTTCAGGGAGATGCATTGCAAGGGCTGTGTAATACAGGTAACATTGCTGTCATTGACAAAACCAAGGCTGAACTGAAAGGTCCTCTACAGTTTGATACCAACAACCTTTTACTACCGGACACAACCTATACATCTTATGTTGCTTTGATCAATGATGTTGGTTTGGGACACAAGGCAAACGTATCAGAGCTTACATTAGAAGAAGGTACATGAACAAATTTCCTTATTTTTTTTTTTTTCACTTCCTTATTGGCAATTCACAAATTTACAATAATACACCATATTTCGCAGGCCCTAATAGACACGCAGGGTGTCTTTTGCTGGGCATTCCCACATATTTTAGACCTTTAATAATGCTTATCCTGATTCAAAACATACAAAGAATAGTTTATTTTGCTGTAAGTCGATCACTCAGTCAGCCATTTTTTTACCAGTACCCTAATGTCCTACTTTTACATAACACACCATCAGCATTACACACTATCAATTTTGTACAAGATTTTAAATGCTAGATAAAAGGGGGTATCTTATGATCTATTAGGACAAATATGACAAGCTGTAAAGCGTTCGTAATTTTATTTGACAATGAGATGATATAGATATTAATTGAGCAGCATCACGCAATTTTGAGATTTATGACATACATTTGCTTTTATTTATTTTTATTAAGTATTTGAACTTGATGACATTTCAGGAAGTAATACTGAAAATTTTATGATGATATCACTTATTTTTCATAAGATACATGTTAACAAGTGAGGACATGTATTGTGCATTTTGAATACTAAATTTGACATCATTCATATGACGTCGTTAGGGAAGCACATTATATAAATGATGTGCACATTAAATGTATCAATATTACAGCTAGCTTATAATTTAAATTATTTTCTTAACACAGTATCTAAAAAATCCCAATAAATTAAGGAAGAAATGATGATTCAATACAATAAATGCCGATTTAAACATAGACTATGAATGCAGTCAAAATAAGTCGGGACAGAATCCATGGTTGCTATGGAAACATGACCAATGGTTATAAATCATCTAGAAAATGATACACCAATGACCAACTTTAAAGGAAAGAAGTAAATATATATAGAAAGAAATCATTATTTTGGGCATTTTTTATAAAATAAATGATTATTTCATTTGAATGTGGTTATTATGTCTGAATACCCAAATTCGCGCGATGCAGCTCAATTGATGGATTTGCTCAATTGATCAAGCATCCATGCAGATTATAGAGCCCCGCATTTGTTTTATTTCCTAAATTTGATAAAGTCATTAGTTTCATCAAACACTTCGACAAACCTGTTGCCAAAATCATGTTTTGACAGTGCTTTGACAGACGGCCGAATTGTAAAAAGGTTTGTCGAAGTGTCTAAAGAAACTAACCTCTCAATCAAACTCTGGTAAAAGACCGAAGGCAGGGCTCTGTTAGCTGCATAGACTGCGCTATGTTTCATTTAAAATGGTGAAGAAATAGTGAAGTTATCTTTGTTTAAAGTAAATCATAACGTCATAAAGCGCAGTAATTTTAAATCACTATTTATATCAAAAAGTCACTATTTACAATGCGTTTTTACAAGTATTCATTATCTATTTGAATTAATTGCACACATATGTATTTGATTGCGCATTATTGAAATGAAATAATGTATTTTTCAAAAGCCATACAATAAAAGAAATAAAAAGTAGCGCGTTGTTGCGCGTAACTCATCTTACATGGTGGTGTTAGATGCGTTTTTCCAGCACTGGTGAAATGACCGGAAACACACGTCCGGTATGAGAGAATACTTTTCTCATAACCGGACACACATGATATATAAGTATACTTCTATAGTAAAAATTAACAGTACCTAGCCGTTTGTTTTCGAAAAAGTTTAAGGTAGTTCGCGTAGAGTTTTGTTTCCGCAAGAAGTATGCATAACCAGCATAATGTTCAATGAATGATAAACAAAGCAACTTTTGTATTCATTCCAAAAGCGTTAACTTTTTATATTATTTCAAGCGCAAATCATACTCGATAGCGCCACCACTACTCGACAGCGCCACCACTAGGGCAAAAGCGCCACCATTTTTATAAATATGTGCATTTTTCCTTTTTAAGAAGTGCTTATCAGTTTTGTTGTGTTCCGGCATAGGTCCTATACATAACAGTTATGTTTGCATGGGTGAGAATGTTCTTACGGGATGTGTTAGCACCGAAATGTACTTGCTTTGCAATCAGATCTCAAAATATGCACAAGTCCGATTCGGGAGAAAAGCTCCTGGCACCACAGTTTGCACAATATTGAAACGAAATAGTAACCAGCCTACATTAGAAGTGTTCTTACATGGTACCGAATTCTCTGATATTCGAAATATGTCCGTTAAATGAAATTATCAAATAAAACATAAATCATACTCACATTTGTTCATGTAAATATAGGGCACAGCTCCACCACGGAAGGGTCGACAGCTCTTTTTCTTTGCACCACCGTAAAGTGGTGGAGCTGGCGTTGAAAGGCCGTGTTATATAAGGGAAGTTTTTTGTGATGTAACAATTGACCTGAAATCCGTCAATCAGTAAACCAGGTGTTGTCCCACAATGACTTGCACACAGTTTGACCTATGACCATGAAACTTCCAACTGTGTTTAAGGTTAAAGGTCAACACTTTGAAACTTTGTTTAAATAGCAAAATAGAACGGTTTGTCTGTGAAATTTTAGTGGTAGGTTGCTCTTTGCAAGTAGATGATCCCATTATTTTTTAGGTCAAGGTCAAATTTTGAAATGTTTGTCTTCACTTTTATAAAAACTTTCTGCAATCATTAATAATCACTTTAATGTTATTCTTAAAACAAGTTGATTTAATCATTCACATTTTTTTGACAAAAAAGGCACTTAGATGGCATAATGTTTGACGAACATACATTGTTTACTGCAATTTTGGTCCTTTTTTCCGAAGTTTATCAGATGGTAGATGTTACCCAATTACTTTCTTTGTATTATAAGTGTAAAGTAATACAAATCTTTTGTGTTAAGCTTCTCAAAATGGATGTCAAAGATGACAAAGCATTATTTAAGGAATGAATTGCGGGATTGATATCATTATCGCGGTATATCACGCAATAGTGCTGGTCTAAGTGTGTGGAGTCGGAAGGATAATGACCCCGCAATTCATTACTTATATTAACACCAATATTTCATCATTTCATTCAAGAATTGTTAAAAATATACTTCATTTCATTTAAGAAAACCTTTTAATAATCCTTTCTTACACATTATGTAAATAGAACGACCCAACTGTAACCGGAAACATTTTATCAAATGACGTCACAATGACGCGGGATGAAAAAGATCAACCACTTGAAATCACTTTTAAACGTAAAATTGAAACCCTTTGGCAAAAACACATTTAACAAATCATAAATTAACGCTTCCTAAAATGGTGATTTATATTTTACGGGACCTGCTGACACAATACAAACAATAAGAAGATCAACAATTTTCATGTTTATTGTTATGCGATGAATCACGATCTGGACATATCCGAAGATGGTGCGCTTTTGGTATGATTTCCGCAATTGCCGAAAGGCAGTTCATTTTAGGAATGGAAGTTGAGGTGCAAGTATATGTCAATGATCTTCAAGAAGCGATTTGCACTTCATACAATAATTTTGACTTATTTCTCTAGTTCTATGGTATTTTATGAACAACTGATTGAACATTTATATATGTTAAGGAGTAGGTTAAGTATTTTCCTATGATCTTATGTAAACTGAAGTAGAGTGTCATACATTATGAAAATGCTTTCAGTGAAATCTAACACTTTCACTTTATATTCACTATCTGGCTGAATAATAGGCTTTTTAATTAAAAGAACAACACTCCAAATTCAAATGTAAATCTCAAAGAATTAAAGACATACCAGTATGAAGTCTTATTGTAAAAAAATATATATATTTGTATTGATTTGCATGTACTTGTAGAACCCCAGAACCCGCCTGTTAATGTGTCAGTTGATGATATCAGAAAAACATCTTTCAATGTGTCATGGAATCTGATAGGATTAAGGCCGGGCCAAGTCACATACACGGTGATGGTAACTGCAGACATGGGAGCTGCCTCCAACACATACGATGTTACTGGTAAACAAGCAAGATTATCCACTACGTAATAGGATACTATTAAGTCAAATATCTTTTATAAGACAGATTATTATAAAGAATTCTGTTTGTGATTGATATTTTCGTAACCATCATTAATAATCGTAAAGTGCATTACAATATACCTTAAATTAAAGAAACAGGAGAGTGCCAGGTGACCAAACTTCTTAGTAAGTTTAGTTTTTGTGTCGCCTGAAAAGGCGACAAATAGGGGTTACTTTTGTCAATAGCGGCGGTGGCGGTCGCGTTCCGTTTTCGCTTGTCCGGGGCATATCTCGTTAACTATTAGTGGTATCAACTTGAAATTTCATATGTAGATAGATCTCATTTAGGACATGTGTAGAGCACAAGAACTGTTACTCTTGCTTCCGCATTTTTGGAGTAATTGCCCTTTGTTTATTTTCATGCTTAAAGTTTTGTCCGGGCATATCTTGTAGAATATAAGAGTTATCAACTTGAAACTTCATATGTAGATAGATCTCGTGGAGGGCAAGTGCAGTGCGCAATAACAATAACTCTTGCTTATTTAGTTTTAGAGTAATTGCCCTTTGTTAATTTTTATGCTTAAAGTTTTGTCCGGGGCATATCTTGAAGAATATAAGAGCTATCAACTTGAAACTTTATATGTAGATAGATCTTATTAAGGACAAGTGCAGTGCACAAGAACCATAACTCTTGCTTTCATATTTTTAGAGAAATTGCACTTTGTTGGCGTCCGCGTCCCGTGTTTCCATTGTTCAGCGCATATCTGGTAAACTATTAGTGGAATCAACTTGAAATTTTATATGTATACAGATCTCATTGAGGGCAAGTGCAGTGCACCAGAACTGCTACTATTGCTTCCATATTTTTAGAATAATAGCCCTTTGTTATTTTTTTGCTTAAAGGTTTGTTTTTGGCATATCTTGTAGAATATAAGAGAAATCAACTTGAAACTTCATATGTTGATAGATCTCATGGAGGGCAAGTGTAGTGCACAATAACAGTAACTCTTGCTGTCTTAGTTTTAGAATGATTGCACTTTGTTAAGTTTCATGCTGAAAGATTTAGGACATATCTTGAAGAATATAAGAGGTATCAACTTGAAACTACATAGCTAAATAGATCTCATTGAGGGAAAATGAAATGCATAAGAACCGTACCTCTTGCTTCCACATTTTTAGATTTATTGCCCATTTTAATTTTTTGCCAATCTTACAGCTATAATGTCGACAATAAATAATTCATCAGGCGACACATCAGACTCGCGAGTTCTAGTGTACATAAATATTTACAAAATTAACTTAACAATGTATAATTTTCTGTGCAGTTATGTTTGTGGTCTATCATATGTCTTATGAACTTTAAACAGATTACTCTAACACCAAACTGTTCGCTTATGGACTAGAAGAGTATTGGAACTATGATGTGAGTGTCACAATGAGAACTATTGTTGGTGCTAAAACATCAGAAACCACACAAAAATACAGGACGCTGCCTTCAGGTTAGTGAAATATTTATATCCTATTTAATATTTTTAAACCCTTTTTAGCTCGAATATTCGAAGAATAGGTGGGCTATACTACTCACCCCAGCGTCGGCGTCAGCGTCCGGTTAAAGTTTTAGGCCAAGTTGGGATTTTCACTTATACGTCCAATACCTTTCATTCAGTTGAGTTAATACTTCACACAGTTGTTCAGGGCCATCACATGATGAGGTTAGAAAACTCCATATTATTCTTTACACAGCTTATGGCCCCTGATTGACTATGAAACTTAGGTTAAAGTTTTAGGGCTGGTTGGGATACTTATTACTTATACTTATATACCACCATACTGGATAGTAGCACTTAATATATGTGACCTTCAGCCATTTCGTCTTATAGTTGTGTGCTAATAAAATGAATATCGATTTGTTTACACCTCTGGCTTATCAGAGTTTGTTGGAGTGTACTTCTCCGAAAGATGAAGACATATCATTCTTTAAGGAACACACTGCCACCACAATGGGTTGTAGTACTAGAGCTGCAACGAATCACTTAATGCTTGATTTGATCCCGATATCAAACATATGGATTTGATTATTTTCGATTCAATTCATGTTTTACTTATTGTTGCTTTTTAGCTCACCAGAGCACTAAGTGCTCAAAGTGAGCTATTGTGATCGGTCTTTGTCCGGCGTCACAATTGATCAACAACGACAGCAACAACATCTTTAAAAAAATCTCTGAAACTACTGCTCCAAATTCAATGAAACTTTGCAGGAAGCTGCCTTGGGTGTCCCTCTACAAAAATACAGCAAGGGGTCACGATTGATAAACAAAAACAACAGCAACAACAACAAAATGGCCAACTTCCTATTTTGCTTTAAAAAACATCTCTAAAACTTCCAGTCCAAATTCAATTAAACTTTACAGAAAACTTCATTGGGTTAACCCGCTAAAAATACACCAAAGGTCATGATTGATCAACAACAACAACAACAAAATGGCCAAAATGTTAAAATCTGATAGTTACGTAAAAATCTCCCAGTATTAAGAAAGTAATATTTAAAAAACTTACCTGAATCGACACTAGTTGACATCTGCTGCCATGCACTTGACCTGAATAAGTCACGTGGGTTCTCCACCGTGGTAAAGTTTAGTCTTGAGGTAAGGGCAGCAAGTCTTGCTAAATGGTCTCCCTTTTTGTTGGAGATTCCACTACTTTCTATTTGTATCTTTTTTTTTCTTATTAAGTCTTCAACATAGCCACCTATGTCAGCCTATCTTGTATACATGCGATAAAGGTTAAAGGTAATTATTGTTCTTTTTTTAGGTTCAAAGATTAAAATAATTATTATACACTATTCTTCCGCAGAAATTTCACTTTTACTTAATGATAAATTTAAAAATCAGACTATTCCATTGAACTTCATGTAGATTGTTCTAAGCTACAATCTGATCTTCCGTGTGGATAGTGAAGGCTTAATGTCCTTTAAGAAAAATTTGATTTTGAACATGTTTTGGAAGGTGATGTTGACCTAGATGAAAGAAGCAATGATATCAGTGGAAGGTGCTGAATGTGTTCTGATATTTGATGTTTAGAGGCAGTTTATTGATTTTATTGGATGGTGCACTGTTTGTTGTTTGTGTATCAATACTAAAAGTTCTTTCAGTGTGCAAGCAATTTAACATAGTTTTGTCAGTGTGCAGGCAATTGAACGGGGTCATGTGTGCGAATTCAGGCAATTGATTAAAGTCTTGTCAGTGTGCAGGCAACTGAAAAATGTCCTGTCAGTTTGCAGGTATCTGTACCAAGTGCTGTCAGTGTGCAGTCAATTATCAAGTCCTGTCAGTGTGCAGGCAACTGAACAAAATCCTGTCAGTGTGCAGGTATGAGAATCAAATTATGTTAGTGTGCAGTCAATCATCAAGTCCTGTCAGTGTGCAGGCAACTGAATGAACTCCTGTCAGTGTGCAGGAAACTGTGACAAGTCCTGTCAGTGTGCAGGCAACTGTGACAAGTCCTGTCAGTGATTATCCAGGCAACATGTTTGATCAGTATGCTTTTCAATATTCTTTGAGAACAAATATCAAGCTATATTGATTACAAAGGTTAAACGCCGTTCAGGTGAGCGATTTAGGGCCATTATGGCCCTCTTGTTACTATGAAGTTGTATACTTAAAGGTTGTTAAATCCTTGCATTTATGAAAACTTAGGACAGTGTTTAATCAAGAACAAATTATAATGCATTGGTGCGAATCATTGCACCTCCACGTAATACCTGGTATTTTCAATGGCTAATTGTCATCTGCTTTTCATTAAACCTGGCCAACTCTTTTTTGAGTTATGTGCCGTGGACATTATTTTTACTCTTTGGCTTTAAAACAATAATATTGACCTTGTGGCCATTAAGAATCTCTTTCCTCTGTATAATCTTTATTTATTTTATAGTGATTTTTATTTCAATATTTGCCTGAGTCAATCAATAACATCCTTTTGTTAAGGCAGAATGCAGGTTTAGTTTTCACTTATGAGCTCTAGTTAAAATAAAAATTGACATATATATTACACATACAGGTATATGCTGTGAACAATGAGAGTACAGATAATATTGGGAAGAAAATGATGATCAGCAAAATGGCCCCGGCTGGATGTGAGTGTCTTACTTGTGATTGCATAGTTTCTGTTTTCATGTTTTTCTTCCATGATTTCAATCTTATTCTCTTTCAATCATTTACGTACATTTTTGTTATTAATACAAGATTAAAAAAAATGGTTTATAAATATTGAATTTTATGTTTTATTTATAACTTTCTTAATATCTGAGGCTATATTCATTAAGCGTGTTAGTGAATATTTTCAACTTAGTAAAACAAATCTTTTTTTGTAAGTTGAATTTAATGAAAACTCATAATGTTTTGACATCAAAGATAAGAAGAAAAGCAAAAAAGGTGCACATTATGAAGGCATAGGAATAAATTTGATGAAAAAATAAAGGGTCTCAAAAATATTTGTTGTTAAAAAATGGAAAAAATATAACTAACTTAAAAAGAAAATATGTACCAGTAAGCTTGATGAACATAGCCACAGAAATAATTGTATGTACCATATTATTTTAGCGTTTTATATCTTTGACTTTCTTTTTGTAAAAATCTGTTTTAGCAAAAATATAAAGTCAGAGTATTTGATAGTCTTGGT
This sequence comes from Mya arenaria, assembly GCF_026914265.1. Taxonomy (NCBI): domain Eukaryota; kingdom Metazoa; phylum Mollusca; class Bivalvia; order Myida; family Myidae; genus Mya; species Mya arenaria. The sequence continues at coordinate 38,060,298 of NC_069127.1, forward strand.
GTCTTCATCGTAGTCCAAAAATGTTTACATTTCAAAATATTCATATAGAAAATATACTTTTGGTATATACGGAGCCAGTGAGTGGCCACCATTAAAGTATAAACCTAATCATCAAGAATTTCAGTGAACAATGTGAGGGCCCATGAGGAGTGCCCCGACCCGATGACCCTATTATGTGGCAGATAAAAAAGCGTCCTGTAGGCCTCATAGTAAAAAAAAGAAAACTGCAGTGTAAATGAACTACCAAGTTTTTAATATACGGTAGTCAGTTTATGTATTATATTCTGTAACAATTTTGATGATCATGAGAAGTGGAATATCAATTACAAACATGTATAATAGACAAGGATAGAGGTCATAACAGATCTTTGCATGGTAACGTCTTGCTTATACGCTCAATAATAATAATATAAGGGACTATTTAAAGGAATATTTACATTCAGCAACTGACTGCTAACAAATGCCTATGAGTGAAAGGTTGCTGACTTTAAAATTGATTAAAAAATGGGTATTATATGTCAAAAGTGTACTTTGTTGTTTATTTGAAAGTTTTGATTTGTCCGGATTATGGTGGAGAAAAAATTGTTTTAATCAATTACACTAAATAATTTTGTTGAGTATATCATTAGTGTAGCATTTTTCTATTTTTCTCAAAGTTATTTGTTCATTCATTTTTCAGTCCCTGTCAGCATTGAGGAATCTGACACAACTTTACAGGTTGTTAAAGTAGGCTCGAAAGACCAGACCTTTATTAGTCTGAATCTTGTGAGGGAGTTTTTCACTGAGGAAACCAATGGAAGAGTACAGAGGACCGCCTTACTCGGGTGTAAAAACAGTGCATGTCCGGAAAATATTCTTGGTATCAATTATGTTTTGTTACTCTTGATGTTGTTTTTTAAACATTTTAGTATCTCCACTTCACATAACTAAGTTAGATAGGATCTTTAGCAAGAACCATAACCCTGGCTTAAATAAGTAATGTCCCTTGTTCGACTAATATAAAACAGGCCCAAATTTCTCGAATCTTCTTGTGCTTTACTGGATTAAGTAGATTATTTCATTTAGCCAAAAAATACGAGGTCGTACATGCTTAACTTGAATTTTGATAAATGAAAATAGTTTATTGTGATTATCATAAAAAATATAAAGATAATATTAAGAATAAAAAACTCTTAAGGAAGTAAATATATTTGGTGATCAAAGCAAGAAAAGCATGAGATTTGTGTACAGATAATATAAGAGATGTTTTTGGGCTTTTTAACTAAGGAATTTGTGACCACGTTGCTACTAATTGAAAAATCTCAAAAGACTATAATATTTTTCTATCTATACCTAAATCATACGCCTTATTTTGGTTTGATCATTAGAGTCAAGTAAGTAATAGACAAAATAATGCATTAAAATTGAATTAATTTTCTTTTGACATCAACCCTTTTTGTGGCCATTTGAACGACAAGAATAATCCTATCAGGGTTCACAAAAGTTCATCTAGGCCCCAATGTCTCGAAACTTCCTAAGTCCCTAATTACAGGATTAAGCCAAGCTCACCATTTTCTTTCAATAATTCGTAAATTGATATGCGGACAATTTCAGACTATGCAGACACTCAAGAGAAGATTGATGCTCTGGCCAACTGGCAAAAGGCTGCACAAAATGGCCTGTATAGGATCACCTCAGTTGACTGGTTAACAAAGAACAGTAAGGGAATTTTGTATATACTAAAAATTGTAGACTTTCAATGATATAGATGTAATTACAGTTATCTGTACTGGATAGCAGGCATAATGCTGCTTAAAACTGCCTGTACAGGATCACCACAGATAACTGGTTAACAAAGAACAGTAAGGGAATTTTGTATATACTTATTATTGTATTGTATTGTTTGAATTATTTAATATAGGAGTAGAAACCCCAGGTTGCCATTTATGGTTAACGTTCATCAATGGCCATAATTTGTATAAAGGTTAATATGGAGTTATGTTACATTATTTTATGATGGCTTTCAACAACTTTGTGGTCAACTGAATGAAGTTTTAAGTGAAAAGCCAAATTTGACGTAAAACTTGAATCAGACACAGTGTGCCTTTAAACTTTGTATTAACATAAGTTCCTGAGTCATACTGGGGTGAATAATTTGGATTTAGAATACTTTGCAGCTAAGTAAACTAATTGCGTGATGGCCGTGAACAACTAATGTTTATTTAATGGACTTCAAGTAGTTGTTCAGGACCTTGAAACAATTAGGTTACATAACTCTATATCAACACAAATACAAATTTCAGCCTCTGATTGATTTTGATTTTTATGTCTCCCCATTAATGGGGAGACATATTGGTTTTGCCCTGTCCGTCAGTCAGTCAGTCCGTACGTAACACTTCGTTTCCGCTCAATTACAATAGAACGCTTAAACGCAGGAACTTCATACTTGGTATGCTGGGTGGTTAAGACTAGTAAATGACCTCAGTCTATTGATTTTGTGATCAGTAGGTCAAAGGACAAGGTCGCGGCTACCCTCAGGTAAAAAGAACGATATGTTTGTGGTGACCTTAAGCTTAAAAATAGTTTCTGCTTTATAACTAAAGAACGCAAGTACCCAGGAACTTTATATTTAGTATGCTAGTTGGACATTTTTAGTAAATGACTCCTATTGATTTTGAGATCAGTAGATCAAAGTTCAAGGTCACCGTGACCTTGAGATTAAGAAAAGATTCCGCTCAATAACTAAAGAATGTTTGAATCTAGGAGCTTCATAATTGGTATGCTAGTTGATCATGACTAGTAGATGACCCCTATTGATTTCGAGATCAGTAGGTCAAAGGTCAAGTTCGCAGTAGATGTTTACTTTTAAATATGGGTGAACAAACCAAACTTCACCGTTGGTTCGTCTCCAGTCAAATATTACAAATTTCATGTCTGTCATTTATTTTTTCTCAGCTACGATCACACAATAGGGAAGATTAGCGCTTTTCAAAAAAACATCTAGTTTTTTTTACATCTTTTAGGCATTCATGTTTTAGGCAAAGCAGCGTATAGTTGAGCAAACAGACCTAAGACAGCTTTTGTTACCAATATTATTTAGCGAAAAGGTGATGTATTATACTCAATTAAGGTTATTTACTCATTATGCATAAAACAACATCAGTATAACTCAATACTTGTGAGCAATTATTCAACAGTTCAAAATATTGAGATAACCCTTTATCTTATTCTGATCTTAATATTAACTATGATAAATGATGATATACTAGCTTATAAAATTGCACTCTAGTCTGTTTCCTGGGAAACTAGGAACCACAGCTATTGTTCGATTTGGGAGGCCATTGAAGTAATGTTCATGCTGTTTGGGCCAGATTTTGTGTTTATGTTTAGGGTCTCTGATTTTGTTAAATCTATGAATTCACAGTCAGTGGGACACCTCTACAATAATATGTCTCCTATTTTTGTAATAAACTTCTCAAATATACTTTGTGAGTCTAGCGGGGATCGAACCTACCATCCCTCATTCTACAGGCGTATACTAACTAATGCATTGTTCAGTCAGGAACGTATCTTATGTTGGTAAAACTTGTGGTCTAATCCCCTAGCATGTTTTATTTTATAATGTTTGGGTCAAATATTGTATTAAATTTCGCTTTGATATTCTCATGGCAATACTTGTTTTCATTTAATGATATATTATTCATTTTAACTGCATCGCGATAAAGGTAAACTAATATTGAGACAGGTTGACAATAGCGTCATTATATATAAAATGCCTGATACAGCAGAATTCGTTTTCTCATATATCAAGCTTTGTTTCCATTCAAAAGCAATGTTTTTATTCAAAATGTAATATATCCAGAGAGAAGGCGTCGAAGCTCTTATACAGAAGTCCCGTACACTGTGGGCATAGAAAATTGTGATGGCGTCACGGAAGGCACATACTGTAACGGACCACTTGAGCCAAAAACGGAATACATGTAAGTTGATGCATGTGTTTTTGATGGATTATACGTTTATAGAATTTGAAAAGGTTTGCCTACATATGTTCAACCATTAATAAGATAGCTCATTGGCTTGTCATCCATTCAATGCATACTTAAACATCAGGTTTGCTATATCCAGGTCATGGTTTATAGTATGTGCATGAGTGATTTGTCTGTGTAATGTTGTGATGTGTCGCTCCTTAAGTGTATTTTAATTACAAAGATTGTCTCCGTAGTTGTCATAGTTTATTTGTATGTAAGATTAGGTATTGTGAGAGTTTTCATTAGTTTCAACGGAACTATTGTTTTTAAAAACGTCTACATGTCCATAACTAAAAAATATAAGAATTAGCCGTAAATATGAGTGATTACTCGTTTGTGAATCCATGATCATCTCCCAATCATTCCATACATGACTATCAGTATCCAGGACATGGCTTGCTGTATTGGTAATGGATTATACGTGTTACGACCGAGACAGTTTATGCTCCTAACCAGCAATGCCTATTTCTCAGGCATTAATAATAATCAAGATATGTCCCTTGTTCGAAAGGTAGTCGAATACAAAGCAGAAGATTGTATGCTCATGTTGGCGTGTACTTTCTTGCAGATTTGTTGCCGTTGTTTGTACCAGTACGGGATGTACACTGAGCAAAAAGTATGGACCTTTCATTACAAAGGAGGCAGGTAAGTGGGTTGTGGTATTTATATATGCATGTATCGTTTATAAATACTGATCTCTTAGACAGCTTATTTGCCTTTGATAGTGTTATTTCGGTATGTACCGGTAATATTGTCCGTTTTGAGAGGCCATTGTAAGACGTTCGAATCGAAACCGAATCCTTATAATTAATATTAAATGTTAAATTGGATACATATACCAATAGAAAACCTCAATATTACATGAAGTGTACGGGAAATGTTGGAAGATATACTTTGCACAGAATGTTTGTTGGCGAGATCGTACGTAGCTCCAATCAATAAGATGTTTAGATATGAATTTGCTCTTTGTCTGTGTGAAATTGTTGGATGTTTCAAATGGTAAAAGCTTTCAATGTGCATTCTTTGATTGACTTAGCAATGAATTTTAAGAAGTCAGAGTGTTTGACTAGTATAATATAGAATATAGTTTAAATGGACATGGTGATTGGTATATTTTGACATGATAGTAAAGTTACAATACTCGTACTGTTTCACTAGCCCATTTTTTAATTTGATACCGTTATATGCGTTGATCAATTACTGTTACGGTTAAAGAACATACTGGGATTAAATATATACTTTAATCAAAGATGATATCTGCATAAAGTTTATGTTGAATAAATCCTAAGTGTATTGATGTTTTGTTTGTGTATGATGTATGATCATAGAAGAGCTCGTAAGCAAACCCCAAATATGTTTCGGCTATGATTTGAACGCTGTTATATATTAGTCTATTGCAATGTTGATATAGATGGTTGAATGTGGTCCCTCGTCTGTTGTAGCTCCTCAGCCTGTAGTCATGATAGTGGGTATAGTTGTTGGGGTAATTACAATCCTTGCCATTGCCGTTGTGGTGGTCTTTATTCTAAGAAGACGTAGAAACAAGACTCCATACATGTAAGTAACCACTACTTTTAAGCTCGTATTGGTGTTCTTTTCTTCAAAATAATTATCTGTCTATTGAGCCTAGTTTTTTTCAATGATTTAAGGCAAAACTACCACTTGATCGAATCATTTTTCTTAAATTTGCATGTCCGTTCGTTATTTGGTATGGTTTCTTATCTATAAGTTCGGCATTGTACTAACTATCTAGTAAGTTTCACACAAGATGAGTTCTGTAATTTTAAAAAAAGTTAGCATCAAAATCAGCTTTGGTGCATTAATTTTAAATAGGGCCCACAAAGATTGTATTTTTAATGATTAGTTTTTAAATATTTGAGCATATTTCTTATCAAGTATGTGTCAGTTTTACCAATGTGCTACGTATTATGAATCATTGTTCAGTCCATTAGAGAAGAAGTAAAACATATTGCATTTTATGGTGAGGTTTTTGGGCGGTTCTCATCACAATTACATGTTGTCTTAAAACAGTTAATGTATGATCTGTTTGATTATATATTACCTATTTGATTATTTCAGAAACGAAGAACACAGTGTCGGAATCGAGAATAACACCGACAAGGTGAATTAAGAAATAAACCCTCTTTGTTTTCAGATATGAAGATATGCAGATACCTCTCTCAGGATAAATGATACTAATTGTTCAAATGACCGAATATTGATACCATTAACCAATTTAAGTGTTCCATTCATAGAATGTGTTTACCGTACGTTAAATGATAATAATGCCCTTTTCGTTGATTTCGGTTTTATGTTTTAGCTATCTTAAAAAGACTATTAAGTTTATAACAATGTACTCAAATACTCAATGCTCATTTCCGTATTTTGTTCAATGCGTTGATTTTAACACTGGTAAACTTTAGCAATTTTAAATCAGTATTTATTACTTAAGGTTTCAACAACAGATGACATTCATTTAATCGTCTACGAAAATGTTATATCAGGTAACACCAAGTTCAGCACTATTCCAAAACGCATTACCTATGCATTCATCTTTATTTTACCTCAACCTTTTCTAAACTCATTACGTAGCTCAAATCCTTTTATACCTTTCGAAAAGTTGTTGTTGTTTTTTTTTTAATTCGCAGTAATCAAATTATAATGGTTAATTGGACTAGGGTTTGACTAAAAGGCAGGTGGCCATCGTGTATGTTTGTCATCATGCTTTTAAATGCTTATCTCGTACGCGTTCGATAACCAGCTTGATGACCCAACTAGTTCTCAATAATTATATATCTTCATCTATCAATTATTTCTTCGCTCTTTTTTACTATTCTTTAGTAAAATATTCACCAGATTTAAAAACATGTCTTTTTAAATAATTTCCTATATTCAAGTCTGGTTATATCATTAAATTAACAGTTATGGTCATTTACATGTCAACATTTGATCAAATTGATCTTATCCACTCTCTAACCTGAACACATGTTTTTAATTCTTACCATTCTAAGTCACAACACAATGCTTAAATGTAAATTGGATTGCGCGTGATCGATAAATAACTGGATTACTAAAGTAACTAAACATGTATATTCACATATATTTCTCTTTAATGGTCAGTTATTGATATTAAAATTGATTCAGCGATCTAACTTGACCAGTTAACATCCAAGCTTCTTAGTATTTATATTAAATATAATGATAGCTAGCATAACCCAACGAGTATAATGACCTGTTAGATTTTGTTTCTTATTTATTAGTTACTGTTATTGAATTGTCATAATATTACCACTTTTATTGTGCAAGTTCTCTGATATATTATCAATTTGTAGCGTATGTTTTACCAAGCTTCTATCATACGTTTACTGGGATGATACATTACCCACGTGTGACTTAACTTAAAAAAATGTCCATTCCTTACTCAATTTCATTTCAATGTTCATAGATATAATATGATATGAGGCATAGGCTTCATCACATAGGGGCTCTAAAAAATTTTTTTCAATATTGCACAAGATACAATCCTTTTTTATTCAAACAGGAAACCAGGGAGAGCTAAAAGCTGCTGGCCAAAATTACCATACCGTAAACATTTCTGTAAGTGCATTTCGTTACTTAATAAACAACCTACGAGTGATGTTGTGCACGCAAACTGGTTTAACCCCCCCCAGTAAATTTACATTTTACTCACCATGGCAAGGAGGTACCTAACAATCCTTGATAAACATACCTAGTTTTTTATATATAGTATGTATGCACTGTGCTGCTTGTGGAGTTTTGTGCTGTTCTTCCATGTTTCTTGTTTGTGGTTTCATGTTCTAAGTCTTTGGCGTTTTCCAAGTGCCATTAAACCGGGTTTATGTTTTTGCTACTGTGCTTGTTTCTGTAGCTTTTCGCATAAATATATATACACTGAACGGTTTTAAAATGTATATGTTTATTATAAAGTGATGATTAAATACGAACGTGAACGAAACACTTTATTTTCAGGGCTGTTGGTCTGATATAGATTATAAGCTTTGCTTTGCCCCAACGATCGATAACGTCAACCAATTTTGGACAATGATTTTTGAGGAGGAAGTTAACACCATTGTTATGTTTGCTGAAAGTAAAGCTCAAAAGGTATGACCAACAATGTCAGTTGGCGTTTGGTAAATACGAAATAAAGTGCCCATTGTCTGCCTTAATGGAGTTCCTGCAATAGAGTACCCTTAAGCTGGTATTGAGAGTTTGATGGCATGTGTGTACCTATTTATTCTGACAAGAACTGTTTCAATAATACCTATATTTCTGTAGCATACACTTATTACCAGTGATCACTTTTCCAGAGCAGTTTCATTTCAACCGAATGATGACCATAACCAACAAAAATATTTAAGTAAACGTTAAAATTAATTGTTCATTGTTTTAGAAAGAACTCAGGTATTGGCCATCTGATTTTAATGAACGATCGAACTACGGGCATGTAGATTTGGAAGCAACATACCTGAATACACACGATGCATATACTCATATGAAAATGAACATCTGCAACGTAAGTAAAGTAGCATGGGTGTTTCATTTTTTGTTCATTAAATTCTCTTTTACACGTTTAACATATACAAGTGACTCTGGATAAACAAACGAGGTTCGTTATGAAGTAGTGTATACGGTAAATAAAATAGTGTCCATAATCAATATATTAAATAGCTTAAATGTAACGATTCCCTGGTTTCCTAAAAGCGGCAGAGTTGTCTGTCATTGGTACATCATAAAGGCACTGATAAGTTATTTTAAAAATGCATATCTCCACCACAAACGATATTCAACATGATGATCACTTAGCAGATACATTGTGCCATTCTTGGAATGACAACACCTCCTTGATTGTACACCTTGATCAAGTGTAATTTAATATATACTTTTTTCACCAGTATAACAATTGATCTATCTACATGTGATGTTTTAAAGAAGTTTACATACTATTTACTTTCAGAGCGTAACGAAAAGAACTATAAACCACTTTCAATGCGCACCAGTGTCCACGTTTAGTCCAGATGGATTCGTTGACTTTGTTAAGTGTGTGAGATCAAACGTTAAGAATGGGCGTATCCTTTTGCACTCAAGGTGAAATATTTAACAAAATGTTATTCATTGTTGTTTATTATGTAAATCAGCTTTCATTCATAAAATGGTATAGCTAAAAAGTAAAAACACGATTTAATATTTTAGCGAAGGTCTGGCATCTACCATTCCGTTCGTGGTATTGGATACATGTATACAGCAACTTTCTGATGGGGCCATGGCAGAGAAAGTAGACGTCTATAAAATGTTGGTGAATATTGTGAAGACCCGCAAAGACCTTATGCCTCCACAGGTTAGTTTATTGAAATAATGCAATAAAACTGTATTTTGTTAGATGCAATATATGAAACATATTTTTTTTCAATTAATACTGTTTCATTCAAGGTGTTTCGTAACTTTTCATTTACGGTTATAATAGTAAATCGTAAATGACAATACGGTATGAATGTTTTTTGATGGCCGTGCAATGAATGTTCGTTTCAGGAATTGTTTATTTTTACCCATGACTGCGTGCAAGGTCTCGGAAGTTGTGACTACGAATCGCTCCAAAACACGAGTAAGTTGGTTTTAATTTGTCTGTCCGTTTATGACTTGTGTTAAAATGGTTTTATGATAGCTGTTCATAAAAGTTTGGTAAAAGATATTTCAAACTAACTTAAACCTTAGCATTGATTGGTGTTTCATTTCAGAACAAATTGAAAGTGTTTATCAAACGCTGCAAGTCGATGACTGAGGTCCGAAGCTAGGTCTGCTGCTGAATTCATTCTTAACCAGACTCATTGTATCCAAGTGATTATAGGACAGTAATGCTTATATAGGAAATAGTAGTGTTGTGATATATTATATTGCCTTATATATCTGCTGTAATCGTACCTATGATATCGAAAAGTTATTCGGAATCGTAAATATGCAACAAGAATACAAACTAACGTTTTATAGATGAATACGTTTCTTGGTGAAACGATTTGGCTTAATGTGATCAAGAAATATAAGCCATGTTACGTAATTTTCATACTGATAAATGTACAAATTTCCATTTCTGTTTTCTTTTTACAACAATTTGTATAAATATATGTTATGGGCATTTCCCGGTGATATGGACATATAATACCACTTATTCTATATAAATATATATTACATGTGTGTTCTACCTTCTTTTTATTTTTATCAATAAACTACATGATAATGGAAACACTGTTTAGGTATCGTCTAAGACTGTATCAGAAATGTGAAATCAAAATCAATATTTGTGAACAAAAAGACAGAGCCATTGAGAAATGCTTCACGGTCATAATATATATTATATGTGCATTGCTACTGTTAAGGATATTTTCTTGGTGGAAAATTGCTCCTGACTCATGAACCTATACGAGAAATAACCAGTGTGATCAGTACAGGTTCGAACAAATCCAACAACCCTCGGCTTAATAACTATCAAAATATGAAAACTTCTCTCTGAAATGATTCATACTGGTCGTTTGTTTAACGGAGTACATACAGGTCAAAAGTTATGCCAACGTGTGTGAGTTGTTTCATACATTAAGCTGGTATGTCGAAATGTTTTTTTATAGAACAATACATGGTTGACTATGGCTGATAATTTCCTCAATGAATAATTGCCCGAGGGTAATTGTTTGTTAATGTGCAATTATGAACCAAAAGCCATGGTCAAACACGTATTATCCTCTCTATAACATGTGTGTTGTTATTTTTAATGACTTTAACCGGTTTTGAAAATTAAATTGTGGAACAACATAAGATTTGATAATCAGGACGTTTGAAAAGTAAAAAAATGAGACATAATAAATTGGTTTAAAAATGCATCAGCTTTTAAAAAACGAGTTACTGGAAATTAAAAAAGCAAACCTTTTCTCACTTGTTTTCGGAATTGAACGGCAATCCATTTCTGTAATTACTGGAATATTTGACCTTTACCGAATATAAACACCCAGTACGGTTCCCGGTAGTACTCGATACTGAATCACGGAATGGGTCATTAACTGTAACGGTAAACGATAAAAGCTTTGCTAGAACAAGGTTTTCGTCGGCCAATTTATTTGTGAAAATGACGTCATCGTGCACTTACTTGTATTCCTCGGGCAATTATACCATAATCGCCTTCACGTGTCGTGATAATATCGGTGGAAAGAATAATCATTTTGGGGGGAACGAATTACTACAGTTAAATGTTACTATATATAGTACCATGTGTATTATGTATTTATTATGTTTCATATATCTTCGACAAAATGGTACTATATGATGTATGGTGGAAGTGACTGTTTTTCAAACGAATGAAACAAACAGCACATCATTTACACCATTGTTTTGCAGTCAATGATTAAAAATATATTTACAAAAACAGCTTACTAGTGATGTTAAGAAAACCCATTTCTCACTTGTATTTCAGTATATGTATTTAGGAACACTAAAACGAAGGTCTAATGCTGACAAGTATAAAAAAGTTATATCATAAACAACAAATGAATAAGTGAAATGCATAGTTCCAAAATAAAATAATGAATTCTTCAAATGTTCTAAAACAATAGTTGCCTTCAATTGTCATGAGGCCTAACCTCATGATATAAATAGCATAATGCACAATGTTAAGCTAATGGTTACAATACTAACATAGACAAACGAACAGAATTTCATTTTTACACATTACCAGATGGTTTACCCAATGCATATGTAGTTTTAAACAGTTTCTGATAATACTTGTTTTAATGTTCTGTCTATACTACCTTAATAAATAACCTCAATTGACCATTCACGAAGTTTCCTTCATATCCAAAGGACGGCAACAAGATCCGTTGACTTTTCTGAAATTGATGTTGAAATAAACCTTTGAATTCATTTGAAACGACAAAAATGTATATCAATAACTAGTTATACATAGGAGACATGTCCTTCTATTGATTACTCCAAGAACTCGACCTATGTAATTTTTGGTACGCAGAAACGCAGACGAGCACAGATAGGTTGCTTACGCATATTCCGGATAAAAAGGAATTGCTGCAAATATACATGTACAATGTCAACCTTGCGAATTCCGAGGGTTGGTGAAGCAATAGTATAACGGTGTAAATACGATTTCCCTTAGACTGAGTAAGATATTGATTGAAGTTGTGTTTTTTACTGGGTTTACAATGTTAACATCACTATAATTGTTGATAATATTTGATGAAAGTAAACATTAGAGCTGTTGTTGTTACAGTTTTTGCGATATGTAAATTATGGATAAAAACTATCCGCCTAGGTTTGGCTCAATCAGGTATTGTGTCGTTTTTGTGTACTGACGTTTATGGGTTCAAGCCACACATTGGGCATACTTTTCCTCACAGGGTTACTGTAACGGTTGCAGCGGCATACGGCATGAGTGAATCCGTTGGCAAAAAGGGTTAATAGGGAAGGCTTGTAATATGTTCTGGCAAGAACCAGTCATTCAGTAAGATCCGTAGGCGAAGACCGCAGTGCTAGTGTTAAGGTGGTAATAGGTTTGAGCCCCACTGCGGGGGCACTTTTCCTCTCAGCTTACATTACACATATGCTATTATTGTATACATTTCAATTTTTCAATTTAGGCATGTGTACATACTATACAAAACAGGTTTTCATTTGATTACACATTGTAGCATAAAGTCGCTCTAAGGTGAGGGTGTGGGGATTGTTTTTATAAGCATGTTTTACATAGAGAGAAATTGTCACAAAAATGGCATTGCTGACAAATAAAATTAATTCAAGTTTTTGATAATTAATAATTAATAAAGAATTTCGAACACAAGAAAGGCAATCTAAGGTATCTTAGCTGGGTATCATTTGTTTATTCTGACACAGTATACAGGCAACATAAAGGTCAGTTTTCAAGGAAACTTACCTGTTGATTGTTCGACAGTAACACGTGGTCTATCGTGAACCAACTCTCACACGATAGGCTTCTCTTGGTATAAATTCATATAAATTACTTTGCAACTAAGTTGTCGATCTGCTGAATCCAGAATAAGAATATATATTAGAACAACTAATGTCATATGCATGTAAATATTCTATTCCTTATGTATACGTCCAATCGTAGACGCTGTTTTCAACCACGTGATGGTTCAATATATTTCCGTATTGGGACGCACGCGCGTACAAAAAATCCCATATTTTTTCCGTATTGTACGAATCACATGTCCATGTTAAACCATGATAAAGACCGAAACCCGTGAAAAGGTTCCGAATGAAAATCCGAATCAACAGGCGCTCTAGATAAAGCATTACGATTATTATTATTATTATTATTATTATTATTATTATTATTATTATTATTATTATTAATACTATTATAATAATCATTATCATTTATCATTATTTATCATTATTGTTTTCATTATTATTATTATTATTATTATTATTATTATTATTATTATTATTATTATTATTATTATTAATATTATTATTATTATTATTATTATTGTTATTATTATTATTATTATTATTATTATTATTATTATTATTATTATTATTATTATTATTATTATTTGTGACATTAAAGCCTGCAAAATTCACATACGTATCGATCAATGAAGAAATGCTTCCTTCTTATTTCGACCAGCTTGAATTTTGAAAATTACACTAGTGTCTGTAAATTGTTCTATTGTCAGTGGAAATAAACATTTTGTACTACCTTTCCTGTACAGGAATTCTTTTTGGATTTTTATGTTTTGATTCTTCTGAAAACTTGATGGATATATAGAACTATGGGGATTGTACATTGGTAAGTTAGTTCATCCTTCCTTTGACAGTTTATGATGCATCATTAAGTAATAGTATTTTTTCAAGAGATTATAATTATGAAATATTGTAACACCACTAATGAATTTCATACAGGCTGTAATCTGATTGACTGCTGTCATTCAATTGAGAGCAAAATAATCTATATACTAAAAATGCGAGTAGGAAACAGCCGTCTGATAACCTCAGTTGATATTTTTAGCGATATCCTAGAGATCCGGCTGTCTTTGGTTAGAACTCCGTGGTTGTCGTGGTTTCGAGCCCCAAGCCATGCGTACTCTATCTCCCAGGCTTACTTAATTTGGTGTTAAAAGTAAGTTTGCCTGGATCTCCCTTAAACAATTAACGGGGGCAATGAGTGTAGTATTTGTGGTGTTAGAGTAGTTTCAAGTTGTGTCACATCGTTTTCAAAACGTCAACAACTCGTAATATCGATTGTGTTCTCTAGGTCCCGGCGCCTACAATATATCGCACTGTCAGTGTACATTACTTACTGCGCCCAGTTTATCCCAAATAGGGTCAACCATGTATCGAGTCACATACTACACCCGTAATGAATGTATCACGTCGACACCCTGTTACCATTGATCCACACATCACCACTAGCTTGGTAATAATTCATTGATTCATCGGAATCGGAAAATATGGGCCATTTTAGTACAATGTAAGCTAACCGGAAGTGAAATAATATGTGTTCACCGCGTGACCAATCCTTCACCAATAACGTTGCGTCATTCATGTTGGAGGCGTAATTTATGCATGTACAATTTGCATTAAATTCTATAGAATTTGTATAATAGCAAGTAATTTCACAAGGTTTTAAACCTCTGATGAATGTGTGTGGAAACCAGCGTAAGACAAAATTATTTAGGAGTGCACTTATTATTTCTGCATTGACTTTCGTAAAAAGTACGCCTTTTTAGCGGTGCGATAACAGGGCAGAATTAAAATAACATAGACGTCCGGTTATAAATTTTGTCGTTCAGCGTCTTCAAGAAAATACACGTTCGGCTGTATCAACGAAATAATAACCTGCTGTTTTAACTTGACATTGAAATCAGAGCCGAAAACGACCGCTGATAGGCTGATATTTTGGGCGTTATGCCAACGACGGGCGCTTGTTATGTGCTTGCATGAACACTTGTTACTTTTTGTTTCTCTCAGCATGTTATCGCTTTACAACGTTCGTTTTTGACTCGGTTTTACCTGGTATTGATCCGACATTTCATATACATGGATATGTCGCGTTTATGATGTGTGTATTCGTGAAAGGCTCCTCTCGCGTGTACACTTGTCGGGCAAAGAATCTCTTTAAGATGATGGTATTAGGTATGCAAAATACTTGGCTAGTACTTATATCGAGCGAAAGGCGTATTGTATTGAGCATTAGCATTTTGTCGTTTCATCTAGGCAGAAGCAAAGCGTTTATTCTGACCAAATTAAGTTCTGATAATATCTGAGAAAATCAATCCAACTATTGAAAAAACAACGCTCTACATTTAAATCCCTTACAATAAATTCGATTCTGAGAGAGAGTGCGCAGGTCAAAAGTACGTCATCTAGTTCCACGCCCTTTTAATGTCAAATATTGATGTTAGCCCTGTTCTTCACTTTTAAAAAGTCGCGAACGAAACGATAACATTCTATTAAGATGAAATGTATACATTAATAATTTATGAGAGTAAATAAAAATCGTGCGTATTTTTACATTACAAGGCGGACGAATTTTATGCGGCCGTGAAAGATAAGCATCTTTTGCAAAATTACGATTCTAACCATAACTTGTACACACTTCACTTAAACTTTTCAACAAGGAAACAAATGAACTTTTCTTATCATTCTTGAATTTCTAGGAGTGAGTGAGTGAGTGAGTGAGTGAGTGAATGAGTGAGTGAGTGAGTGAGTGAGTGAGTGAATGAGTCAGTCAGTCAGTCAGTCAGTCAGTCAGTCAGTAAGTGTGTGAGTCAGTGAGTGAGTCAGTGAGTGAGTGAGTGAGTGAGAGAGAGGAATGTATGTCTCTTTAATAACGCAGATCAAGGTATAACGGACTAAGCTAAAACACAACATGGCGTAGGTAAATATGCCTGTACAATGAATACTCTTTCTTTAATTAAATGAAATAAAAATAATAATGGGAGGACCACATATTTTGCATATGAAAATATTATTACACAAAACAAGTGGTTTAATGAGTGTTTGTTTTTTTTAAATGTTCCTCTATCTCCATATCCCTTTCTGTAGATATAGCTTTATCTTTGATCATTTCTTCTTAATGCAGTCTTCATTTGAAGCATGGTCTCATTTGAATTATTTACAAGGTCGTTGAGAAGTGTGCAAAACGTAGACAAAAGAGGCAATAGGCGGTAAATACAACTTTGTTGTATGGTCAAAAATCATTATGAACCTAGACCCGTCTTGTAACTTTTTTTAAAATGGCCGCCAGAATTTATAAAAAAATCAAATAATTGTTAAATATCTAGATAAAAACAATGTTTTTTAACACATAGAAGAACAAATGATAGTAAGAGAAAACATTAAACAAAAATGTAAAAAGGTGAAAAATTGTGTTTGATATGTAATGTATATGAGTGTATAATTTGTAAATGGAAAAGATGTGTAAAGCTTTTCTTAAAATGAAGCTCATTACATGGAAACAGGAAACCCAAATAAACCTCGACGTTAAAATAAACAGGAACAATGTGTCAAGGCTACGTTTTATTCAACACGTTTTATGTTCGATTAAAACTTCTAAAATCAGAAAATTTTAATGTATTTAAATAGATTTGTGTAAATTTAGTTATTACATCATTCTTTTATATTGAATTATGAGTTACGTACACACAATTCCTTGCACGAATATCTTTCTGAGAATGGATGCCTAAAAGAAAGCAGTGAACAGTCAATAGGGCTTTGAACAAAAGCTTCCGACCAGGTTATAATTAATTCGTGTTTTTACGAGAGAGAGAGAGAGGGGGGGGGGAGTGGAGAAAGAGATGGAGAGAGAGAGAGATGGAGAGAGAGAGGGGGGGGGGGGGAGAGGGGACAGTTCTCGGTTCAACTTATTGTTGTAATGTTAATGAAAATCGCGCTTGATACTGGACAATTGTTACTGGACTAAATCAATGGCCTTGTATACAAGGGCATCTACTAATAGTGTTGTGTAGCCTACATGCTTACTGATGAACGACAACCCCAGCATAGCGTGACAATTTTATCGAATCGTAACTAATCTCTGTGACCAGGCTAACAAAAGATCACACACTCAGCAAACAATCTTGCATTTAAAACTCCCTTGTTTCGTCGACCATCTTGAATATTGAAAATACATGTTTGTGCAATTTCTTTTTGTCAGTTGGAATAAATAGTTCGTTAAATCAATTTACTAGTAATCAATTTATACACATACTATTTCAATTGGACTTTGACATTGGTCCTAAACACAAGTTTAGTCCTAAATACCAAACAAATGGGGACTGCACGTTTATCGCCTTGGTAGGTGCATTTTTCTTTGCATTGATTTCTTTAAAGGTATGTATTGTGCTTCTGACAAATATTATAATATCCAATGTATATACCTTGTGTAGGATAAGCTCAAGCATCGGCTCTCAGTACAGATGTAGATGGAACACTAATAGATATCAGGAACGTGAAAATGAATGTCGTCTTAGTCGGTCTTCAGTCAAAGTTAGCCTATTTCCTATAAGTTGATCCAATACAATACATAAGGTTTATTAAAACAGGTAAAGTGACTGATGCCCAGTCCACAACACGTCTCCCCATTATATTTTCCAAGATGCTGCATTATCCATGGAACAATATGAAATTGTAAGTCAGTCCTATCATTATTATATAACAGCTAAAAATGCACCAAAACAATTGGTAAATCTAATTTGTCAGCTTCAAAAATTACTTCTTAAAATATAACTTAATAAATTTGAAATGTCATATATACATATTTCTTTCATGCTTTTCTATGAAATATGGAGTTTTATCAGTGAAATAACAACAGTGAAATACCGAAAGGAGGAGTGGAAATATCAACTTTTAGAATAACTTTAAAAATCCACTGTAGTTACTTCCCCTTGATCAAAACATAACACTTCAATTTGAACCAGAAAAAAATGAGATGAAGTCCCGGCGGGCACATATTGTTATGGACCCCTTCAGCCAGAGACGGATTATATGTAGGTTGATGCATGTGTTTAAGAATGTTAAGTTCATATACTTTGAAAAAGGATACCAGTATTAAGCCCGAATATTGATAAATAGCTTGCCAACCAGCTATTATCGTCCTACAATAATTTAATAAGTATATACTCAAACATCAGTTTTGCATAATCCAGTTAATAATTTAAAGTATATGAATGGTATATGCATGGGCGGTATATCTGTGTTGTTTTGTTTATTTTGTGTTTCTCTAGTCTTTATGGCATTTATACAGCATCATCGTATTTTATTTTGTATTATTTGTATTATTTGATACAATGTGCTTTAAAAATTAATACCTGGTCCGTTATGTCAAAGATAGGTTATGATAAGTTTTGTGATTAAATTAGTGCCATTGGCTGCCTTTTTTCAAAAATTCTGCGTTGGCCATAACTACAAGAGGGATCCATATAGAATGTTATACACATATTGCCCGGAATAAGTAAGATTGATTGCTAATTTATAAATATGTGGTCATCGTCCAAATATAACATACATAAACAACATCAGTTTTGCGCTAGTAATTTCAATCAAATATTTATGTTAACATGTATTTTCATGCACGTTTGTTACCGTCGTCTGTACCAGCACGGGACACTCAATAAACGTATGGACCTTTTATCACCGAGGCAGGTAAGTGGCATTAGAAAAAAACATTCAAATCTAATCATCTATAAGTATTTGAGTCTGTTTTCTGGGCTGATACCGGTGTTACTGCATTGTCCTTTTTGGAGGCCATTGAAAGATATGTCCGTCAAATTGGTGTTTCGTGTGTTATGCTTTAGAAATGCACATAGACAACGTCAAGATATGCTTCGATTAAAGGCTGTAATTTTATTGTCGTATATCAGATTTAAAACATTGTTGCACAAATCAAATCAACGCTCAGTATTAGGAATGTTAGGGTTTCAGTATGTGGTTTAAACAGTATTCATTTAAATAAACAATACAATATAAAAAATATAAACAACTTTCAAGCTAGTACAAGTGAAAAAGCTAGCTAAGTTAGAGGAAAATGCATAATCAAAATGATTTGACATAAGTGAGAACAAAGCTAAAAGCTTTTGAAATGTCTCGTTTCTGTCGTTCTAACAAGTTGCTCTAAGATACAAAATGGTTAGGTTAAACTATGTGTATTGAAGGGTATAGTAGCTATACTATTGGATAGTGTAAGTTATTATGAATCGTATTAAAAATTGTAATGAGGTATGCATTTGAGTTAATAGCAGATAAAACACATGTAACAGGACATGTATAAATAAAATAAAATAGTCGATGTAATTCGGAAGGTATAGAAATGACATGGTAAGAGGGATATGGTAGATGTCAGGTTTGTTTTAAGTATGTTGATGATGAGTTAAAATAATGATGAATGGTTGGTAACATTTGAAGTCGAGTTTGTTTGGTCACCTGCCTCTTTTAAGCTGAAGAGGAGTTGAAGTGTGGTCGGCCTGGAGTAGGCTTGATCTTGAATCCCAGTAAAGTTGGCACGAAAAGAAAACCCTATACATATATATGTTTACAGCAAAATGAGGTCCCTTGTCTGTTTCAGCTCCTGTGAATATCGGCTTGATAGTGGGTATAGTGGTTGGGGTTGTCGCAGCCTTGGTTGTGGTTGTCATTGTACTGATCTTCCTTTGCCGAAGACGCACGAGCAAGTCTCTACTTATGTAAGTTACCACTTTTTTAGCTCCTGTGCTGTTGTAGTAATATAAGAGTGATGAGATAGCCTTAGTGTTGTCAATGGTTCTGTCGTCATAGTGTAAAAAGGCCCTTGATCAAATAAAATTATCTTTGTGAGAAGCTTATTGTTTGAAAGATTTCTCTGAATTTAAATATTGTTTACTTTATCAGTTCCATTATTTTTATAAGTTCTGTACTCTACTAAGTAAATTGTATATATTGAAAAAATCTTAAACATTAATGCCGACTATTAATACGGCTAAGCCCTGTCCTGTCCGTCTGTCCGTCCTCCCACTCATTTTTTCTTAATCAAACTCAAGTAATGTCAGTTATGTTTCTATAATTACCCGAGTTCGAGGAAGGACGACTCCACTATTGCACGAGACAAACATCCGATGACATTTTTACTGGTCCTTTCCCGACCGCGCAATGCATTTCAAAATTTACTTGATCACATGACATTTTTACATTTTTTAAGTATTGCAAATGAATATTCGATCCTAAGAGTGATGTTGAATATTTTATACAACATGAAGTATTTCAAAGCAGATGTGCGTAATCAAGGAGCACCATAACACTAAATGACCAATGTTTGAACCCCTATTTAAAAGTGTCCCGGTTGACTTATCACATGTCTTAAAATGGTCCCTGGGTTCAAATATTCTATCATTCGGGGTTCTTATCATATGCTGTGATAGCTCTAGTTTGTTATGCAATGTGTTTTGAAAATAAAGCCTTAGCATTTGAACGAATTTTGCGAAGTGCATCAATATATCAAGTGGTGTGTAAAATTCATTACGTGTAGATACAACCAATATTGTACATGGTACGCAATCTTATTTGATTTCATGGGGAAATCTTCCGACTGGTTATGCCTTAAGAGAACAGTTGGAAATAGTCCATGTTTTGTGACCTTAAGTTGTGCAGTTCCTATCAAAGTTGCGTGTTGTCATTAAACAGAATAAGTTTAGTATTACGTTATTTCTTGTTTGTTTCAGGAACAGAGATCACAGTATTGGGATGGAGAATACTACTGACTCGGTTAATATAGAAACAATATTAATATTCAACTAGATAGGAATCAAGATAATTGTTCTTTCATTATTAAATTAAGAGACAATTTGGTTATATCTGCTTTGAAAAAATATGCTTCATTGGTCAAAGATCACATCATTCAAATTGAAGTGTTTAAGTCAAAATATTATGTTTATCCCAGGAAAAATGTGGCAGTGTATTCATTAGACACATATGTACTACTTTCTAGCATTGAGCCATGACATTAACGTTAATAATCACTTTTTCATGACTATTCACGATATTGTTTTTATCTATCGGTCAATACTATTTAGTTTTAAGTTTTACGTATTGCCATATTCAATTATTAGTTTTAAGTTATTTAAAAGTATTGCTTTACAAATTGTTCTTGAATATTAAAACAACATCTAATCACTAGTTATAATTTCAGGTTTCGAATAAAGATGGCATTCGTTTAAACTTCTGCGAAAATGTTATATCAGGTAACACAATTTTCAAACAACTTCAAACACACCATAAGGCCACACCAAATTGATAACTTGTTCATCGGATTTCTCGCACTTATTTCTTCAGAAAAGCAAAAATATATTTTTTATTTTTTTATCACTTGCGCCCGCACCATTTTAAAAAAAAAATAGTTATTTTTTTACGAGCGCTAATTTGTTTAGTAGAATGTAGCCTTTTCCCTTATAACCGCATTTTCGATCGTAACAATTATCAAACCACCGGCTCAATCATGCAGCCGCTCTAATTAGAGTCAATGAACGATATAGACCCGAATACAAGCGTGTAGATGATCGAGACTAAATTGGCAACATTACGTCAACAAATAACAATTTGACAATTCTACCAATATTTAAAGTTTGATTAAATTTTGGACAAATGTGTTTGTTTCAATTTCGCTCCCGCTAAAAGTAAACGCATACACACTGGGCCAGAAGTGCTGAATTTTATCGTGAATAACAGTGATAATCCAAAGTTTGAATTTGGTTCGGACATGTTTGACGGGAATTCGGATAACCGTGTATAGTGAAAATACAGTTTCCAATCGGTCATCTATGCCTACTTCACCTGTCCAGGTAAAAACTTCAGGTGTGTATTTTAACTTCTTTGTTGTTTTGCTGTTAATATAGCAAATATGATGTATTTTTGTATTATTTGTTTCATTCAAAAATAATTATACACTTATACATTTAATGATTTATGCATGTTTGTTTTTATTTTGCTACAGATCAGAGTATAGTGTTTATTTAATTCATATGCAATGCATGTACAGTAATAGAAAAATAAAGCTGTTTCAGTAATGCATACTACATAATACTACAATGAACATTTATGTATAATATTGCTTATAAAAATTTCAGATTCCTCTGACGCAGCGGATCACGAAATTCCTGTCCCCACGAGGCAATGAGGGCGTGCTTGTGGTAGAGGCCTTGGTCACCGATGAGTCAATCTTCGTGGACAGTAGGATGACGCTAAAATTTAACCTGACTGACATTCATATGGGCTTCATGCAATCGCATGAGTTTTACCATTCACACAAAAACATCAAACAAGCCGGATTGTGTATATTTTGTAAATATTAGTCAAAAAGGATAACAAAAAATGGTGTCAGACTGTGTGATTTGAAAAAGTTAGTAATCACACTTTGTGTTGCGAATAAATGTTTATAGATTTTTTAGATGTTTATGTGTATATTAAAACTATATATGGAAATCATTCAAGTGTTAAATATTTATGCTGATTGTCTATGAAAATATATTGCATATTCTTGTATTTTCTTGAAATATGTTTTTGCTATACATGAAAATTGACCCAATCAGTATCTGCAGTACAAAAGGAGTAAAAGTGTCTTTTGTATATATGTTTATGTTTTCTATCACTTGTCTAAATTTGAACAAGATATCTAAAGCAATTAAGGAAAATCTGCAAGTTTAAAAAAGATAGGCGTTAAATTCTGAGAAAGCCTAAAATCAAACTGGCGCTGGCTGGAATTTTCTGTGACATAATTTCAGCTGAAATGGTTTACAATACGGTGTAGGTTTTTTGTAAATTCTCTTACAGAACTTAGATGGCTACCAAGGCCAATTGTGTAGTCAAAGCAAGAGTGATAGCTGTAGTTTATATTTGATTGCAAATGCCTTTATTCATTTTGTGAGTTATTTTTCAAGTCACCTTGTCTAGTCATTTCCATGGCATGAGATATGACAATGAATTTTAATAGAGAATTATTTTTAACCAAGTTCGTCTAAGGAAAAGTGGAAAGCCTAGTTAAAAGATTTGGATATGCCATTTGGCAGGCAGGTAACTGTGACCATTGGCGCTTGTGTCCAGGCTTTAACTTAGCCATGCATAGGGTATTTTGAAAAAAAACTTCAAAAAGGTTTAAAGATCTGGAAAACTGTAGTTTTGAGTTCTCTCATTTATGAAATAGTTGAAAGAAATACATTTGCTTGATCTCAAATGGCATTTGTTTGATCTCAAAACTAATATTTGTATATAATTATCTTTTAGTGTTATCATTATTTCACTGGATGTTATCCTTGTACTGTTTACAATATCATTGTTTAGTTAATAAGTGAATAAAATGTGAGCAAAAGTGAGTTAAATGATTATATTTATTTGTTCGCTCTTTGCTCGCTCCTTTTTTTTTGCTAAATGTAAAACAAATATTTTTTATTATTATTTCGCTCGCTCGCCCCATTATTTTTTGGAAAAAAATCCGATGAACAAGTTAACAATTTGGTGTGGCCTAATGACTTATGCATTCATCTTTAATTTGTATTGACTTATGACTCATAATGTAAATCAATTCCACAAAACATATTATATTCATTTATTTTCAGATTCATATTTATTAACGTACCTGGTTAATTGGATTTTACATGGCGGGTAGACTCATCAAGCGGTTGGGAACTGTCTATGTTTGCTCTTATTCTCATTATCTGAATGCGAATATCAATGTTTGACTTTTGCTTAAATTTCGTTTTCTTGACGTCAAAATATTGTTTTCAAAACAGTGTTCGCCTGAGTCTTCTTTACAACCGTGTTCTACAAGCCGATTCTTTCTCATACACAAAATACTTTTGGCAAATACTTCGATTCGCTTGTTATTTGCATTTAAAAAAAATATTCGACAGCATTTAGACATATTTTTGTATTATTATTTTTTATGAGACTTCCATTATTATACTTAATTCAGATATTCTTTTAAACCTGGCTAAGGCGAACTATATCAGATGGCAATTTTGAAGTGCTAGCACTGGTGCTCCGGCTTGATTCGTTCATTTCTAGGTGGTGTTTGTATACGTTCGCTGCGTGTTTGAAATAGCTTACTTATTTGTTATGTTGTTGTTTTCGTACTTTATTATTCGTTATTCTGTATGTTGATGCTGGCTCTGATGAAGTTTTATTTGTTTTATTTTTGTAATTATTGATAACTACTTTGACAACTGTGAGGCCATAGACTTTGCCTAAAGTAGTCTCATGTTTGGGCGAACTGTGTTTGACTGACCGTTCAAAGACGGTTATGTCGTCCCATTTATCGGTAAAGCTATTTTGAAAAGTGTGTGGTTTGTTTGTGGACTGTTTACGGTGTTTATTTTTGTTTGTTTTTGCACTTATACGTTTGTGTTTAGTATTCATAGTCGTTTGGGTACTTGACTTGTGCCATGGCTTAGTTTTGATTTGTTCACTACTGGGCTTGTTCAATTCTTATCCAATGGTTTACGATACTTCTTTTGTATGTTTACGGGTATACTATCTTGCCCATGTGTGGCTTAACTTATGGAATTGTACATTCATCACATAGTTTGATGTCAATATGATATATATCATATCTCTTGTGATGATAACTTTTCTTTATCTTATTAAACAGGAAACAAAGGGATCCTTAAAACTGCTTGCCAAAAGTACACTACAGTGAACATCTCTGTAAGTGCATTTCAATACGGCTTACTCATAAACTGAACGGTTTCAGAATGTAGATGTTTAAAGGTTACAATTGAATTCAAATGTTAATGAAACAAGTTATTTTTCAGGGCTTTAAGTCTGAAGAGGATTATATGCTTTGCTCTGCCCCAAAGCCCGATTACGTAAACCAATTTTGGACAATGGTTTTCGCGGAGGCAGTTGACACTATTGTTATGTTTGCTGGGAGCAAAACACCAAAGGTTTGACCAACAACGTTAATTGTTTTTTGACAAATATAGTAAGAATTATCCACTATGAAGCGTTGTATTTTCGGACCATTATGTATTACTGAATACAGGTTTTTGCAAACGGCTATTTTCAGAGTGAGTTATCATTGGTGTACGTACCAATTCAGGCAATGAACTGTTTCAATAACACATAATTTTGCTTCATAATTTGAGTGATATGTTCTTCCCAATAATCACTTTTTCTCAACAGTAATGTGTCGAGTACATGATGAACATAACCCACCGAAAGACATAGGTAAAGGTTAAGTAAATTTATTGTTCACTATTTCAGAAAGAATTACGGTATTGGCCAATTATTTTTAATGAACCAAAGAACTAAAGACATGTAGATGTGGAAGTAACATATCTGAACACACAAGCATTTTATACCCATATGAAGATGAGCATCTGAAACGTAAGTAAAGTAGCGTGCTATTTAATTTTATCTCTTGTTTATTAAGTTGTCATTTACATATATTAAAGCATATTCTGATCTAACCAAGGACATTTTTAGTAGTATATATCCGCCCAAAACTAGATTTAAAACGATGATCTCTAGCAGTTGTGTGTGGTGTCCGTGAACGGCATCAACTCCTTGTTTGAACACCTTTGCCAAGTGTTTAAATTTAAAGCAGCAGTGTAACAATTTCTTCGTCAAATAACGATAAAATAAGGATGTAACTTTCAGATGGGAACCGCAAGGAATATTAACCACTTTCAATGCGCGCCAGTCTCCACGTTCAGTTAAGATGGATTCGTTGACCTTGTAAAGTCTGTGAGATCGAACGTAAAGGCAGGACGAATTATCATACATTCTAGGTGAATCTTTAATAGAATGTTAATTTTGTATTTTCGTGGTTATCATTAAAGGTACTTTTATAGAAGATCATCAACCCAAAGATCTTCCATAAGTGTATACATTTAACAACAAATTCATCTTTGTTTTATAGCGAAGGACTCGGATCCATTTGTGGTTTTGGATATGTGTTTGCAACAGCTAACAAATGGCTCTTTGACACAGAAAGTTGACGTGTATGAAATGTTGGTGAATATTGTAAAGACCCGCAAAGACCTTTTGCCCTCACAGGTTAGTCTGAAGTATATGTAAACAAAACTTAATACTTACATTCAACCAATTACACATGACATATATATATAAACAGGTACAAGAGAAAAGAAATACCTGTCTTTTGCTTCTATGATTCGAAAACATAAAGTCTACCAAACATAAAATAGACACAAAAGGTAAAATGGCAAAAAGCCCCAAGTATACTCTTAAAGTACAACATACACGCCAAATTGTTTACTGACGAATCCAAAGCGATAACCGTATCTATCTAGGTAACTTTGCTCTCTTCAAATAAAGAAACACATATTAATGTAGCAAACGTTTGTCCTGCCTTCCTGTACCTTATGCAGTTGTCCGTTTTCAATAAAACAATGTAAAGATGGTACAGGCAGGATACAAAATTATACCTTTTAAAATGACTGGTACCAATCCCAAACGCACATCCAATATTTGACATATTCGCTACCAGACTTCGAAGGCGAATCCAACTACAAGATAGTGCTTGTAGTAACTTGCTACGACCATTGTAAAAATTGTCCGCGATGTACTATCAATAGCATGCCATTAATAATTTTTTCAGGAGTTGTTTATCCTTACACATGACTGCGTCAGACATCTTGGTGGTTGTGACTACGCACCACTTCAAAGTTCAGGTAACACGAGTATATTTGTTATATATAAAGTTGCTTTATTTCGTACATTTTCCCCTACTAAAGCTGTTAATCATAACGAGAAGTATATGTTACCTTTAAAGTATAATAATAACAAAATCCTATTTATATGCCGTACACATTTGTTTCAGAAGAAATTGAAAGTGTTTACCAAACTCTACAAGTAAATGACTGATGTACTCAATTCTGCTGGATTTATCCATAATCTTAGGATTTACAGCACAGTTATGCCTATTTATTTAATGCTTATATACTGAATGTGTGATAAATGTTTGTTCCATTGCAGTTACGTTGTTGATTGTTGTTGTATATAAACAGTTGTCTATTTGGATATTTTTTCAGAAAATAGTTTATATTTAAACATGATACGGGCATTTCTCCACGAAATTGCATTGGTATTCCAATTGTTTATTACACATTTGAATTCGATTTCATCAATTAACTATATCGTATTGGACACACTCTTCATGAATATGCAGTGCCTATATCAAATTTGGAAAGTTAATATGTCTAAGCAGGGCCACTAGAGAAAACAGAAACCGTACGTAAGTCATTAGAGAATAAAACCATTGATTGATTTCAAACATGGGTGAATACGGAATTAGAGAATTGTGTTTGGCTTGAACGTACGGGCTCGGGTAAGAAATCGTATGAAATGCGCAGTTGATGGGAAAACTGCAGTGCATTGCTATGTCGTCCATGAAAGAAAACCAATATTCTTATTGTTTTTATCAATGTTATTTAATCTTGTAAATTGCCATGTTTATAAAAAAATACATGGGTACGAAAAGTGTTTCACGTGGAATTATTATTGTTATCAATTTAAAAAAAGGGAATATGAAAGAAAGGCCATGCGATTTATATGAAACGTTTAAGGTATATTTAGAGTAAAATTATTACTTTAAAACATTTAAATGCAACCATATTTTAAAGGTATGGATTTTGGTATTCGTTACAAAATATGGAAAATCGATCGAAGGTGTCTTTCAAAATATTAAGCTCATTAAGGAAAACACGTATGAAAACTAATAATATTACCAAACAATGTGTGATTTCTTTTTTAAGTCTACACACTTAACAAGATGTATGGTCAGTTCCTACTGCAATTTATTGTATACATGTTTTGTGTATTTTTGTATGTATCATTGCACCTTGTATAAATACACATGTTGGTACCTTTTTATGCATTGGTGTTCGTTCAATCCTTTTTAATGACGCCGCAATAAGTCGGGTCTCAAATAATGATAGTTACGGATACCTTAATATAATACATCCTGAGCACTTGAAAGAAAGAATGTATGTATATTTCCAATAATTAGCCTAAATTGTAAGGAGGATATTCGTTGCCAAATCCAGACGTGTTAATTTCCACAATATGCTGCGTAATCGTACTAAATATCAATCACATTCATTTGTTCAATAATAAGGTGATATCTGTATTCCTATGCCTCAGTTTTACTGTATTCAGATGGCATTTGTGATCATAAAATTCACAATATTATCTGCCATATCTACACTGCATACGATCACATCGAGCGTTTTACAATTTGATGATGTAATTTAGATAGTCAAATCATGCATTTGTGTGTTTGAACTTTGCTTTCGCATATCAGACACTCACTTTTTTAAGCGATTTATCTGATAACAATTAATGACGTCTGACGGCTGATCTACCAAAATAAATGTTTGACAGATTTGTAAAACACTTTCATCCATTTGCATAGAATTTAAATTTTAAACACTGTGTCTTAATTGAGGCACATATAGTAGATTCTAATCCGCTGTATACTTTACTTTTTGTGTCTAGGCTGATCGCCAGTGAACCCGTGAGCGATATGTAGAACCATTTAGTTTTAATGTTCTTAATCGACTAATATATAGTTATAATCTCACATATCAGTACGGTGTTTTGACAATTCAGCGGTGGATTCATCTAGATAACGTTGAACTGCTTTGGTATGCTAGGCGGATCGACAATTGAAGTTCAAAAAACACTTATAGAGAGTAGGTATAACCAGTTAAAACGCCAAACGTCACAAACGACTGCACGCATTAACCAGACTGTAAAAATTTAAACCCGCCCAAATAATTTGTACATAAAATAGGCTGAACGCTCAAAGGAATTTCGCAAACTCATGACTCATAGTTATGTGAACCTGGTTTCACCTATAAACTGAGCTTGGTAAGCATAATATCATAGGACTTTGTATCATTCTTATGTATTGTTTGTTTATACTACTATATATTATATGTCAAGCTCTCCTGTGCAAAAGTGGGTGGGGAATGCCAAAATTACACTTTCCAAAAAATCATGTTCAATTATGGTTTGAGAAACAATATTTTTAAAGAGTTATTCAAACAACCTTTGTGACATGTTTTGAGTAATAAGAAGTTGACCAAATTTTACGAAAGAAAGTTTTGGACCAAAAAAACCTTTGCGTTTTTTTCTGAAAAAGTCTGTAAACAATGTAACTGTGTTCAAATGCCATAGACAACCTTATTAGCAATGCCTTGGGAGTTCTTGATGATATATTTTCAATCAAAGGATATTCAATATAAATAATGCAAAAATTTGATTTAATTAATTTCCTGGTTACATAACTGAACATGTCTTTCTTCAAAAAGCTTTATTCACGACTAAGCCTCAAGATAGTGTTGATGCGGTAGTACTTACTGTATTGACACATATACATGATTATTGTATGTATTGACATTGTCGGAAAAATGCAAATGCTTTTTCAATTAAAAATCTTCGTAAAATTTGCACAAGTACTAATTACAACAACAATGTAGCAACGGATATATTTATTGCGCTTGCTAAATATTCAACCTTTAATCTAAATAAAAAAAAAATGTGGTTGTTTTTTAAATTATGTTTAAGTCCTTCAAAAAACTTTTACTCTTGTGGAAGACCCTTAAAATCGTAATATTTTCGCCAGGTGAACACTAAAAGTAACTTCTTACTCGTGGCTATGCCACTTGTAAGCTATTGCCTTTGGTACTCACTTGGTGAAAAATATTTTGATCTTATACTGAAACAAACTATTGTCCTCTTCTACATCTTATTGTAGGCTAGGAGTTGAAATCGTTTTCGTCTTAGAGTGTTAATGAAACAGGCCAGAAGTTAAATATATATGTTATTTTGTGAATTTTAGTCTACATTAAACTGAAATTTTGCATCATGCAGTGTCTGATGTGAATTGTCTGATAACGTACAAAGTATTTTTTTTTTTTTTTTAGGTCATCGTTTTGAATTTGGTTCCTAAGTTCCCTAGCGGATAAAGCTTAGGAGGATGAACAAAAAAGAACTAGTTTATGTCAATATAGAAGAAAATATTTTAAAATACACTAAAAGCACCAGTACATACTATTTAGCTTACAAATGGGGAGGAAACAAAACACATCAACGCACAATATACAAAAGGGTTGTAAGGGAGGGGTCCCTTTCATTACGCACCCTCTAGCACGAAATCATGGAACCGACTTTGAAGAAACGAATGAGATACAAGAGATAGTAAGGCAATCATTAGCAAGCCCACAGTCGTAGCACTCGCTGTTCTGGTGGGGGATTGGGATTAATTTTCAAACGGTTTTCCCAAGTACTGTTTATTGATTATTGTTAATTGAACGAATAACTTTATTATAGGAATATATCTTTTATCAACATATCTATGTGATATACTGAACTGTTTTTTTTTAATTCAGGTATTTATCTTAATAAAAATATGGAAGGTATCATATCACGTTTTCGGAAAACCTGGGCAAATTATTTCATTAAAACAATGATATAATGGAACACACCCAGCAATCAAAAGTTTGTTCTTCTTAAAAGATGCAGACAATCTCATTGAGCTGATCTTTCAAGGTTCTTCAGCGGATAACTGTCACACTCTAACAATTCTTTTTTTAATGCTAAAATAATTTGACAATATAACATACCAACAAAATAGTTAACACTAATTTAATATTTCATATCTCGTTGAACCGAGCAGCCTCAAACACACTCGATAACCAGCCGATCAGCAATGAAAACAATAAATGTATAAGTCGAACTTATTATACCTAAGTAGTTGTGTGTTGATTTATTTGCGAACAACGCATGTGTGGTTTCAGTAATATAGGCATAGACATCTACCGCCGTATCTGATAATTAAATAACAAAGAGTTTGCTACGTTACCAATGAATACAACCTAAACGAATTCAAACGTTTGTGAAGTTTTCACAGGGTTTTTTAGTACTGTATTTTTTTTCGAACGTTGCCCTTCCTGGTAATCGATGATTTAGAATATCTGGTTATTTACCTCATGCTATATATTCGTATATAACAACTCGAACGTTATATTATTAAAAGAGACACTTGTTCCAAACACAATACAGAAACTATGTTCTATAAAGACAACCTTTAGAGCGACAACTGAAATCTCATCAGCAACGAGGTATTAACTGTGTTTGATTGTTCTTCTTCCCATTATCGATAGTTCTCACTATTACTTTTGGATTCGACATACTTTTCAGCTTTTAGTTATAAAAACTGCGTTTAATTCGCTTCGAACAAGGTATTAAGTAAGGCATTGCACATTTCATTTCCAGTCCTTGTACTGTCATTAGTTAGCATTAAGTACTGGTGACTAATATTCATGTGTACGTAATATGTATTACCGTTAATACAATCTACTAGCCTAGTATAGTTTAATATGAAAGTATCAGTAATGTATCAGTATTGAAACTTGCATTTTATTTGCTTTGAATAAGGTATTGAATAATGTGTTGATCGATGAACATAGTTCTAGTATTTATATGAAAAACTACAAAAAACAAGTTCAGTAGCCGAATGTTTGAACATAAACCCCATTTAATGGAATAGGGTGAACGCCAAAGACAAAGAACTCAAAAAAACAAACAATCACACATCAGAAACATGGAACAACAGCACAAAAGGTATGTGAAAAACTACAGAAACAAGCTCAATAGCCAAACAATTAAACATAAACCCCGTTAAATGGCACTGGGTAAAGGCCACAAATAACACCGTACGTTAAACCGTATAAAATAGGTGTGTTTATAAAGGATTGTTAGGTATCGCTTTTGAACGGTCAATAAAATGTAAATTCACTGGGTTTTTTTAACAAGTCTGTGTTGTGTGCACAAGCTGACGCTTATCCCACCCATCCCCAAAAAAGTAAACGGCACATCTGATCAAAATATGCATTTACTGAAGGAAACTTAATAATAAAACAAATAATAATAAACTAATAGATTATACCCAAGGACGTCTACGATTAGGGATCAGACCCTATTTGCAGACGAAGGAATACAATTCAGAGTACATTATGCAAACACTTTTGAAATATATGATGACAATACACACAGCCTGCTTTAGCAAATTTAGGTCTAATGTGTAATCATAGAGTTTCATAATTAAAAGCATTATCTTACTAGAGCTGGGAACAAACAAAGTAAGCATTTTTTCAAATAAAAAACAACATATTTTTGCTAAAATCTTCTTCCAAATTCAAAGTATAATTTTGAAAAAAGTACGCCACGCATATTAAACTTTATATTTCTTATGGGGAATTCATCATTTAAAACAGAAAGGCAAGTACTCTTCAAAGTTAAGCCGATATAATACTTAAACCCCTTTTAGTAAGTATAAAGCATTGGTATCATAAGTCAAAACACATATAAAAGAACAATATTTCGTCAGGAAAACGGACATTATAAAATAGTTGCAAATTACGGACATGTAATTTCAATATTGTATGTGTACAGACGGGCTTAAATGACCAAAGAAATGATGGAAATGTTGATATCTGACATAATACGTTAGTTTGAGGGCATTTCAGCAACCTAAAACCACAGGGATGAGCGTACCGAAACGTTGAAACTTGTTCACTCAATGTAGGACAATTAAAATAATAGTGAACAGCATAGCTTGGGCTAACACATGGCCAGGACGTTATGTACTTGTGCATGATACATGCTTATTAATTAGTGTTTTCATTTGTGTATGGGCAATGTACAATCAAGGTGTTTGGTGTTACAAAAAATAAATATGCAAATATATGTAACTTAAGCGCTTAACTAATGTGTTTGTTCAACCGGCTAGAAAGTAATACCTTTAAATATTGTACACTTTTCTTGAATGAACTGCCTTTCAGCAAATGCATTTTTTTTTCAGATGAACGCCACATCTTTGGATATGTTCGTATCACGGATTATCGCATCCCAATATAAATGTAAATAGAAGATTGTTTATCTTGTTAGTGTTTGTATTGTATCAGCAGTCCCCGTAAAACAACATGTCAGCAAGTGTTTATTTATGATATGTTAAATGCTGTGTTTTAAAATAGTTAAAAGATGTACCACGCGGATGACCTTCAATAAACCACGTTGCTTAACCTCATATTTATGTTATATTCCACCTGAAGTGAGGTAGTTAACCTGTGGTGTTCAAAGGGAATGTTGCAGACATAAATGGGAATACTTTATACGCATAACTTGAGTGTAATGGTTCCAGTTTATTAGTAGGCAGGTACCAAGATTATAAGTATCTTCCATCATGGCCGAGAGTGTAAGATAGGTTAAATCCGACCCGAGCGTAGGGTGTTTTGCGGAAACGAGGTTTACCGAACCTATCTTACACGAGCGGCTATGGTAGATGCTTTTTCTCCCATCTCAGTTAAATAAAATTAAGTAAAAATGTATTTTTTGCTGGAACTCTTTTGTGCTTAGTGAAAATAATTGCGTATGGATATGTGATAATTCGTGGTTGTCATGGATATGCGCGCAGAGGTTCAGATTAAGTTAATAGTCAAATCGGTCTTTAATTAGATCTAAGGAGAGTGAAGCATTATTTCTTGAATGGTTCGTGAAAAATGTTTTATTGTGACATTTGATGCGAGAAATAATTAATTGGCGTTCTAAATATTGCCACAAGACAAGGTTTCCATGATGCTACAGATGACAGTCTTCAACAAGGGAGGTAATTACAATGTGGTGACCAATAAAAAGGAGTTCCATACGGGCATTTTATCTTCGCCAGTAGGCAAGATAAGAATTTCTTGCATGGTTAAATCAATGGATCTACTAATCTGAGGTGGGAGAAATATAGGGTTAGATTGAATGTGACACTCGGTATACCTTTTTGGTAAACGCGAACTAATAACAGTTTAATTAGCTCGGTGTTTGAGACTATTGTTTGACTCTCATTGATATTGATACTGATATACAATCAATGACGACTTAATATATTCAAGAATCTGTACTTAAAGTCGGATAAATGATAATAAGAAGCATTAGCTCAATGAGCTAATTTTTAGCAAAACAAACATACAAAACATAACAAAACATAACATGGAACTGGTAAAATTTAAATAAATCATGAAGTTTTAAATAGGTTTCATATTTGAAAAAGTTTAAAAAACCGTTTCTAATTTATGCACACAAGTACAAAAAGTGAGATGACTTTAAACATTGTATGCAATGATAAGATTAACTTTTTCCCACTTGTACGGCAGGTCAACACGCTAGGTGACAATCCACTGAAAAATAGTTATATTTTAAAGTCTATAAACTGATTCTCATAGTATAAGCTTTAAAAAGCAATGTTGTTTGTTGCAGTATGTACATTTGAACTACAGCATGGTATAGTTTTGTAGTTGGTAAAAAGAGTGTACATTCATATATTCTTCTACTTTAGCTTGCTAGACAAAACCGCTTTGGAAAGTATTGCTTAGAGGCTCTATTATCATATTATTTAATAACTACTTGGTTGTACACTATAAGAAACAGTACCATACAAAGACATGGCTACTTCTATGACTGGGTGAATCCCTAACTACAGTTTTACCAAAATCTCTGCCTGCAATAGTCCTGACAATATCATCACTTACCAACGTGTACAAATGATTATTCAATATACCAAATCGTAGCACCTTAATGCACCAGTCAATAGTCACCACGCACCCCCACAGGTCCGGGGAATAGCGGGGAATTTGACACTCGACGACAAACTGCTGGTAATATCCCCGCTAAATGCCCCCGCACACCGGGCTCTTTGAAACTGATTTATTTCCAGATTGGGAGAAATACAGGATGTGGCGCCATCTTCTTTAAACATATCGCGTGATCTCGTTAAACTCGGAAAACTACTTGGCTAAAAAGCATACAAAACTCGTTAAAGGAACCAATAATTCCCGGCACAACGCCACGGTCGTTTACCCGCTATTTTTGGCGCAAAAAAAAACCCATTGCATTCACTTGGCACTGCTGGGCAAACGGGTAGGTAGTAACACGGCCCATTTCCTCCGCTTTTCCCGTTATACCCCCGAACCTGGCGCCGTGGTTACAAATGACTCGTGCATGAAAACAAGTTGCCAAGACATCACTAATAGTTGTGTATGTTCGAAAGGTGTTAATGATATAAGGGTTTAAAAGAAAAACAACATACTTGTTTGCTTTCATATCCTAAATTCCAGCTGGAATCATTTCTGCTATTTGAATTCCAGGTTTTGTTGAGTTGGTGTTAGCCATCGCATTGAAAAAAACCCACTCTTTTCTATAAAGACAAAGCAGATATTTAGATAGATATTTAGTAAAATACCTATTGATTCTCAATTCATTCTTATTTATTAAACATGAACAAGTATTTGCGCATTGATCTTTTACAAAACGGACCTGTGAAGGTGCGGATCCAGCTTCTACATTCTAGCCATTTTTGGTGGCACCATATTTCCATTGGAAGGTTTTTCCATACTTGACTTGCCTCAAAGTGGAAATAAGTTATATTAAGTTGTTATTAATAAATTCATATCTACACAGTTCTCATATCTGAAGATTTTTGTTCATGTCTTTAATGCTAAACTATTTTGAACATATTCTGGTTCGAATTCAAAAGCTGTAGAAGACTAGAGGCTCTAATGTTGATTTCATGTCACATTGTTGAGATGATAATCCACTATTGACGTTAATTACTTTTACGCGACTGATTTCATGTGAACCAAGTGTGATATACAGCCTTTCATCGTTATCCTCTTCATCTCATAAATTACAGTCATATAAGAGTCTTGCTGACGTCAAGTCAGTCATGCATTCAACCAGTTATGCTGTACTACTTTGATGTACTAGGCGGGTCGATGATTGAAATGTTAAAGCAGATAATG
Source organism: Mya arenaria (assembly GCF_026914265.1). Classification (NCBI taxonomy): domain Eukaryota; kingdom Metazoa; phylum Mollusca; class Bivalvia; order Myida; family Myidae; genus Mya; species Mya arenaria. The sequence continues at coordinate 38,096,173 of NC_069127.1, forward strand.
AAGTAAGTAAAACAAGTTAAAGTGACACAACATTTAACGATTGCATGCATCCATCAGACCGAAACTGATCATACCAGTTTGCTACTGACTAACCACATACTTTACAGCAAACCAGGTAGATGCTTTCTTTAACTATCAAATATTCTGAGCGGATGATATGAGTTATCCGAATGATTGTTCGTCATGATCTGCGCATAAATCCTACTGCTTCGTTTTTCCTATCCTGGATATGATTTGATACCGTTTAGCTTAAAACCTTATTTTAAAGAAACGTTCTTAATGCAATTATTGTAAATTGATAATAAATCAAAGTTTCTGTAAGCTTGCACCATGTGGCAATTGACAAGAAACGTTCAATTATTTGCATTGTTGTCCTTTTTAGGATGTCTTCCGCAAAATGAACTGCGGTATCTTGAGAAATCTTACCTGACATAACAGGTTAAAGGAATAAATGGGTGGGGTTACACAATGGAACGTATTGTGTTTCACAGTTTAAAATGTGAATTAAAAGAACATAGGTATTTCAAATTGCAAGGTTAATATGGATTTGAAAGCAAGCCGAAGAATCTTCAATACATGTTTGTATTTAAACAAGGGGTAAATGTTATTATATATACTTACTCAGAAAACTACTGAGACTCTGCCTTACCTTATAAACAACAAATAGTGAAAACGTCCCCAGCAAATATCGGGTTTCAACTAATTTTACACTTTCAATAAACTTGCCTCATACAACAATATTCATATAACCTAGTACTTAAAGGTTTATCAGTTCCTATACGGAACTATCTATTAGGATAACATAACAATTCCCATAACCAATTCTTAGTAAATGACAGGCACGCATCGATAATCGTTTGGGGCCACTTAAACTATTACTTTGAGTTCGATTGTTTATGCCTGTGAACAGAACAAAAAACGACTTGTCGGGGTAAACACTTTCAACATTTTAATTGCGTTATTATGTTGACAAGCAAAATTTAGTTAACATGCTTTTGTCAATATCAAAGGAAATATAAATTCACTTCACTAACATGCATCATTTCAGAAAACATGTTTCAAAACGCACTAGTGCGGAAAACTTGATATCCGCTATATTGTGAATACTGTAAAATCGATGCATATGTTGATCATATAATATAAATTGTACTTAAATGTGAACGGTATTGACTTGCTCAGTTAAACATTGTTACTTTTTTATACTGATAAATGATGGACAAGCACTGTTTTCACTACAGCTCGAAGGCAGTCATCAATAGATTATCAATAAATGGAAGACCCGTTCCATATAGTGCTACTTGTTCCGCATTTAAAGGGTGGGTTGATGGGAATGGTTTAGCAAAGACATTTTTGTCCGTAATCTAGTGTTTTGAAACACCCATGAACTGTTTTTCTATTGATGGTTTTATTTATTTTAACCATCATTTTTGTTTCTATTTCCACTCGTTTATTGCAAACTTTCTTCGGGATAATTGAAAACGCTCACAATAACGATGATCATCACAAAACATACGAGAGCAGTAATTCGAGGTCTCGACCAACGGCATATAAGTAACTTGTTGTATCGACGTCACGAACAATTAAATGGAACGAAACGTCGTTTTATTAGCATTATTTGTAGTGTATTAAGTCAGAGGAATTTTAGAGATACATGCAGCTGAACGTATACGCTCGTCTAAGGAAGCGCAATGAGTTCAAACTATTATTCAATATTAAAGGTAGTCTTCGGGATCCCTTGTCTTTGTAGTTGTCAATATATCAATGTAAAATAAGCGCCATGTAAATAAGTTCACCTCAAATATGAGATGTTCTACAGTAGGATATATTATATGCGATGAATTTAAACTACTTAGGTGCATTTCAAATCGTAGTTGAAAGAAGGAGTATTGAGACAGACGAATCATACACCCAAAATGCGCGTAAGTATATTTCTATTAACTTTTATATGTATTTGTTTTAAATATGATAAAATACAATGTCTTGCTTTTGTGCTTTTGTTGCGATTTTTGTTTTAATTTTCTATACCGATAGTATTACATCAAGATGTAAAACAATAGCTTTTAAAAATACATCTCGAACAACAAAGAGAATTATATCTTTGATTCATAAAATTTAAATTTGTTAATTATTACTCAAGATATCGATAAAGATTTAAATATTTGTTAACATGCATATTTGAATTGGTACATATGTTTTCCAAATCGTATAAGTTGAACTTTATAAATAAACATTCGAACGGATATTATTAAACGTACCAAAATATCCAAGTTTAATTACTCCAAACTGTACAACCCAATTTCAGGAATATGATTAAAGCCAGTAAACCTCACCAATGATATGTATTTGAAGTAGAATTTGTTAAATTTTGCCATTCCTTATGGATGTGTTTAAAGCCCAAGGATACATGTTCCAATATCAATTCGTAGTTAAACTTTAAACATCATTACATTATGGATATGTTTCAAACCTTTTGTCAGAATCGTGCTGCTGTGTTTCGTGTGGTCCTTCTACTTCATTGTACACGAGTTTTTGCGCAGGTACATCAAGGTAAGAACTTATATCCATGTATTATTTATCAACAAGTTGAGAACTCTATTACTAAGTAACATTTTGAAAATTTAATAAATAAAACACAATTCCAGAATTCTTTTAGTTGTGGAAATAATACAGTAGTTTGTTCTGAGCGTCTTTATATGTTAATAGACAATAATGATTATTAAATAAAAAGTATATAGAAAGGATATTTGTTTAGTGTAGGAGTGTAATTTATTTCAGCGCGTGGGCACCGAAAGATGTATTAAACGAGTGGAGTAGCCACGTGTAAAATATCTAGTTTTGGTGCCCATCAGTCCTGCTTCTGCCGTTTAAGTTTGACTTGAGAGCGGACTGAAATTTCAAAAAAATGAAAATAATTTGTTTACTGATATATCTTTATAAACCAACGAAAAGCTTATAAAAGAAATGTAAACCGTCGGGATGCTCGACATAATGTAAACTAAGGTTATACCAAATACAATCAATATAATCAGCGGTATCTTCGTGGTATGTTTTGGGTCCTCAAATAATAAAAACCAACAAAATATAAAAAAGCAATAAAACATTGCATTATTATTAAGCACAGCTGTACATGGTGTTTAACATCATTCTATCATATTATCAGACATATTGCTATTATGTTTATTTTTGCTTGTCTTTTTTTCTTAAGTGTATTTCCCCGATACGGTCTGCTGTACCCAAATGTGTACATACAAATTAATGAGACTCGTCGTTGCGTTTTATCTTGATAAAAAAACTTAAAAGATAATTAAGTTAAAGTTATAAGTAAATAAACGTAATTTTCTCATAAATGACAATTAAGCAGCTTATGGGAAAATTCACTTCTGTTTTTTTATCTGAGTTTTAATCGCAATATTAGTTTTGGTTTTTGAATGTTTTAAATTGCGCAATTAAATTTAAGAGGGTACTAGGACATTTTCATATCGCTTCATGGCTCATACAGATCTTTAGAAATTCAAACATTTCGTTACGCAAATGTGCTCGCCAGTCCATTAAGTACAAAGATACCGATGTCGAGATGACGTAGCAAAATCAATTTTATACCAATTCATCATCATCATCATCATCATCATCATCATCATCATCATCATCATCATCATCATCATCATCATCATCATCATCATCATCATCATCATTATCATCATCATCATCATCATCATCATCATCATCATCATCATCATCATCATCATCATCATCATCATCATCGGTACTTGTCTTGTTTCTTCCAGTTTCATACACGTGTCATAAGCCCATAAATGACGCAGATGAATTCATACTGGAGTTGCGATTGAAACCAAGTGGCGATACGGCTGTTACCGGTTTACAGTCTGCCGTAAAATACTATTATGTGTTAAGTAAGTGAGGCACATATTTTAATATATATTTGACATAATTATATGTCAAAAATGATGCCCAAATTTGAATACATACGAATGTCGTTTTTTAAATTTAGTAGTTTTTCTCCCTCAATTTATTAGCTTATCTGGGTATTTTAAAGAAAACAAAATTCATGTGTACTTGTAGTTTCTCTTTGATTGATGGTTAAGGCTTGGTAAATTGTTTTCCACAGTAAAAAGATATACTAATGATTTCAGAATGATTGTTTCGACATATCTCGTATCTTAATTTATCTGCACATTTGCGAGCATACAAATCGATAAAAATTAATGACGTGTCTCTTTCAGCTACTCCGAATTGTTCAGCAACATTAACTGATGGAACGTACGTGCTGAGCAAGTCCATAAATGTTGAAGATTCGGATTGTGGTGTAACAAAAGTTGTAAGTAAAATGTGTCGTTATATTAAATTATGTTGTCAACAGGAGCCATAATGTGAATGATGGGAATTAATAGTTTCAAGCATACTGAAACTGCAATAAGCCGAAAGTTGGTGTGGTTAATTATGTTGCACCTTCAATTACTGGCAATTAAATCTTTCAATTATACTGAGACTGCTGTAAACAAATGGTTGATGTCATTGGTTATGTTGCACCGTCAATTGCTGACAATGAGCAGTTTCAATTATACTGAGACAGCTGTAAGCAAATGGTTGATGTCATTGGTTATGTTGCACCTTCAATTACTGGCAATTAAATCTTTCAATTATACTGAGACTGCTGTAAGCAAACGGTTGATGTCGTTGGATATGTTGCACCGTCAATTGCTGACAATGAACAGTTTCAAGCATACCGAGACTACTGTAAGCCGATTGTTAAAGTCGTCGATTGTGTAGAACCTTCAATTGCTTACAATGAGCTGTTTCAAGCATACCGAGACTGCTGTAAGCCGATGATTGTTGTCATTGATTGTGTTGAACCTTCAATTGCTGACAATGAGCTGCTTCAAGCATACCGAGGGTGATGTAAGCCGATGATTGGTGTCATAAATTGTGTAGAATCTTCCATTGCTGACAATGAGCAGTTTCAATTATACTGAGACTGCTGTAAGCCTATGGTTGATGTCGTTGGTTATGTTGCACGGCCAATTGCTGGCAGTTTCAATTATATTACGACGGCTGTTAGCCGATGGTTGGCGTCGTTGTTTGCATTGCACCTTCAATTCCTGGCAATATACGTTTCAAGCATGCCCCGACGGCTGTAAACCGTTGGTCGGTAGCGTTGATTGTGGTGATTTATTTTGCTTGCAACGAGCAGGTTCACGCATACCGAGACTGCTGTAAGCCGATAGTTGGTGTCATTTATTGCGTAGAAACTCCAATAACTGGCAATGAGCAGTTTCAAGCATATCAAGACTCTTGTAAGTCGAAGGTTGGTATCGTTAATTGCGTAGAAACTCCAATTAATGACAATGAGCAGTTTCAAGCATACCATGACACTTGTAAACCGAAGGTTGCTATCGTTGTTTGTTTAGAAGCTCCAATTACTGGCAATGGACAGTTTCAAGCATAACAAGACTCTTTAAGCCGAAGGCCGGTATCGTTAATTGTATAGAGCCTTCAATTACTGGCAATGAGCAGTGTCAAGCAAACCGAGACTCTTGAACGCGAAGGTTGGTATCGTTGATTGTGTAGAGACTTCAGTTGCTGACAATGAGCTGTTTCAAGCATACCGAGAGTGATGTACGCCGATGATTGGTGTCATAAATTGTGTAAAACCTTCAATTGCCGACAATGGGCTGTTTAAAGCAAACCGAGAGTCATGTAAGCCGATGATTGGTGTCGTCGATCGTGTCGAACCTTCAATTGCTGACAATAAGCATATCAGTTTCAAGCATACCGAGAATGCCGTAAGCTGACAATGAGCTGTTTCAAGCATACAGCGACTGCTGTTAGCCGATGATTGGTGTAATTGATTGTGTTGAACCTTTAATTGCTGACAATGAGCTGTTTCAAACATACCGAGGGTGATGTAAGCCGATAATTGGTGTCATCAATTGTGTAGAACCTTCCATTGCTGACAATGAGCCGTTGGTTGGAAGTATACCGAGACTGATGTAAGCCGATGGTTGAAGTATTCGATTGTGTAGAACATACAATGACCTGTTTGAAGCATATCGAGAGTGATATAACCCGAAGATTGGTGTCGTTGATTGTGTAGAGTCTTCAATTGCTGACAATGAGCTGTTTCAAGAATACCGAGACTGCTGTTAGCCGATAATTGCTGTCGTTGATTGTATAAACCGTCAACTGCTTACAATGAGCATACCGAGTCTATTGTAAACCGATGGATTGGTATCGTTGATTGTGAAGAACCGTCAGTTGCTTACAATGAGCAGTTACAAGCATACAGAGACTGCTGTTACCCGAGTATTGGTGTCGTTGATTGTGTAGAATCTTCAATTGTTGAAAATGAGCTGTTTGAAGCATACCGAGACTTTCAATTAAACCGAGACTACTCTATACTCGTCATAATCTACTTCCCATTAATACATTATGCGTCGTACTTCTCTGAAACTTAAAGCAAAGATCTACATTATACCTGTCTTTTTTATTCTGGAATTATGTGTTTTTATTCTGCAAATACAGTTTCAAAACTTTCCTTTCTGCGCCCTTTTTTTAAAACTAGTCGCGTTTGAAGTCGCCGTTCAACGTGCTGGCTGTCTTTCATGTTAGATGTTAACTTTATTAAAGGTTCTCTTCAAAAACATAGCTTAATACGTTTAAAAAAATAATATTTGGATGTACATGTAGTTTGCACTTCCGAAGATTCTATTTATTCAACCGTGGGCAGTTTAATCATATTGTGACACTCAGAAATTCTAAGAAAATAAAATAAAAAAAATAAAAAAAATCGTATATAGCCGAATCAATTTGATTTACCTTTATTTTGACCATTGTGGAACCCACTGTGCCTTATCGGTCGTATTTACACTAGGTTTGTCCAATAGTTCGCAAGGATCGTAAGTCGACAATGCAGAAAATGGGCGCGGGTAGACCTAACGTTTCCTCAATCATTAGCTTTGTGTTACCCTTTTGGTTATGATATTTGGAAAATGTCACACATATTTTCTTTATGATTGATTTGCAACAACGGTATTATATAATATATGAACCCATTATATCTATCAAATATATCGTAAAATACCTTATTTTATCTTGTAGGATAGTACGGCCTCGATTTACAGCCTTTTATTTAAAGCTTTAGGGACAATTCAATATTACGAAGTCAACTGTGATACAACTAAACTTTTGGGAAGTGTGGCCAGCACATCGCAGTTCAAAACAACGTGAGTTTCTGTTACATTGATAGTAATTAATTGTAAACATTTTCCAACATTTTCATTCCCTTTGTACCCTGTATAAATACAATTTGGCGTTCATTTTGTATAACACGCAAGGTGGTATGATGTCATTGTTTATTTTAATATTGCGCTTCGATAGGATAAGCTCGACGTCATTTAACCAACGACATAAGACGTTACAATACCTATCGATTCTTTAAAACAAACGTATGTTGTAAGACTAAACACTCAATTGCTTCTCGTTTTCAATGGTAAATGTTTTGTTTAAATGTTATATATATATTATCAATGATAGGAAATGACCATTATGTTGTATGAACGCAGTAGGGCAGGCGGGCATATGATCAAGAAGTGTTCGTGTATAACTGCATTCAAACAGCATAAACGCAAGAACACATGCGATCAATCCTTAAACCCAACACATTGGAATGAAAATATACAAAATCAGAATATCTAAATAGAAATTTCGGCATAGCATGTTTCGGCTGTGTTGTTTCCATTGTTGATGTTTGTCATCGATTATTATGCTTTAAATAGGGATCATATTATTTCGTTTATTTAAGGTAACGTTGCATGTGTCCATTGCTGTTTTGATGAATGATCTGCAGAAGGTTTTGAAAATTGCAAAACTTTGTGTTCAAACTATTTCTGAGAGAAAGGCACCCGGTAATGAAAATGACTTATAAAAGGACTGTTTCATGCATTAAAAATGGCTAAGTGTGACACTATTACATTATGTGACCTGAGGACACACATACACAACTTAAAAAGGGTATTATTTAAGCTTAAACTTAGTGCGTTCTGAAAATTTGATTTGCTGGCTGATGTGTCATTGTATTTTCCAAACTTCAATTTGTGATCCGATGACACATACTGCTTATGGGATCGATCATTGTAATAATTAGTGTTGGGAATCGGAGAGAAAAACTACTATCGATAATCGGTCTCTGAAACCGATCTATGATTATGAATCGATTTCATTATTATTCAATTATCCTTGGTCATCAAATTTAAGGCATACAGATACAGTACATGCATCAGTTTTAAGCCCCGATTTTCCCTTACAATATTGTTTGTACATTTCTTTGTATAAATAGCATTAGTTTTCAGAACGCAACTATCTTTTAGTTTTTACCAGTAACTATTAATGTAACAGAACATGAGACCACAGGCTCTCATTTTTATCTTACATTTAGTATTGAATACAGGTGTAAAATAAACACAACGAAAAATGTCAATTTCTTTTTAGTAATCCGTCAGTAACAAGTACAACAAGCAGTTGAATATTCAGTATGGTAAACAAGAACATTCTCTATCAGAGAACTGAAACTAAATGTTAACAATGTAAGAAGTAAACGGTAACATGTTTTAATCAAAGCACTGAAAGTGCCGTATGCGGCAAGGTCTTGGTGTAAGGTTTTTTTTTTAAATGTTGATGTGAAAAGCCTGCATTATATACATATCATGAATTTTGGCTGATGTAAACGAGATCGACGATGCAGGATGCTAGCCTGTATTCTAAGTGTAAGAAGAGTCTTAATTAAATGATGATAAAAAGCCCAAACTATATCGAAATAAAATGTACACGTAAATATCAGTCTCTGTTAATTCATTGGAATTGCTTTGAAGTCTAAAAATAGCATGAATGACTCTCGAATTATGCTACATGCGCATATTGTCATACGGTTTTAGTTGATCATCAGGTTGCAGTACATATACTTTGTGTTGTATAACACTCTTGAAAACAATGTCAAAGTTGTCATAATAGCTTGGAAGTGTTCTTATTACAACCATATGAGGTGAATACCGCTAGTATGTCCAAAATGCTGCTGAAGGGATACATAGTCAAGTAGAACAGGGATTATTGTTTGTATATTTTTATTCAACAGTAAAAGAATGAACAGCATGTAATTCTAACAAAATAAAAGTAGTTTAAAAACGCAGATGCACGATGTAATGGTGGGGAACTGGACTGCACAACTTATAAAATGAGTTAATGATATCAGATTTTAATAAATGTAATGATTTCGAACATTTGCACTTGTTATGTATGATGTAGACTGTGAAAGCTTTTAAGGACTTCTGTGTGATCATTTTAGTTATAATAACCGTTGTGTTTACAACGAGAACTAACAAAAGTTTTACGGTTTATTACTAGGACTAGTACTCATTGAGAATTAAACTACAGTGATAACATGCAACATGTATTAAAACAGAGGCGTGGCTTATCAGCAACAGGTATCGCTAATGGCTAAAGTTAAATACACAGCAGTTCTCCCCTTTCAGATATGAAGTCATAACATCATATATATATATCAATAAAATATTTCGAAATTAGAAACTATTAATTAGCAACACTTCTCATGCGTCATTTAATTAAGAACATTAATTTACAATGCCTCTTGACGGGTACTCTTATTGTACACTAATCTTTTTGGCGGGTGTCTATCGCGTTGTGGATAACGACATTCTTCGATATGAGGCGGTTCATTATTCATTATAACATCTGGGGATAATTGCTCTGAATGTTGTGAAACGGGTATTGTATTGAAATACCCCTGACCGCGAGTTAAAGGCGTAGATCCTGTTAACTCTAGTATCTCAGTCTGAGCCTGTTTTTGTTCTATTTTGGTCGGCCGTAACTAATCAATGTGTCGTTTCCATCTGGAATTTCCAACAAGTACTTTATACATCAAGGGGCACTCCCTTGATTTCATAGTCCCTGTAATCCATTTCTCTTTCACGTTCGGCCTTTAATCGGGCGCAAGTACGTTTTTACCTAACTCAAGCTCCCTAAATGTTTGTTTTCCTGCTAATGGAAATTTGTTTGGCTTAAACACATTGCTGTGTGTCGGGCTTCATCAAATCGAGCCTAGTCTGAATTTTTCGACTGAAAAATAGTTTTGACGGTGTTTTGTTTGTAGTGGTATACACAGCTGTGCGGTATGATAATAGAAAATTAACGAGTTTTGGACCGAAATCGTCAGTTTTGGCAACTATAGCTCGCAGAGCAGTTTAAATGTAGCATTAAACCTTTGCACAAGACCAGTTGTAGATGTTTTTTTCCGGGGCAGTTTTGATATGAACTATGCTATTAGTTTGCATGAATTTCGCAAAACTATTAGAAATGAATTGTGGTCCATTGTCTGTAACGCATTGTTTCGGAAGACCATATCTTGAGAATATAATCCGCAATTCATTAATCGTGCGTTCGGCAGTAGTCAATTTCATTTTTATAACTCCCTCCCATTTCCTATGTGCATCGACCATAAACACTCGTTTTAAAAATGGGCCAGCAAAATCAACGTGTATTCGTTCCCAGCTGGAACTAGGCCATTCCCACGGATGCAGGTGAACATGTGCCGGCTGTCTTTGTTCCATCTGACACCCTATTACATCTTTTGACCAGAGATTAAATGTCACTATCAATACCGGGCCACCATATGTAGTTCCATCTGACACCCTATTACATCTTTTAACCAGAGATTAAATGTCACTATCAATACCGGGCCACCATATGTAGCTTCAAGCCAGTCCTTTCATGTTAACAATCCCATGAAACCCTGAATGAACTGTGTCTATACTTGGAATTACTACCCGGTTTCCCCACATCAAACAACCATGATGAATTGCAAGTTCATGCCTACGCGAGAAATAATATTTCAACAGAGGGTCATCAAGCTGTTCGTCCCAGCCTTTTTCTACATAAATGAATACACGCGATAATACACGCTCGCGCTGAGTTTCTCTGCGAATCTGCGAGCTTGTGACCGATAACTGATCAATTTGAGAGGTGTAATAGCATTGCCATAATTTTTGGCGGTGTGATGCGCCTACAATCTAAACACGCCATATACGTTCGTATGTCGCCTAGTATTCTTGTACTCGACATCGTAATGATATCCTGAAAAGTACAACGCATATCGTTGAGCACGTGCCGCGGCGGTAATCGTTATTTTTTACAAGAGTTAAAAATAGAACTTTGCGGCTGGTAATCTGTCACTAGAGTAAAATGTCTTCCATACAAGTACGTGAAAAAACGTTTTACTGCCCAGTAAATCCCTAACTCTTCTTTGTTTATTTGTACATACTTGCAATCCGTCTTTGAATATCATTAAATTAAACTACGTCGTTTTAAAGTTTATCTCAAAAGTGAGACATTTTAATAAGAAGTGCCATTTTATACAAACTGCCCGTTTACTCATTCAAACTGGTGTCTGTCATTTTGCAATCATTATAAAACAGCCGAATTCTTTATCTCATATTTAAAAGTTTGTAAACATTTTGAAAGGAAAATATGCATTCAAAAGTTCAAGAGAAGGTGTCGAAGCACGTACACAAATGTCTAATACACTGGGGGCACAGAGAATTGTGATGAAGTCCCGGATGGCACATACTGTAATGGACCCCAGAGACGGAATATATGTAGGTCGATGCATGTGTCACTAATAACATTAATCATTATTTTGTCAATCAGCGATTATCGTCGTACAATTATATAGACACAGATATCAGTTTTGCATTATCTAGATAATGGTTTTCAGTATATGCATTGGCTTTATGTCTGTGTTGTTTTGTTTGTTGTGTGTTGTTGTGTACTGTCTTTGTAGCCTTTATACAGAATCATCGTATGTTTATTTTTTATTTTATTTTTTATTTACTTATTTTTATTTATTTTTTCTATTTTATTTTGCTTTTTTTTTTTTTTTTTTTTTGGGGGGGGGAGAGGGGCTCAACAGCTTTTCTATGTAAATTTTATAATATTATTTGATACATTGTGCTTAAAACATTGATAGATGATCTGTTTTTCAAAGATATAGGCTATAATGAGTTTAGTTATAGGTTTAATTGATAACATTAACTGCCTTGTTTTCATTGTTTTCAAAACTTAAGGGATCCAAATGGATTGTGATACATATATTCCTATGAATTAGCCAATAATGAGATTTATTACTGATTTGTAAATCGTTGGTAATTGTCATCGTCATCATAACATACATAAACATCAGGTTTGTGCTGTCAATGTCAATCAAATATTGATATTAACATGCATTATCATGCAGATTTGTTGCCTCCGTCACTACCAGAACGGGCTGTACACCCAGCATAAAGAATGTGCCTTTCACCACAAAGGCAGGTTAGTGGTATTAAGAAATACATTGATCTCTTAGAGATCTTATATATTTGCATTTACAGTCTGTTGTCTGGGCACCGGTGTTATTGTACTGTCCTTTTTGATGGCAATTGTAGTATATGTCCGACAAATTAATGTTTGGTGTGCTTATGCTGTAGAAATGCACATAGACAAAGTCAATATATGTTTGATTAAACGGCTGTAGTTTTGTTGCTAAATCAACGCTAATTTCAGTATTATTAATCAGTATTAGGAATGTCAGGTTTTCAGTATATGATAGTCCATTGGAATAAAGAACGATGTTTGGTTTAAACAGTATTATAAAAACCGACAATCCAATATATAGAATGCAAACAACATTAAGGATAATCAAGCTAGTACAAGTGAAAATGCTAGCTAAATTAGATGAAAATTGTATACACGAAATGTATTGACAGAATTGAGAACAAAGCTTAAAGCTTTTAAAAGGTCTCGTTTCGGTCGTTGTTACACGCTGCTTTAAAACGTTGAATGGTTGGTTAAAACTATGTGTAATGAAGTGTTAAGTAGTTACAATTTTGGATAGTGTAACTTATTAGGAATCGTATTGCAAATTGTAATGAAGTATGCATACGAGAAAATAACTGATACTAGGCGTGTAACGGGACATGAAATAAAGCCAACAATGATATGGTGGATGGTGGTTTGTTATTATTACGTTGATGATGGGCTATAATATTGATAAATGTTTGGTAACATTCGGAGACGAGTTTGTTTGGTCATTTGCCTGTTTTGAGCCCCATGTCTGTTTCAGCTCCTGTGAATATCGGCTTGATAGTTGGTATAGTGGTTGGGGTGTTTGCAGCCTTGGTAGTGGTTGTCATCGTAGTGATCTTCTTTTGCCGAAGACACACGAGAAAGGCTCCACTTATGTAAGTTGCCACTGTTTTTTAGGTTCTGTGCTTTTGTATTTCCCGAAATATCATTATTATTATTATTATTATTATTTACCAAACTTATATAGTGCCCTTTTCATATACACGTTCAAAAGCGCTAATAAGAGTAATGAGGTAGTCTAAGTGTTGTCAATGGTTCTGTCGCCATATAATTAAAATGTCCGTTGTTCCAATAAAATGGTCTTAAGTTTGTGATAAACTTATTGTTTGAAAGATTTCTCTGAATTCAAAGGTTATTTACTTTATGAGTTTCCTTTTTTATAAATTCTGTACTGTACTAAGTATTTTGTTTATATTGAAAATATCTTAAACATTAATGCACTGACTTTTAATACGGCTAAGCCGTGTCCTGTCCGTCTGTCCGTCCTCCCATTCGTTTTGTTTCTTGATAAATTGCAAACAGATAAAGATAAACAATTTATCTGTATTTTTACAGTACTAATGGTACGCGCTCAATTGAACAAACTCAAGTTATGTCAGTTATGTTTCTATAATTGCCCGAGTCCGAGGAAGGACGAGTCCACTATTGCACGTGTCAAACATCTAATGGCATTTTTTACTGGTCCTTCCCCGACCGCTTCAAGCAATTAAAAATTTGCTTGATCACATAATATTTTTGCATCTTTTTAAGTATTGCAAATAAATATTCGATCCTTAAAGTGCTGATGAACATTTAATACAAAATGAAGTATCTCAAAGCAGATGTGCCTAATCTAAGAGCAACATAACCCTCAATGACCAATATTTGAATAATTATTCCGGTTGACTTATCACAATACTATCTGACCCATATTTTTAAATTGTCCCGGTTGACTTATCACATGTCTTAAAATGGTCCCTTGGTTCAAATATTCTATCATTCGGGGTTCTTTTCATATGTTGTGATAGCTCTAGTTTGTTTACAATGTGCTTTGGAAATAAAGCCTTAACTTTGAACAAATGTTGCGAAGTGTATCAATAAACTAAGCATGGCGGTGATTCAATTGATTATGTGTCGATTCAACCAACAGTACACGGTACGCACGCTCGTATTTAATTGCATGGGTAAATCTTCAGCCCTCCTGCCATAAGAAAACAGTTGGAAATATTCCATGTTTTGTTACTTTTAGTTGTGCAGTTCCTATCACAGTTGCGTTATTTCTTGTTTGTTTCAAGAACAGAGAACAGAGTATTGGGATCGAGAATAATACTGACTCGGTGATTAAAGAAACTATATTAATATTTATATAGATAGGAATAAAGAAAATTGTTCATTCATTATTAAATTAAGAGACAATTTGGTGGTATCTGCCTGGAAAAAAGTATGCTTAATTGGTCAAAGATCACATCATTCAAATTGAAGTGTATCAGTCAAAGCATGTTGTTTATCATAGCATAGGCAACAAAACATTGACACAGTGTCCTCATAAGACATATATATCATACTTTCTAGCATTAAGCAACGACATTAACGTTCATAATCACTTTTTGATGACTCTTCACGATATTCTTATACATCTATCAATTCTTTTTAGTTTTAAAGTTTACGTATTGCCATATTCAACGATAAATGTGTAGGTATTTCAAAGTATTGCTTTACAAATTGTTCTTCAATTCTTAAATGATTTAAAAATAAAATAAACAACATCTAATCACCAGTTATTTTTTCAGGTTTTGAATGAAGATGGCATTCGTTTAAACGTCTACGAAAATGTAACATCTGGTAACACCATTTGTATACAATTTTTAACACATCCGAATGACTTATGCATTTATCTTCAAATTGCTTTTACCTATGACTCATAATGTTTATTTACAGAAAAATATTAATATATTCATTTATTTTCAGAGTCAAATCAAATAACGTACCTGGTTAATTAGATCTAAAATGGCGGGTAGACTGAATGGCGGTCGGGAATCGTCTATTTTGACCATATATAACTAAAATGTTTAACTGGTACAAGTTACCAGTCAGATGGCAAATGCGAATATCACTGTTTGACCTTTGCTTTAATTTCGTTTTTTAGACGTCAAATTATTGTTTTCACAACAATTTCGTCTGAGGTGAACATTATCTATATAGCCATAGTCTGCAAGCCGATGCTATCTTATACATAAAATACCTTTGGCAAATATCTCGATTCGCTTCTTTCTTATACATCGAAGGATATTCAACAGCATTTAGACATTTTTATCGTTAAATAGTATTTTATAACTATAACCCTTTCATTGTAAAACTTAATTCAGACATAGTTTTAAACATTGCTAAGCCGAACTTTGTCAGATGGCTGTTTTTGAGAGCTAGCTGTGGTACTCCGGCTGGATTTGATCATTTCTATGATATAATTGTATCCGGTTGAGAACTTGAAAAAGCTTAATCAGTTTATAGAAGTGTACATTCTTAACATAATTTGATGTCAATGTAAATATGTATCATATATAATGTATGAGTAAAATCTGATTCCCTCGCGTTGATTCCTTATGTTGCGGGCGTATGCTACACCGCATCAGGGCTCTCAAATTCATATTTTGATATTTTATATCATGCTGATTAATTTTCCTTATCTTATAAAACAGGAAACAAAGGTATGCTTAAAACTCCTGGCCAAAAGTACACTACAGTGAACATCTCTGTAAGTGCATTTCAATACGGATTAACCATACACTGAACGGTTTCCGAATTTAGCTGATTATATTTAAAAGTTACATTTGACTTCAAAGGTAAATGAAACAAGTTATTTTTCAGGGCTATACGTCTGAACAGGATTATAAGCTTTGCTTTGATCCAAAGCCCGAAAACGTCAACAAATTTTGGACAATGGTTTTTGCTGAGGAAGTTGACACTATTGTTATGTTTGCTGGGAGTAAAACTCGAAATGTATTACCAACAATGTCAATTGCTGTTTGACAAATATAGAAAAAAATGTCCACAATGATGCGTTCAGATTCTTTTGGATCTTTATGTATAACTGAATGGGGGTTCTGCAATAGATTACAATTAAACGGCCATTTTCATAGTGCATTGTCATTTAGATTTACAATAGTGATTTGGCTGTAATGTTCCTCCCAATGATCCCTTTCCTGAACAGTATTGTGTCGAGTACATGAAGAACACAACCAACCGAAACACATAAATAAATGTTGAATGAATGTATTGTTCATTATTTCAGAAAGAATTACGGTATTGGCCAATTATTTTTAACGAACCAAAGAACTACAGACATGTAGATGTGGAAGTCACATATCTGAACACACACTCAGCTTATACTCATATGAAAATGAGCATCTCGAACGTAAGTAAAGTAGCATGATATTTTGTCTTCTGTTTATTAAGTTGTCATTTATATATACTAAAGCATCCTCTGATCTGTCATTCTATCTATAGACATTTTTAGTATTTACACCAAAAAACGAGATTCAAAACGATGATTTATCAGCAGTTATGTGTGTGGTACGTGAACAGCATCGACATGTTAATTTAAAAAATACGTACGTTTATCAGCAGTGTAACCAACGCTACATCAAATAACGATAAAATATGGATTTTCTAAAGAAGTTAACTTATTGTTACTTTCAGAGGGAAACGACCAGGAATATTAACCACATTCAATGCGTGCCAGTCTCCACGTTCAGTTCAGATGGATTCGTTGACCTTGTTAAATCTTTGAGATCGAACGTAAAGGCAGGACGAATTATCATACACTCTAGGTGAAACTTTAATAGAATGTTCATTTTATATGTTCGTCGTTATCATTAAAGGTTCTTATACTGAAGATAATCAACCATAAGATCTTCGATAAGTTTTACATTGAACAACAAATGCATCTTTATTTTATAGCGAAGGACTCGGATCAGCCGTTCCATTTGTTGTTTTGGATATGTGTTTGCAACAGCTTACAAATGGCTCTTTGACAGAGAAAGTTGACGTGTATGAAATGTTAGTGAATATTGTTAAGACCCGCAAAGACCTTTTGCCCTCACAGGTTAGTCTGAAGTATATGTAATAAGTACATACAAAACTAAATGATGACGTTCATCCTCTTACACATGACATAAATATAAGCAGGTGCAAGAAAAAAACCCATACAACAAACACGAAAAGTAAAATGGTAAATAGCCCCAAGTACACTCCAACAGTAACATATACACGCAAAATTGATCTTGTTTTTTACTCCAAATCCAAAGCGATTACCGTATCTAGGTAAGTATGTTGTTTTCAAAAAAAGAAACTCATATTAATGTAGCAAACGTTTATTCTGTCTTCCCGAACCGTATGCAGGAGTTGTCCCATTTTAATAAAACGATGCAAAATACCAGTACAAGTACTATTCCAAATAATCATGTTTAAACTGACTGGTACCAATCCCAAACGCACAACCAATAGTTGACACATAGCACTACAAGACGTCGAATACGAATTCAACTACAAAATATTATTTGTATTATGATGCTACGGCCATTGTAAAAACATTCCGCAATGTATTATCAATATTATGCAATTGATCATTCATTTCAGGAGTTGTTTATCCTAACACATGACTGCGGCAGACATCTTGGTAGTTGTGACTACGAACTACTTCGAAGTTCAGGTAACACGAGTATATTTGTTATATATAAAGTTGTTTTATTTTGTACATTTTTCCCTACTTAAGCTGTTAATTATTACGATATGTATATGTTAACTTTAAAGTATAATAATAACAAAAACCTATTCATATGCTGTACACATTTGTTTTCAGAAGAAATTGAAAGTGTTTACCAAACTCTAAAAGTGAATGACTGATGTACGCAAATCTGCTGGATTTATCCATAATCGGAGGATTTACAGCACAGTTATGCCTATTTATATAAGGCTTATCAACTATAAACTGAATGTGTGAAAATATATAATACTATTATAAATGTGTGTTCCACGGCTATTACGTCGTTGATTTTTGTGCATGAACAGTTGTCTATTTATGTAGTTTGTAACATTTAGAAAAAACAGTTTGCATTACTCGTATAACATGAAACGGGCATTTTCGTATTGCATTGGTATTCCAAATGAAAATGACTCATTTTGTATTACAATTCTGAAAATTCAATATAATTTCTAAACAGGGCTAAAAGAGAAAATTGAATCCGTATGTATGCCACTAGTGAATAAAATCATTGATTGTTTTCAAACATGGGTCAATACGGAATCAGAGTATTTTGATTGATTTGAACGTACGGGCTGGGGCAAGTATTCCTATGAAATGCGCAGTAGATGAGACAACTGCAGTGCATAGCTATGTCATCGATGAAAGAAAACCTATATTCTTATTGTTGTTATTAATTTTATATAATCTTGTGAAGGGCATGTTTATTGAAAAATGCAGGAGTACGAAAAGTGTTTCACGTGAACTTATGTATTGTTATTAATTATAAAAAAGGAATTATATGGAATAATAGCCATGCGATTTATATCAAACGTTTATGGTATATTTAGAGTAAAATTGTTACTTCGAAACATTTCAATGTAATTTGTAATCATATGTGTAAAGGTATTGTTTTGGGCGTTCGCTACAAAGAATGTTAAATCAATCGAAGGTGCCTTTAAAAAGATTAAGCTCATTAAGGAAAACAGGTATGAAAACCAATACTCTTACCAAAAAATCATTTTGAAGTCTACACATTTAACATGATGTATAGTCAGTTCCTACTGCATTTTATTTTCATTTTATTGTATACAGGTTTTGTGTTTTTATATTTATAATTGCACTTTGTATAAATACAGATTTTGGAATCTTTTTATGCAATGGTGTTCATTCAATCCTTTTAAATGATACCGCAGTAAGTCTGGTCTTAAATAATGATAGTAACGGATACATGAATATAATATATTCTGAGACCTTGAAAAAAGGAATGTATGTATATTTCCAATAATTAGCATAAATTGTAAGGAGGATATTCGTTGCCAAATCCAAACATGTTAATTTCCAAATTCTGCTGCGTAATCGTACTAAATATCTTTCACATTTGTCAATATTAACGTGATATCTGTATTTCTATGCCTCAGTTTACCCTATTTATATGATATTTGTCAGCATAAAATTCACAATGTTATCTACCATATCTACACTCCATACGATCACATCGAGCGTTTTACAATTTGATGATGTCATTTAGATAGTCAGATCATGCATTTGTGTGCTTGAACTTTGCTTTCGCATATCAGACTCTCGCTTTTTTAAAGTGGATGGTTGCAGACCTTCATAATTTTAATTAAAGTCTAGTTATGCCTGCCATTGGTCTGAAAATGAGACACAATGTATTGGACATTCTTCTTTTTATTATGCTTATTCTTCAACCAAATTTTGTCCGGAACATAACTAAACAAACTACTTGATAGTATTTGATTGAAACTTTGAACATGTATTGATAGTGATGTGAAGTTGGGCACCCTACGAAAAGTATAACTCTGTGGCACATTTTACAGAGTATTCACCCATTATTCATGTTTTTTTTTTATAATGTAAGCTTTGTCCTGGCACTGACTCAAATACCTTTTGAAGAATATGGTTGGAACTTAGGACTTAAATAGATAGTCCTCTAAACTTTTGCACCTCGTAAGAATGAACATTTTTCGTTGTTTTTTGGGTTGTTTTTTTTTTAAATATGGTTCTCAATATCCATAGTCCGAAGTGTCCAGAATTAGTTTTAATATGCTCTGCTTTAGCCAAATCCCAGAGACTAAGGTGGAGTTAAGGCGTGTTCAAGGCAGAGTTATTTTAATTTCAAATTAAAACTACCATCTTACAAATGTACTTCGTGAAACTACGAACTGCAATTGGTCCTATCCGCACCGTAATCTTTAATTCGGCATTATGTCTTTCACAGAATGACAAATGTTAACTCTACAAAATTTGATACACATGGCTGAATCTGTAATAAAATAAATGCAACGAAATAAAACATAAACATTCAGCCGATGATTGGGCGGTTGTAGTAATCTATGTAAATAGCTCAATTACCAAGGTTATTAACGTGAGACACACACATCCACGACTGCCCTTTTCAAACGAGAAACCTACTAAAAAGTGAAATTATATTATGGTAATTCATTTATTTCTCCGGTTTTACGAATTGGTGTGCCGAACATTTTAGAAGGTTTAAGCTACCAGTATAGGCAAATGAATGTATATCCTGCCAAGCTGGGTTCTCGACTTCTGCTGCCGGACTACTATAAATAATAACAGAATCACTAGAAACAACAAACCAATCAAAAGTGGGCATAATTTTACTATTAAGTAATGCCACTATTGAGAAAGTAGTGCACTATGTTCAAAAACATGCAAAATCCAAAGGTCATGGTAATTTTTGCATGTTCATTCTTTTATCATATCCGTAATTTTAACTTGTACTTTTTAAGATCAATAATCCTTTGATATGCAGATATAAATTGAGCAATTATATTCCAAATTTCCAGTATTTCCTGGCCGTGAAACATCGCCAAAATAAGTTAGTACAAAGTGATCACAGACCAAAGTATGACAAAGTACATGTTGATCTTTGACTTCTCAATTTTGCGAGGCAACCTATGATAAACAAGACAATGTGCGCGCTTTGGACGAAGTCGTTGGTCGAATAATAAGAAAAAGAAGCTTAATATCTGACAGAAACATTATTGGGATGGTTTTCTTGCTGAATATTATCATATTTCAACTTCATTTGATTAAATTCGAAGAACATAAACTCACAAACATATACGGTACAGGGCCTTTATCTGATTTCACTTAACTTATGTAATAACAGTTACTATCTTTTTTTTAACTTTTATTAGGAATAGAGAAAATACAATGTTTGCAGCTGGCCCCATACACCCGACGACACGTGTTTATTTATAAGTTGGCTTGAATAGCCACTCAAGTCGTATTAATAGTACTGCGTCCGTTGTGTGTCCGCCCGTCCGACCACTTACAGTAATTGAAATAACTGTTCGCCATGATTCAGATTTTGATGGATCGAACTTAACAACCCATTGGTCGGCCCAGAGAGATATTTTTGTAATGTCAGTCTGAAGTTTTAACGTTGTAGACTGAGGGGAGTCGGAACCAACAAATAGATTCGTATTATTCGCAAAAAGGTTTATATTCGAATCAACTTAATTAACAATATCATTAATGTAAACTAGGACCAAAAAGGACCTAGAATTGATCCCTGTGGAACTTTGATTTCAAATAATGAAGAAGTAGCACCTGGAATAACAACTCACTGTGACCTATTTTTAAGTAGTTGGAAACAAAAACCAAGACAATAGACGACCACACAGTCCAACTTGTTCAAATTTGTACAATAAACCACGATGCCAAACGTTTTCAAACGCTTTACTTATATCGAAAATGACAACTTTTAATTCAAGTCCATCGTCGAGAGCTTGACAAATTGTATTATAGAGATCAATCACATTTCAATCAATAATTTCTAGAGAACGTGTATTATAAATTTCCATAAATATATCAAAATTACCATGTAGAATGTTCTAATTTCCTTTTTTCATTATTTTAAAAAAGTTTCTTTTGTTGTACATAACTATCGTCGACTGGAACATCTTGAACAAAAAAAAATAAATGTTATTGGACAATGGTCTGATAAATCGGTCATTTCCATTTACAGAAGACGATATGCGAAATATCATATGACTGTTTTTTAAAAGCGTTACATCGTTAATCAACATCAATATTCATTAATATATTTTGCTAAATCCAAACATTTGAAGCAAAAGCACACGTGGTGAAATCCATGACAGCATGAGCGGCGTAATTCCATTCCATTACAGTCTGCTATATGAAACGACATATGATAATTATAGAATGGTTTGTGTGCATGCGTGATTTAGTTCAGTGATTGTGAACAACGTTATATTGACTTATGCTAAGTCACTCTCGCTGGAACGACGTGCACGAGAGCATGGTTGTAATTGTGAGTGAAGATCGGAGTAAGGCAAAATCCCACTTGTCCGGCGAAGTGATCACAAACTAAACTCGAATTTGCCCAGGTAAAGAATTGAATAAAGGACGCTTAACAGCAATATGTTTGCAAATATGTAGGTCAGTCGGTCGGATGGTCTGTCTGTGGAAGGACCATTCCTTGTAAGTACAATCACTCAAGAATGG
This sequence comes from Mya arenaria, assembly GCF_026914265.1. NCBI lineage: Eukaryota > Metazoa > Mollusca > Bivalvia > Myida > Myidae > Mya > Mya arenaria. The sequence continues at coordinate 38,118,614 of NC_069127.1, forward strand.
TTTGACATACATAAATGAAAATTAAGTGATAGGTTGTACTTGACCAGTAAATGAGCTGTATTGTGTATATTTTATTAATTTAAATGTCAATGTCAAGGTCAACAGTTTGTCAGACTTTGTCCGCACAATTTCTCAAAACGGTTTGACCTAGAACTATGAAATTTCAGTGGTCATTTGCCTTTGGCCAGTAGATAACCCTGTATATTCGAGGTCAGTGGGTAAAGGTCATGGTCATTAATCTTACAAAACTTTGTTCCTCAAGGACGTGAAAACAGTTTGACTAGTTATTATGACCATGAATCATTAATTGTAGGTTGTCTTTGATTAGTTGATGGCGCAACAAGAGAGAAAGCTTAAAGGTCATGGTCAACATAGTTTTAAAAAGTGTCCTCAGTTCAAAAGGCAAAGTTTTTGCGTTAATAATAATAATAATAAAGATAATAATAATAATAATAACAATAATTATAATAATAATAATAATAATAATAATAATATCTTTATTTAGAGAAGGTATAAACACATTATGACATAATTACAGGTTCAACCATAACAACATCATATTTACAATGTGGCCTTCTATAAAGAAAAACAAACAAACAAAAACAAAATGCATTTGGTAAATCATAAAACATCTGCATCGCACTTATACATTCTTATACAAGAACTTTTGATGTTTTGAATATAATTATTCTATACAAATCATGTTTAATTAACATAACAATTTTTTCAATACACATCATGTACACGCCGACAGACACTCAATAAAACACAACAATTTATAAAACAACAGTTTTTTTTCAATCTTTAAGATAATGAAAAGATGATATACCTTTTTGAAACTAATGATATGCACATTTCAAGAGGTTCACTTTATAATTATGCTTAAATGTGTTTAACTTTTTTTGCATTTCGTATTTCATCCGGAATAGTATTCCAAACCTTCATACTGTAGTACGAAAAGGAAGCTATACAATAGTTAGTTCGCGGTGTTTGTATCAAAACTAAATCTTGTTTTGAAGTTGATCTTAGAGAATAATGTTCATTATTTGCAAAGATTAGCAATTCAGACATATACCTCGGAGCCTTTCCATTAAGGGTATTATAGACAAGGGTTGCACAGTGATATTAACACCTGTCTGTAAACGTTAGCCACTAAAGTTCTTGTAACAATCTGTTTGAAGATGATCGTTAAAGAATTTTAAGAATGATTTTTGCAGCCCTATTTTGCAAGGATTTAAGTAACTTGAGTTTCCTTTGCCCCAAATATGACAACAATAATCTAAAATTGGAAGGATATATGCATTGTAAAACAAACGTTTCATCTCATCATTGAGGTAGAACAATAGACGTTTCCAAAATGAGATTATACAGTTGATTTTTTTGCAAACAATTTCTATTTGCGGACGCCATTTTAGGTTATAAATACAGACTGTTTAGTGTGTATACTGTTTGTAGAATGGAAGTTATCTTGAACTTGGTTTGCAATGTGCCTTTCAAATATTTTTGATAATGTTGGCAATATCGAAATTGGACGATAATTACTTGGATCATCTTTACATCCTAATTTAAACAATGGTAATACACGTGCAGTTTTCAAGGAGTCAGGAAATATTCCGTTCATGATATTGTTATTTATAATAGACGCAATGCATGTAGTGATGAAGTCACCACAATGTTTAATTACTCTTGGGCCAATCTCATCTATCCCAGTTGATTTACTTATATCAAGTTTATTAATGATCTGTTTTACCTCAAGTGGTGATATATAATTCAATTCGAACGTTTTGTGCCCTAATTTAACGTTTAGGTAATATTTCAGTTTACTAAAACGTTCGGGTTTAAAGGGCGTTTTTTTCTATTATATTTGATATATTGGTAAAGTGAATGTTAAGTTCATTAACAATACTGAGTCCTCCAGAAACTTCTCTATCATCAATTTGTAATTGCTCCGGTAAAATTATCTTGCTATTTTTTCAAATGATAAATCCTTTAAATTCTTCCAGCTAAAGCTTGGATCCTTTCTAACATTCAACGCTTAATTAAAAAATGCCTTCTTACTTTTTTTTAATTAAGGCTGTAATTTTATTTCTTAATATCTTATATTTGTCGTGTTCACCATTTCTATGGTACTCGTCTCTTTCATATATCATTGTTTTTATTTCATCAGTAAACCAGTTAGGTTGAAAATCATGAGTTACTCTTTTTGCTTAATAGGAGCATGTTTAGATAAAACTTGATTTACAATAGAATAGCATTTCACTTTCCTAAACTCCCTGTTCAACCATCGATTATAAATGCATTTCTTCTGAAACCACCTTTCAAGAGTGCCCCAAATCAGCGGTCCGGAGGCATAATGTTTGACAAATATTTCTTCTTTATTAAAAAGGTGACACTAAATAAGTCTATAAATGATAAAACCTTATGCGTTACAGATTATAATTATGAGCTCTCGAAACAGCAACAACTGCAATTCGTTGAAAGTAATGTAATTTAAAATATTTTACTTTGTAATGATGTAATAATAATGTGACAAAATGATGCGCATATTTTAAAACGCTGCAAACAAGTAAGAATTCAGACATTATTCTTTATTGACTTTTTAGCATATACGGATTGTTTATCATTTATTTTATTGTTAATATTGCATGCACATGCATATGTATACTGAAAAAATATATATTTTCACTGCTGCTACAGTTATTTCCCGGTGCTTAAATTTGATTATTTTATTCGAACTGTCATATGAGTTAATTACTAATTTCAAAATGTTACTTGATACAAGTCCAAATGCAATGGATAAAAATGTTCTGTATGATCAAGTAGCTTGCGAAAGTAAACAAACTGTCAATCCAGTTACGCACTTGAAGAAATGACATTTAAAACTTCCTAGTTTCGACTACCATCTTGAATATTGAAATGACAATGTTTTTGTTAATAATTCGTCTTTTTCAGGGTATATAAACATTTCTAAATACCAATTGTGATGTGGTCGAAAATACAAACATAACAATTGCAATACTGACAGCTCTCAGAACTTGTTGGCTATTTAAAGCTATGAGGACTACACATTGTGTAACATTGGTAGGTATATTTATTTTTCTTTTTGAGGTTAATGGTGCAACATTGAGTTAACATTATTTAAAATGTATAATAATTGAAAAATATTGTTACACAACTTTAAAATGAATTCCAAAGTTGCGTCCTCAAGCTGTGGCCACTCCTATTATTTTTTACTTTAAAGCTTCTCGAACAGAAGGTTTACGTTATAGCTGAATGAATAACTTAATAAAATATATAGAGTTTATAGAGTGATCTTTTAACGCATGAATGAACAAGAATCGAATGCTGTATGATATATCTGGCAATTTTGACAATTCTAAAGCGTTCATGTCATGATAGAATAATCACCATTTACCAAAGATGTATAGATCTTTTTGAAATCGTTTAAATGTTTAATGGAATAGTTCCCTATTTACGATAGCTTCGATGAGATCATGAAATTAAACTTATATCCACTACCTAACTGCATGAGGATCAATTTAAAGACGTTCAATAAATTGTATGTCTATTTAATACATCTATATCGGGTCACATCGTTTACGACACGTGTATCTTTCGTATTGTTCGCGAACTTTTCCAATTTGAAATTAACTGGGTCTGTCAACTACGTAAATTCCAGTAAAATTGAATATAGCGACGGTATATCTTCGTGTAACTTTACTGACTTTCACATGTTAAACACACTATAAGCTAGGAAACCATTATGCGCTATTTTTAAATGGTTAAACTGAGTTAAGACAGCTGCGACAAATTAAAATAGTATCCTAATCCTGTAAAATCATGTATTATCGGCTTCATACGTACTATCTTGTATTGACAATTCTAGACCTGTTTTTACGAAATACCGTATTTGCCGTTTTTTTGGACTATCTGGTGTCTAGTCCCTTTAATGTTTTACTTTACCATCTTGCTGCATGTATTAATAGTTGTGAAATGTGAAGACTCTGAGTACTTTAATAAAATATTGCAATACGGAAAAAAAAATGCGTGACAGTCTAGCAGCTTTTTATAACATCAAAGTATTTACCTTTTCTTGTATATACTTCACTTATGTTTTAAATTACATAAACAGGAATAATAAGTGTTTTTGTCATTCTCGTATAAATATGAGGTATATATGTTATGTCTTTACAGAACAGAATATGAAACATTTGCAGTACTAATTCCCCATCTTTATACTGTGCAACGGATAATTTTAAATACTTTTCTAGTTTTTGTTTTCTTATTTCAAGCGTTTTTCAATTACGTTCGTAAAATGTAAGTGGTCCGTGACAAGATGCCCCTGGAATGTTAAGATTCATTCAATGCGTGTTTGAATGTTTCCCGGCATATCGATGACTAATATAGTTGACCTTTAATACCCATTGACTAGTATAATACTGAAATGGTGCCAGATTTTATTACATTTTGTAGAAAAGACATTGTAACTTAATAACCATATGCGTATTTTATATGCCACGGTATCCGGAATACCGCCAAGATGGTGGAAATTCGGCGCGCCAAGGCATCGAATGGGAAGGGGATATAAACAAGCCAATTATCTCAACATTTTAAAAAACGTAAGTCTATAATACACCAATTTACGTGATTCGATATTTTTTGTTATAAATATTCAAAAGGATTATAGCATGGTATAGTTACAACTCCCCCCCCCCCCAATTTGATCACTCAAGCGTTTGACGCTAGAAATATGCGAATGAGTAGACACCTTTATAAGTATGGGTGCATAAATAATACATGTACGAGTAGGTTTATTTTTCTCCCACCTCAGATAAGTAGATCCAAAAATTTGACCATGCTAGAAATTCTTATCTTGCCTACGGGCAAAGATAAAACAAGTACCCGTATGGAACTCCTTTTTTATTGTCATCACACCATTACCTCCCTTGTTGAAGACCGTCGTCTATAGCATCATCGAGACCTTGTCTTGTGGCAATATTTAGAATCCTTATGATTTATTTCTCGCTTCAAAAGGCACCATCAAAAAGTTTTCTCGAAATAATGCTGCACTTTACTCAGAACTATTTCAAAAACGATTGTCAAACATAACATAATCTGAGTTACTTCACACATATCCATGACAACCACGAACTATCACATATATCTACGCATTTATTTTCACTTAACGCACAAAAGAGTTCCAACGAAAAAAAAACAGTTTTACTTTATTTTGTTTTTCTGAGGAGGGAGGAGAAGTATCTACCATAGCCGTTTGTGTAAAATAGATTCATCCCAACCTCCGCGCAGGGTGTTCTACGGAAATTCGGTAAACCTTGTTTCCGCAGAACACCCTACACTCGGGTTAGGATGAACCTATCTTACACTTTCGGCCATGGAAGATACTTATAATCATCAGGGTATAGTGCTAGATAAATGTGTATTTTGCATGCAAATGCACAGGTATACTGAATAAAATGTATATATGCATTTGTCTATAAATATTTTTACTTCTCATTAAATGTTTGTTTAAAATTGACTTTTTAATCGAATATTTATCACTCGTACTCAAAATTAATTATAAGTTTCAAAAGGTTTATTAATACTAGTTCAAATCCAAAGAGTGTCGAGTGATAGTGTTGAGTAGCCTTTAACTTATGAACGACTACTCCAAAATACCGTGACAAGATTATCGAAGCGTGATGAAAATTATCTCTATGACCAGGTAGCTTGCAAAACACTTCAATCCAGTTATGCACTTCCTTGTTTTGGCTACCATCTTGAATATTGACATTACAATAGTTTGTGTAAATTATTCGTCTTGTCAGTGGAAATAAACATTTTGAAATACCAATTTTGGTAATGGTGTGGTCTAAACTAAAACAATAAATATTGCAATACTGACAGCTCACAGTCCTTGTAAACTATTTAGAGCTATGATGAATGCACATTATTTTACATTGGTAGGTATATTTATTCTTCTTTTTAAAGTTAAGGGTGCAACATTGATTTAAAATTATTTTTAATAGATAATTACTATTAATTATTGCAACGCAGCTATATAATGTACTTAATGTAATCAGACTGCCTTATGTCATTTAATTAGTGACGATAAAAATTAACTACAATGTAGTGTTTGTGGGTACAATCCAGCCGTCTGCTTAGCTCAGACGTTATTGTAAGCGCTCTGCTAATGTTCCGGCGGTCGTTGGTTCGAGCCCCGCGGTGGGCGTACCTTTTTCGCAGATTTAACTTACTGGTATCAGAAGGAGAATATATTCATGAATTAGCCTTAAAAAACGATGTGAAAAGGAGTGAAGTTTGTGTATATGAGTAAGATTACTGCTTAAGACCAGATGTCTTTTTAACTCAGTCGGTAAGAGCACCCTGCTGTGTTCTGGCAGCTGTAGGTTTGATTCTAACGATGGGGACATTTTTTCCACATTTGCATCATTACAGTTTCATGGTTGTATTCATCTTTGAGAAGTTTATTTTTTTGTTGCTGTAGTTTCTTTACGTTTTAGAAAGAGCACTATAAAATCGATCTTGAAAGAGTTAAATTAAAGTGTTATCTTATGACGTAAAATATTCCATTTCAGAACCAAATGAAAGCTATGTATTTTATTGATCAATAATCAAATTTAATGTATATCTAACAAAAACAAAATGCATATTGATATAAATTTGTCAATTCTAACAGTTTAACATTAGAGAACATAGCATCCGTATTTCGAATAAAATAATTTATTTTTATATGAAAGTTTCAATTAATAATAAAAGAGGATTAGTTTTACTCGATAAGAAATATAAACTTACAGGAAAATGTATATCACTCTGACACTTTTCACACCTTAATGTTCGTAAGGTACTTTGAGATATTTCTGTTTAAAGTTGTCTCCCTTTTAAGATGAATGAAGGATATTTTCATCATGTAAAAAGATCAAATAATATACATTGATTTATGTTTCGTTAACTTCTAAAACGAAACTGTTCCTGTTTTATTCGAAGTTCCTGGTCCTAGTATGTATATTCTATAATAATAAGCATTATTCAATGTATTATGAACCCCTTCCAAGAAAATGCTAAAAGGGCTTTGCACATGTTGGTCCGTCAGTTTCGGCTTACCAGGTTTGGCCAATCTTCGATAAAAGTGTGGTTTTTAAGATGAAGTGATTTTTAATTAACATATATTTCTGCAAAAGTTGACTATTCCTGCACGAAAAACACCACCTGGTTAAGACAAAGCGTAAACCAGGCGTAAACCAGGTGTTATCAGAGCAGGAAACCAGCTGATCTTTTACTAAAAAACAGTTGGTTTGGGATAAAAAAAAACTAGGCGGAATTCCTATGTAATGCGGCGAATTATGCAAGTAAGCTGGTTCTTAAACCAGGCGTTGATCCATGAAATCAAGCGTCAAAATAAATCCAGACGTGCAAACATTCTAGGCGTAAAAAAACAGGCGTAAAAAACAAAAACTAGCTAGCTTATACAATGGTACCCACGGTTCTCATATATTATCCATAAAAGGTCTTCTGATACATACAGCATCCAACAAAACGATGTAAAATGGTACAAAACAATGAATTTGATTGAATAAATACTTTTCTGTATAAATATTTCACAGGTTTATTGAATTTCCTGTGTATTATGTCCATATGTCTGTTATATGTGCGAATGTCGGTATACATCTGTCATGATTCTTGAAATTAAGACCTGTTACTAGTAAAAACATGATAATGTTGTTACAGTTACCAGGTGAATGTTTATATTTCACTTTTTCGACATACATCGAATCCATTTAGTTAATGGTTATGCTCATGGGATGATTTCCAGCTTGATCATTGGTTTCTGTCCTGCAGGTCATTTAGCTTTTCAGATTTTTCATTTCACTGTTATGAATCATTGATTACCTGTGATACTGAGCAAAAAGACAATAGTTTTATATATATATAAGAAATATATTGTGTTGCAAGCCATCCATTGCAGTATTATAAGGAATATATCATATATTCAGCGACTAACCATGTGATTGAGCAGGGACTGCCATTCATGTTCTTAAGCTTTCAAACTTTCACATCATATATAACGACTTGTTTGTTAACAGGATCCCCATCTTTGTCACAGACACAACATTGGTCATCTAAAGTATTAAAATAAGAATATAAAGCCCATACATACAAACCCACATGATCATCAATGATAAATAACGACACTTGTCAGTTTTTTTCATATTATGCCTAGTCGGGAACCGAAATATATTAAAATTTCAATTAAATCCAACTTTACGCCTGGTTTCGAAAGATACGCCTGACCTAAATTTTCGTTTCTACGTATCACGATATTTTACGCATGGTTTTGGGTTCATTTGGGAACACGTAATTCAGAAAAGAAATTAGTATCTGCCTGGTTTCAGTGGCCCAAGCAGCTAGTACTAATACATCTTTATAATTTATAATCTTTATAATTGTCATAAAAATTTACGTCATTTGTACTTATTCCCTGCTGTCAGTAGGATACATGTTTATCTGCAAAGATATCATTTAAACGCGATCAGAAATGTATTTACTATCCTTAAACTTTGAATCAACAGTAACCATAATCTTTACACTGACTCATTGGCATCCACCACCAACAGCACCACAAACAACAACAACACTACCACCAACAACAACAGCAACATCTTTTAATGCATCTTTTAATGCATCCTGACAACTATTCTTATATAGCAAATGTAAGGTGTCAAATCAGCTGGCATTTCAATCCATGCATAATTGGTTTAATTGTCCAAATATTCCTGGCAACAGGGCGCTGGGGGCACTATGTTTTATGACCATCTAATTTTAATCGGTCGATTTCCGCTTTATATCGAACGATATATTCTGATCATTAAATATTTATAAAAGTATTCACTAGCAAAACTGATCATTGTATTTTAAGGACAACTATCGGTAGAGAATTAAGAGAGATAGATGCATACCATGCTGTGAGAAATTGGGCCTCAAGATGTTTTACAACATTCGGGATTTCATGGCGTGTGGCTTTATCCAGAATCAGTAAATATGACTGCCTTTGTACCTTTGATTAGAAATGGGCTACGAGATATTTATATTTCGGACTAGAGAATGGGTATGAAAAGTTGTAGCTCATTATTAATATACAAAGACCATAAAGACACATTCGAAGTCTCCAGCTATATTTATAAATTAGACAACATTAAGACTATCGTCCCATAGATTAAATATTGAAGTTGGGAGACATAATAACATTGTAAGAAATGAAAGAAAGTGTACATTTTGTAATTTAAACGATCTGTAACACGAGTACCATTTAGTCTTAAAATGTCCAGTGTATGCTGATGTTCGTAGAAATTGTATACTCAGATACTATTCAGAACATCCTAGTATGGCTAAGTTTATTTCTCTACTGCAAACTGAAAATAAATCACTTCTTGTTAAATTAACAATTTTTTTTTGTCTAAAAGCCTTTGAAATAAGAAAGAACAATGCCTATTTGTTTTATTCATGAACTGTCACCAAAACCAAGACGAGCTGTATATGTCTTTATACTTCCTACTTTTACATGTTTTTTTGTTTTGTTTTTTTCTGTTGTTGTTTTCTCACAAATGATGTATCTCCAATCTATTTGTATTTGGTTCCTTTATAAACGGCAATATTGCTTCTATTTTCAAGTCTCATTCTATTTCTTTCCGCAATTTTCAAGTTTGTATGTGTTAAATAATATATTTAACATTCTCACTTTCATATCAACCATCATGCACGCTGATTTGTGTGTAACTTGGTTGATGTTTTCCTTTTTTTTTCTTTTGTTCTTTCCATTTTTGAGTTATTTCTAAAAACAAACTGTCAATGATCATCATACATGTATTAATGAGGTAAGTTTCTTTTAATACTTTACATCACTTTTTTACAATTAAGAGCATTTAAAATTGTTTCCCTTAATTCAACAAACTTAAAGTACAAAAAGTTAACTGGCTATTTTTTTAAAAGGATAAATATTGTTGAGTTTTTCACTTTTTTTAAGTGTAAACTAAAACTGCGCCTATTTAGTAGCTTGTTAAGTTATAATTTAAAACTGCGTTGGCCAGCGAAGAAATATTCTAGCACACCGGATAGGGATTTCCGGTGAATCTAGCCGTGCTAGAAAACTCCATCCTATTCCAGATGAGTCACGTGCTGTTATACTCTCTATTGTTTTTATTATACACTTAATTTAAACACAATTATGAGATTTCAATAAAGTTTTCTATCCGAAAGGGAAACGCATGACATAGTATTACTCTATTGCCATTTGAACAAAACCTCACTTTATTCATTTCCACAGAAAGTTTTAATGCATAAAACACATACCAGTACGGTACACAAACAAAAACATTGTTTAAAACTTAAAATTGCAATTTTATGGGATATGCCATTTAATCGTTCTGTTTATTGTTCCTTATTAATACATCACCTTGTATTTCTAAATTTAATATATACACATGTGTGTGTGTGTGTGTGTGTGTGTGTGTGTGTGTGTGTGTGTGTGTGTGTGTGCGTGAGTGTGTGTGTGTGTGTGTGTGTGTGGGTGTGTGTGTGTGTGTGTGTGTGTGTGTGTGTGTGTGTGCTATAACAGCCCTAAACAAAAAGAGATTATAAAAACTATTCAATGTGTTCATTTATAAGTGCAATTCTGATTGATCATGTATACTATTCGGACGTTAACAGAAATAAAGAATGTTGAATTATTTATTTAATGAAATAAACGATAGCTTTAACTTAAAATTTATCACAGCTACAAACTATACTCTCTTAAGTTACTAATTTGACCATTTATTTAACAATATTTCGATTAACGTCATGTTAAACGTTTACTACAATAAGTAATGAATACGAAACAGAGGTTAGACTAATTGGTGTTACTCAAAAACAAAGTCGTTAAGAAATAATTTTCTTAATATCAGACGATTTGTTGTAAAATTTAGATTTGAAAAAATAAACTTAAATGAACAGAGTGTTTTCAAAATTTAAAGATAAAAGTTTTCACAAGTCGCACTTGACGAAGAAATGTTATTGCGGTAAACGAAGAATTGGTGAGAATATATACTTATGCAGCTGAAACACAAAACAATGAAATACGTCGCAACATTGATGTCTGTCGAATAATTTGAAGAGTCGTAGTTTCAAAAAAAATGACCTTAAATGAGGAAAAGAGCAATTTCCAATGAAACAAGATATATAAACTTTACTAAATGGTGATTGGAAAGTTACTTTAACAAGCATTGATAACATAAATAATTTTTAAAATATATAAATGTGAACTCATACAATATTCAAAATGGGAATTTAGATAAAATATCGGTTCTAAAGTGCAGAATTGAAGGCTAACTTCAGACTTATGTAATACAAAGTGCCTTTAAATAAATATGAATGACACTTTAAAAACAATTTTTACCCCAAATAAGAAGTACTGAAATATCTTACAAAAGAGAGTTTGAGCAGACTTATTTTCCATTATTACCAATTTGCATGGACGATTCATTTAAATAATAAACCGTTTATGCTTCTGAAGGTAGGCAAAGAGTAGTAGGCACATGTGTTTGTCAGATCTGTTGCTTTCCCACGAATGGGACAAATTTAAAATGAGGCACAAATGTTCACCACATAAATATGTGTCTCGCACAGGACTCAGGTACCTTAGGGCCAAGCTCACACTTGTTTTTTGGTGAAATTATGCAACTATATTACTTACAGTCACTTTCTCATACACGGAACAAATTTAAAATCAGTGGGCACAAATGTTAACGTGGTTTTGACTTTCAATTAGCGGAACTTGTTATTGTGACTGACAACTCTTATTGTCTCCTGTAGATTAACAACATTTTTTGTAATTGCCCTTTCCTCATCTACATGTATAATTGCCGCTGTATACATAGAGGCCAACCTCTACGAGTATCGTGTACAGTGTACTCCGGAGTCACCAACCAGTGTTCAGCCGACAGCACTGCCTGCACACGTGAAACCACACGTGCAATGGGGGCTATTACCAGTCTGCAGACAATGCATGTTTACTAAGTAAGACACTTGTGCTGTAGAAACACAATATTTATACAAATAATTCAGAATTGTAACCTACCTCTGATCTTGTTTACGAAGTGTATATACATTCATTTTAGCTTTGTTATACAAGCACAAAAAATCATAAATTCCATCATTATCAGCTATAATTGCTCTTGAAGTTATCAAAACTGAATATACATTGAAGCGCTTATCCTGGTACTAAAATGTACCGTATACTCGTTTGTTAAGAATCAGTGTTCTGCTGGCAATGCTTTCTGTATCATTAACACTAAGTCTTGCCTTTGTAAGTGGGATAATTTAAAATGAATATATTCATAACAGAGGTACACGAGTGGGACATGAATGTACTGTCTACTCAAGTGTCACGAATCACTGTACGACTGACAATGTTGCCTGCACAGGTCTAACTTGCCAGTGTAATACTGGCTTCTACCGGTCTAAAACATATACATGTTAATGAGTAAGAAGTTTGTGTTACAATTTAAATATTAGTACAGATCAATCACTTTAATTAATTCATATAAGTATTACCTATTGGTTAATATACATAGAATATTTGACTGCATTATCTACTGTTATTTCCTATACAGATATAAATTTGAGACAAACATGCTATATCATATGTATTCTGAAGTCACCAACCATTGTTCAGCCGACAATACTACAACTATAAGTACAACTTGTAAGTATAAAGGGGGGGTATAAAATATTAGCATACATTTCAGAGGTAAAACTGGGACAAGGATGCTCTCTATATTCAAATATCACGAATCAGTGTACAGCTGGCAGTGCTGCCTGCATCAGTAACACTTGCCAGTGTAGCGATGGATTCTACCGATCTGCAGCTGATATATGTTTACAAAGTACGTTTGTGCTTTAGTGACACAAACTAAGACTGTGTAATGGGCACTACAGCCAGTCTATATTAAGAAAATGTACGGAGTAAATATGTCTAGTGTATGTACTTCGGAATAAGGTAAATCAATCAATCTTCAGCAGGATGATATAAAATTTAACTACAATAAACAGTCAATAACTATACATAGAACAAGACGTTTTATTCATACACCTATAAATATGAACTGTATTAATAAGACTGAGAGAGTTCATACTTTCCCTCAAACGTCATGCTTTTTGACATGCCTTTTGTCAATGTGATTCCAGAGGTGGATCTGGGCAAAGGATGCACTGCCTACCAAAATGTTTACAACCAATGTAAAACAAGCTTTTCTGGCTGCACAAACGGTACTTGCCAGTGTGCCAGTAGCTACTACAAGTCTGGATACAATATTTGTTCACCTAGTAAGTTGCTAAACATATGTTTTGTGATGACATCACACATCGTATTACTGACAAACTGAGCTTATTTTTTTCTGGTAATTTTAATTTTAACATGAACCAATGAACAGAGCAGGACATCTAATCGACATAAACACTTTGATAACTCAAACTCAAAAGCTGTCTTAAGATTAATTTATTTCTTTAAAATGTTGGCCTATTAAGATTATGAGCCATTGTCAATGTCAAGTTAAGTTAGTTATTAGTGTTAGTCATTCTGTAGCTGCATCGTTTTTCTTCACTCCTTTGAGTGGTGAGCTATAACAGAAGTTTGTAAATTCGGCGTCCATCGACAGTCGTCCATCGGTCAACAATTGCTTCAAATGACATCTTCTTCCCATAGCACATAGTCAAATCTCACCAAATTTAAAAGGCATTATCGTTAGGTGATACTCTTTCGAAAGTGTTCACATCAATATTTTCCATTAGCATAGCAACCAAAAGGAAAAGAGTATTCTCTAAAAGGACAAGGCCTACGAGTAAGATCGTTGGTATGAGACATGGTTCACTATTAAGATTGGCCTCGCCCGGATAGTCACTGATATTGCATTGCATTATTTTGGAATTCGTTTAAATTTATATTTTCAAGAATAACAAGGCCTATAAGTAAGATGTTTGGTATGTATAATTGTAACAATCTTGTCCCTGGTGTCTTTTCTAAACCTGCAAAAACCTGGAACTGAGGCAGTCAGTTTATTATCTAGTAAAGTGGTCCTTTACAAACTCTGTACATGTAACCTTACTTCCCTAGCACATACCACATTCCTAAGCAATCAACGATCTCATAAGCAAACACGAATTGTGTTAGCAACTATTGTTCGAAAGCAACGTAAGTCTTCATTAGCAAAAACGTATTGCCTTAGCTACAATCATTTCTCTCAGCAACCATGGACCTCCTTAGCAACCGTTAACTTCATTATCAAACACATGTTTTTGTCGAGCCTGCTTGCGGTGAGCTCGACATAGACACCAATAGGGCGGCTCAGTTGAGTGAGTGTGAACGTCCGTCAGAATATAGCTTGTTCGGGCAGTACCTTGACCATGCATTCGAAAAAAAAGTAAATTTGTACACGGTTAAACCTTGAGAAGACAGCGCAAAGAATCGTGTCTATAGGTCAAAGGTCAATATCACATTTAAAAGTCAATGTTCAATATTCAGTCTGAACTGTCCGGGCGTTAACTCTGTCATGCATTAGGGGATTTTAAATTAGGTGGGCTCAGGTGGTAACCGTGAGAAGAAAGTGTGTTGAGTACAAGAACCGTATCTGTATGTCAAGACAAAGGATATTAAAGTCCAACTGAGAGGACAAATGTCAGCAATTGGTATAAAACATGTTGACCGGTCCATTACTATATCATTATATAATGGATTTTCAAAATACCAGGTAAAAATGTTTAGATATTATTAGTAATCAAGGTCATGTATGTGGTACAATTTTTAAACTGGGTATTTAACACATGTCTGTATAAGAGGATGTTGAATTAAAACCATTTAAGGGTCTAGGACAAAAATGGGCACGTCTGGTGTATAATTTTATCATGTATAATTAGATGTGAATGCCTTATTTTAGATAACTTATATGTTCTCCGCTTCTAAAATATGCTGTTATCAAATTTTGTGCTAATATGTCTAAACATGTATATGGATTTCATTTTAGTTATTGAACAACAAATTCAGTTTTATGTGCACAAAGAAGAAAAATGTTATCATGGATTCATTTAAGCTTTGTAAACAATTTCAGTTTTATACCCATAGTAATAAAATACAATCAAAATAATGGGTAACAGCATTTCATTTTAATTAATTGGATCCTCATATGTGTATTACTGTATTACCATGGCTGACTATTTTCGTTATGTTTTCTATTGATAAAGCATGTACTAGAAAAGGAATACGCACAATGTCCCATCATTGTATGGTATTTAATGAGTATAAGCATAAAAATGCATGCTTTGAGTTCAACATAGACACCACAATGGCGGTTCGGCGTATGTATGTCCGTCCGTGCGTGCGTTTTTCCAAGTTTGCTTCCTTATGAACCATCGCAAGAATTAGCAGCCATGGACATTTTAGCAACCAAAAACTTCTTTTGCAACTGCACTTTGTCTTCGTTCCAAATCATTACCTTGGCAATATTATACTTCCCTAGTTTTCTAACAACCAAAGACCTTTTAAGCAAACATCAACTTTCTAAATTACTTAATTGTGTTGTAGTACCTGCGTAACAGACTATGCAATATGTAACTACTTGAGAGTTGCAGCTCAGGCACCACATGCAAGTGTGGAACTATTATGATACAAATCCTGCACAGAGCCCACAAGCAGATTAATTATGTTTAAGCATTGAACTCAGGAAGTTCTTTAAACACATTGTTATCATGACTTGAGTATCTTTTACCAGTAATCCATGAACGTTTAGAGGTAGAATAAGCTTGACCTGAATATGATTCATGATTTCATCAGTGTCAGTAAATCAAACGTCGGTGTCAAAATCAATGGTGTTTGAACAAATTTGTCAGCATAATAACCTTAAACGGGTTGACTATGAACCTCCATCCTTAAGTTGTTCTTGACTAAGATATTATCTTATTAATTTGGAGTTCAGTAGGTCAACGGTTATGGTCATTGATAATGGATTTCTAATTAACAAAAGTCCTTAATGCGACTGAGGGAGGAAAGAAATCTGACAAAACGGTGCTTTGGGAAAATTATATTTTTCAAACGTTTCATGTACACAACATCTGTTTTTAAAGAATAGGAAATGATTTGTTGGTAGTTATTATTCATTATTTTTTATGGAGAATATGTTATGCTAAGTGGTGGCTTTGAAATTTGTTGCAGTATTACAAAAAAGTGTTTTCCTTGTGGTGCTTGGTCATTCCTATAAATGATGTGCACTCAGCCAATATTAACAAACAAAGCTTTTAAGATGTTTCATTGAATACTTGGTTTACTTGTCAAGGATACCATTACAATATGCAATTCTTCAGCAAAGCAAATGATATAACTCATCCCCCTTGACAACTGGATCTATTGCAGGGATTCACCTCCATTGCTTTAGCTTAAATACCTGTCCCATATTGGAAAGTGTTTCTGTGTTTCCGTCAATTCATTAACTACAATATTGGAACGGTGACAAGAAAGGAGGAGCTTTATACTGAGAATAAATAACGTTATTGACTTAATAACCGCAACTTTTCCATAAGATGATATGACCATCTTAATTCAATCTGTTTGACACTATCTGTCAATGCCAGTATTGAGTGAAACTGTTCATCAACTAATTCAGTGGTATCATTATCATGCTTAGTGACAGAGGCAAGCACACAGATGGGTCGGACCGGTATGATAGTTGGAATTATTGTTGCTGTGCTCGCGGTTGGCGGAGTTGGTGTATTCATTGTATTCTGTATTCGAAGAAGAAAGCGAAAATATCAAGAGTAAGACAATGAGGATTGATTGGTAACAGTGCAATAATATTGACACGTACAATGTCAATACACTGCTTTGTGGTACACTGTATGATGTATCTTCAAACTAACTAAAATTATTGATAAATACAAACGCATCATTCACGGCAGATTTTAATACTGTATGGTTATGTTTTACCAATACATAGCATATATAACGCATTTTATATACGCTTTTTTTATTACAGGGACAGTTCCACAGACTTCATGCCATTAGAAAACAAGTAAGACACATCCCCATTTCTTCTTTATTGTGTCTTCATTGGTGTTGGATTTATATCGAAATTACATGATGTAAGTGTTTTTTTCTTTATCTCATTGTTTCAGAAACAGAAAACACGGTGTTCGGGTCCAGAATAATACTGACTCGGTGATTGGAAGAGTTTTTAGTTTTCAATGAAATATGGGTCTGTTTAGTGGTTGAAATAAACGAGACAATTTGATAAAATGTTTCCTGACCAAATACTGAATCAGTCGAGGAATCAAGCCGACCACCGAATACCCAGTATTAAAGGACACCATTCATATGCCCTCGTTGGACATACATGCGGTCATATGTGCCATTGTTAAAGTAGCATACATGTATAAGAGTTCATAGATGATGGCTGTACTTGTGATCCATCGAGAAAACGTTTTGGTCCCGTTCTAAAGTAGTTTTACCTTTATTATTCATATATTTGACAACCACTTTAAACTTAAAAAATATCATGAATCACTAATCTTTCTTTTAGGTTTCACCTGAAGATATAACTAGGTTAAATGTCTACGAAAATGTAATAGAAGGTAACATCTTCTTCTGGACCGTTACGTTATAAACACATGTGAATGTAAAATTTAAACATCTTTATTTTGCGTGTAATTATATTTTATATAGATGGTTTCAAGTAAGACCCATTTCTCATAGTTGTATGTTCTGGGACTCATTTTTAATAAAGTGCTACGTATAATTCAATTACCCATGAGGTCTGGACTGGCCGGCAGATGGATATTGTAAATGTTTTACATACAATCGTTTTCAACCCAGGATACTAAGTTTATGTGCATATATTCCGTACGATTTCGATAGGCAGCCTGGCCAACCTTTTAACACCCAACACCCTTTACTTTTTTGAAGTAGTGTCTGCAGCTTTTCTAATCGTTACCATTGCTAGTCCAAATTGTAATTGGTTTAATGAAAAACCTACCTAGTGGCTTTAGTAGAGCAAAATATATGGTTCTTACATTATGAAATATTGACAAATTTAATTATGTTATCATTTACCTTTAACAGTTTTCTTCCAATAAATACTAGACTTAATCACAAGTTGTATATAAATATTGCATTCAGCAAGAACAATAACCAGCTATACTGCTGTTTTTTCATTCATGAATTATGGACCATTCGTTTTTATTGTGTAGTTGGCTCCGTCTGTTCTCGTACTTTACTGTGTTTTGTTTAATCCTAACCGATCTTCTTTAAATGTGTATCGACATACAGTTCTTGCACGCATTTATTTACAGAATTTGATCATATTGTGTTTAATTAATATTAGCAGTTTTATATTTATGTATTGAATTGATATCCCTAGACTGCCTATCTCATTAATATCATGTCGTGATGTTCAATTCATGTCATTACGTTGTGTAAATAGCGAAACATAGCGTAACGTCGTGGAGCGAATAGTGGGATTCTGATTTAAATGAGATTGCTGTACTACTGGCTCCTTTGGCGTGCAGGTTCTGCTCCGCCCCTGTATATATCTTGGTTTATATACTATTCCTGTTTGACTTTTTACTAAAACAGGAAACCAAAGGGATATGATGACTCATAGCCAGAAGTACAATGCCGTCTATATTTCTGTAAGTGAGTTTCGGTAATATTGTTTTCATAATACTGCTGTCCAGTTCATCTGCGTAATAATTGAATACATTAAATCTATGATCAAAAAAGTAAATCATCGATCTTTTTTCAGGGCTGTAGATCTGAAAAGGATTATATCCTTTGCTTTGCTCCAAGGCACAATAACCTCAATGACTTTTGGACAATGGTTTTAACGATGGAAGTTGACATCATTGTGTTTTTGCGGAGAATAAATCTGCAAAGGTATGAAAGTCTTTTTTGACAACATTACACTTATGAAATTTTGAGTTTCAACGGCTGGAATTAATCAACGAAAAGACACAATTTAGAATTTAACTTACCTTCCTTCAGAAAGAATTGCGATATTGGCCTTCTGAGTTTAATGAACCAAAGAACTACGGACGAGTAACTGTAGAAGTGACTGACTTAAATACTTATGAAGCACATACCGATATGAAGATGAACATCTCTTCCGTAAGTAACAGTATTTAATTGACATTTTATTTCATTGAACCTGAATAACCTCAAATACGAAAACCAAACGGAGAACTAGCGGTTTAATGGAGCAAACCAAGCTTATATGAAAACAAATTCAACCGTCCAGTCCAAAAGTGTGAATGCAGCGTAGCAATACTTAAAATTCATCTAGTCGTTGTTTATCTTCTACTTTTAGTGTTGCTACTCTAAAAAAGCAGTTTGATCCTTTGATTTCCATGTTTAATACTGATTATTAGTTGGTAATTATTTAATTCCATGCCCTTGTATATGTATTCCCAAAGTTTACGTTTTTGCTGGCCGTTCTAAAAAATAACAGACGATAAAGTGTCCGATAAATTTAGTTTATTAGTACATTACTATGAACAGTTTGCCTTTTTGGTATTAAATTAACTACCTGTTATCATTGTTTGATAAAGATAATTCAAAATACCTCATGAAAGAATTCTAATCCTATATAAAATATTATGATTCTAATCTTGTTCTAAATAGAAATATTCAAACGCAATAATGTGTGTCGTGTTCCGCCTATAAACGTTAGGAGTTTTTTTTTATAAATATAGATTCAAAGAATCTAACTAACTGATTCGTCTTTAAACTATACCATAGGTTAAGAAAATGAATTGTTCAAATCATTAAATATTAACTGTTTTTTTTCAGCAAGGAACTGTAAGGACTATTAACCAATTTCAATAGCAAGGAACTGTAAGGACTATTAACCACTTTCAATGCTCGCCAATCTTTACTTTTAGTCCAGATGGGTTCATTGACTTGGTTAAATTTGTGAGATGGAAGAAAGGACGTATTATTCTGCACTCAAGGGGAAAACTTCATCACACTCTAACTAATACCCATTTTGAAGAAGGTCACTTTTGACATCTTTGATGACGCTTAATTATTTTCAAGATTACAATTAAATATATTATATTTCAGCGAAGGGCTTGGATCTAACGTTCCGTTTGTGGTCTTGGGTGCATGTATGCAGCAGCTTTCTGATGATTCCAGGACAGAAAAATTAGATTATGTTAAGATGCTGATGAACATTGTGAAAACCCACAAAGAACTCTCACTTTGACAGGTAAGGTTGTTGTTTTTAATAGTACGAGCACTACATTCTGTAATGCAAAGCATGGACCATGTATGTTTTAATTAAATCAGTATCATAATATCTTGTCATGAAACAAGTCATATTTGTCTGAAATGATCATTTTTATTACCGTCTATAAATGGTTATGATAGCAAATATTAATTCAAAATGCGATATTTAACATTTGTTATACAATTATTCGTAATTGACAATATATGAACATGCAATGTATCCACTTTTCAGGTATTGTTTATTTTTACCCATGACTGTGTGCAGCTTCTTGGAAGTTGTGACTACGAGCCGTTACAAAGCGGTAACTATAAACATCATTCGTTACATTCCTTAACACTACTCAATTAACTTCTGATAAACCGTATTAAAACCAACTGAAAACTTTGACTCATGTTGAGAATAACTAATGATATTTAACTGACATTTCAGCACAAAATGATAAACGCTTCACGTTGAAGACTGATGTGCGAAGCTAGATCTTCTGCTGGATTTATCCGTTACCAGATCCACCAAATTGTTTATAAAAGAATTATGCATATATATGAACTGGTGCTGTTGTGGCATATTTATAAGGTTAAATTTCATATAATAATAATAATAATAATAATAATAATAATAATAATAATAATAATAATAATAATAATAATAATAATAATAATTATAATAATTATAATAATAATAATAATAATAATAATTACGTTACATGTTTACACATTTTTGATTGTATATGATGAAACTATTTCGTTAGTTTATCTATTTCTGCGAATGCAAAATCCTGTTTTCGGATATGTAAGGACTTTTACAATAAGCTGTATAAACATTTGTTATAAGCTTGTCCCCGTGATATAGACAAATACTCACCACTCAGTGTATACTATACTGCAATTGTGTATCTCATGTGTTGAATTTAATCGTATCAATAAATTATTTCATATAACACATTTGTTATGGTATCGTCTAGGCTGTATCAGAAATGACAAATCAATAGTTGTCTACAAATGTGAAAAACTGCGGGTCATGATATTTTACCAATGCAATGTTTCTGTTGAAAATATTTATATAGTTGATGAGTAGGCCCTATGAGACCTTGCAGGAAATAGCCTTTTTGATTTAATGTAATTTGGGTACATGTGAACCTTTAAACATGTTTTTCGAGATTTTATTAACATGCTTATTACAATGTAAAAGCCATACCTTTATATTAATGTTCATCAGCAGATTGAATACTTTTTGACAATTCATATGTACAATTGTGTAGTTGTAACCACAAGTCTAATTAAAAAAAAAAAAAAAAAAAAAAAAATATATATATATATATATATATATATATATATATATTGAGGTTTTAAAAAGAAACTTGAAGGTTGGCCTTAGTGTATGTGTATTGGTTGTGTCTGTGCTTGGTTAACAGCAACTGTAAAGGCAGATGTTCATAGTTGGAAGTCGGATACTGGACTTACCGAGAAACACTAAATTACCAAAATACAAAGACAATTTCCGGAATACGCAATATAGTTACCGAAACAGCCTTTTATACTAACAAATTGCTTGTGTTCATATCATTGTTATATAAATAACCTAACACCACAAATATAAGATATAAATATTGAAAATTATTGATACTGTAACCAAATTTTGAGATCAAAATGTTATTCCTAATCATCAACCGAAAGACAGATAAAAGCTATCAATTTTGATCGGATAACATTTATATAACCAAAGCACACAAGTAAAAAAAAAACTTTTTTAAAGAAAATATTGTTTTCATGTTTACCAAATTAGATTTGTTCAATAAGTCACTGAAAATTGTCTCCCGTCGCCAACTGAAATACGTTTTAACGTGGCAATTTAAAGTAACTTCGTACTTGTCTGATGATGTAAATGATTAAAAACTATGATTCAAAATTATCTTAATCGTATTAACTATATTAACTATACCATCAATAAAAAGATTTAGGAAAATGTTCGAGACATGTTTTTGAAACGGTCGAAGGTGTCATTAAAGACAAAGTTTCCAAACCGATTTTTTATAAACTAGCTTAGACCTATAGTTTATCTTTTTCAAGCATTGAAAGTTAATTAAAGAGGGGAGAATTCTTGTTCAATTGCATTTGCTTGGTTAAAGAAAATATAAAGCAAGTCTTATCAAATACACAAAATCAAGTATCAAATATAACCAACTATCCGCTATCACCAGATTTACGACACCACCACAAAGTAGCGGCATGTGATAATATCATATGTCCTTAAGTCACAGTTAGTTGCTTTTAACCTCCAATACTTTGCTGTTTTATCTTTAAACATTAAAACCAGTTTATGATCAATTAATATTTTTTCGTTATTGTTACACGTGTTGAGTAAATTCAAAAAACAATTACCCTATAAAGAACAGCTGCATATGTACATGTATAATTACGGTTAAGATTTCACACCAAATGGACGGCGTCATTTGAAGATTCATACATAACAATCGCGAGTAAAAAGGTTAGTTATTGCAGATGGTATTAAAGAAGTCTAAATCAATGTTGCTTTTCACAATCGTTATCAATGAATTCCCTTAAAAAATAGAAAAACTGGTTATTAGCAGTTTGCCCATGACTTGGGCACATGTAGAATAGGGTCCAACTTGAAATACTCTTGACACTCTTATTCAAAATCAGTTTCTATCGTGTCATTAGGAAAAAAAACCGTGTTTTCTGTACCTTTCTTTCAAATTAAACTCGGTATCTTTCATAAAAACCATTGTTTTCAACATTTATTCATCTTTTTTAATTGTGGTAAATCTTCTTTGAGGGTAAGAGTGCATCTTTAAAAGAAAAAGTCCAAAAAGGTCTTGACTCCATTTGTAATTGTTCCATGAATTGGGGCTTCAAATGGTCAAACAACGACTGTAGGAATGTTGTTTCGCAATAGTCCTGGGCAACTTGTGGACGTATTTTTAGGAGATAGTAAGATCATTTTTAAAATTGGTGTACGCTTTTTAGGCATTTACCTTCACTCATTTGTGAGTCTCAGTCTCTCATTCGTACAACATTATACGTTCAAAAATAGACTATAGAGCTCAAGGTCTTGGACAGTGACACTTTTCCCTGCGAAATAAGAATCAAATTATAAATTACTGGGCTTTGGAAAGTCCCGAAAAATAGGCAACCCTGTAAGTGAACTCTTTGGGACCGGCTACTTCATCAAGGCAAAATACGATGAGGGTTAGCACAGAGCTCTGACCTTTGCATTCATGCATAGCATTGTTGAGATGGTCGGGCTGGAAGATGTAGAAATGTAGCAGAACTGAGGCCTTCTATGGTTCCTCCCTGGACCAATCAAGATCCTTTAGTCGACATCTCTACCTCTACAAAAATAACGTAATCAGACTTGCCGCACTAAGTCAAGGCCGAAACTCTTTCCTATATTGATTTCAATTATGCTGAGCGTCTAAAACGTATACACTGAAAGGGTATTAAAACCCGAAATCTGGCGTAGTTGCATGTTGTTGTTTTTTATTCCATCCAAAAACATCAGAAACACTAAAATACTTAGCAATCATCTCTGTATCTTTTCGGCAGAACTTTAGGCCATCACAGATGTATTAGACTGGGTTATCAGTAGCAAGCCCATACAAACTACTATCATCTCAGATTCGCAGGAATGTGGAGGTGAATGATCCGGTCCCTCTTGCACCCACAGAGGTCAATTCACTAGCCCGTCGACAGGTCCTAAATGAATGGCGATCGGCGAAGACACCTTCCACATATAAAAAAAACATTTGATAGGGCCTCTGTGAATCTTCAGCCTACAATCAGATGCTCTGAGTCCTTAAGAATAGACAAATGAATAACAGGGCTAAGATTGGGCACATCACCTCTTCCGGGGACAGCTGAAATATATATTTGAAAATTGATCCCAGTCGTGCTTGGTGTTGAGTATTCTGTGAAACATTTCGCTATTCTGTGAAACTTTAAGGGGAAAGAGGGCAGGACTATTGGAGGCTCTTCTGACCTCTCGTTTAGATTTCAACATCACGAATATTCTTAACCCTAGCAAGGCCGCCAGAAGAGATGTCTTCAGGTCATTTTGCTAAATTTATCATTGACTGCCAGATAACCGACTATATTTTTTTTAAATACCCTTTTAAAAGGGAGCCATGGTTCATTAATTATAATAATATATATTATATTTCTCGATCAAAATGTAATCATATCTTTAGACTAAATATCAAAAGGGTGCTCTGAGGTAGGGGGGGGGGGGGTGATCATGTCTGATCCTGTTTGCCCTCCTGGGATATATCTTTCCTTTAATTTTCACAAGTTTAGAGTTTTTTTCAATAGAGCTCCAAAAATGATCAGACAGTTTGGTCTGTTAACTTAAAGCTGTCAGCACATTTGTTATGGGCCCCACTATTTGGGTTAGTATATCATTGTTACCCTTTATAACTGTCAGCAAGGTTTCATTCAGCATAATTATTTATATACAGGGTGTTAAATATGTTTATGCTCAAAAGTTTGCAGTGTACACAATCACTTATTAGCCTAAAATAATTGAAGCTTTTCATACTTAGGAATCGTTCAAATGAATAATAATAAACAGCATCTGGATTAAGTTTGCAAATCCGGATTTTTTTGCAAACTTATTATTTTGGTTTTCCAACCACGTTTTTGTTTTATATTTTTGTATCATTGAAACAGGTTCTGTAATACAAATCAACCATAATTATTCAGAAACATGATAATTTTGTATATAAAGTAAACTTGTTCACTGGGAATCCAATTGGAAAATGGTCTTCCCATTGGAATTTCCACTTGGAAAATCAGCCCCACAATTATTGTTGGAAAGTTCTTCCACATTTTGAAAAAAATAAATAAGTTAAATACCATAATTTTATTATCGATTGTAATAGATTTAACTTGACGAATTGCGTTCGGAGAATTATTTATCATTATCTGAAGAAATAACTGCCGTTGACTAATTTTCCCTAAGAGAGTTTTCCCACCATTCAACATGGGAAGAATTAGGAAATTGGAAAAACTCCAATATGAATCTTCCAAATGAAAACATTGGCAAAGGGCTTTTTCTAAGGGGATATTCTAACAAACAATTTTAGCGGGAAAATATCTCAGTTGGGCAACTAAATCTTTATAAAAAAATATTTATCAATTCATTACTGAATAATTTTTAATTTTTTTAATTTGTAGTTTGCCATTGTATCCGTCAAGTTTCACGCTAACACTTCTGTGCATCATTTAATGTATTATTATGCATTAATACATATGCTACTATATATAGTAACACATTTGTACAGGGAGTTCGCGATTATTTGCATGACTCAGCGATTATCAGTTTTGCGGCCCGGGCCGATTTTCGATTATCATTTTGCGGACCGTAGAACGTTCGCACGTGAATTCAGTTTTCGCCTTAAAATGAATTTTGGCGACTGTGGAATAATGTCTTGACTAAATAATCATAATTTATTGATCTGCTTGAACATATTTATTCTTAAAGGGAGGCAAACGCGAACGCAGTTTAGGAAGATTTACTAGTGTTTGATAACCAGTCTGGACCGTTAGGGTGGCGTTTTTCATTCTGCGTTGACATTCAAAAAACAAAACAAAGGAAGCGGCAAAATTGAATTTACTTGAAAAAACAGCAACTGTTCATACATGTTGACATCATTAATACGAGGTATTGGTTTATCTAAGTACAAGCAGTCTTTTTCTACTTGCTAGGTGTTCATGTTTATTGAATTGAATTAAGTTATTCAGACCATGAACAGAAAGATGTCAGTGATTCGTACAGAAAAATTCGGATAGACGTTGTGGACTGTTCAATGTGATCAATTGAAATTAGAATGGGAACATAAAAGTGACAACAAAATGCTGTTTGCCTGTTTGGCTCACTCTCAAAAACGAAATAAAAGTAAATTTAATTTGAGAGTGAGTTAACTCATCGTTGTCAAGCGAGAGCAAAATAAGCACAATTTGAGAGCAGGTAAATTTTAAAAAGCAAACTTTAGACTTACAAATAAGAAAAAAAACATACATATGTATTAAAGAGGTTAATACACGGCGTAGCCGGGCCGTTGAGTGAAAATTGGCCCTCGTGCTCATTATGTCCCTCGACTACGTGTCGGGCCATTATGATTCACTCGGGCCAATTATCACTCAACGGCCCGGCTTCGCCGTGTATTAACCTCTAAATAAATCATATCACAAATTTCTCAACCAATAACACAAATTCCATTTTTATTTCTTAAAATAAGGTTCCATACGGAACTCCTCGGCCATTTTTATCGAAAACAACCTGGGATGTATGCCGGTACATCAGTTAAAGTAGTTCCTAATTTTTGTAATTATATCATTAATTAAATGTAGTGTTTTAGCTTGTATTTATTGATCTTAATTTAAATTGATTGCCGGTTAAGTGTATTATTGCAAACATAATTAAGATTCCCAAGAGTTAAGTCATTAAGTTTTAACTGCTAAATTAAATTACAACGCGATCTACTCTCAGCGGACTTTAACATACCGATTTCTCTGAGTATGTAAACCGTCCAAATACTTTCGATGTTGTTTTCGCTAAAAATGGCCGAGGAGTTCCAAATGATTAGATTCTTATCGTCAGACGCCATTTTCTATGAATCGATTAAAATGTGGTTACAAACAACTATGACGTTATCAATTTTTGGACAAACATTAACACAGTTTTACACTTAGTCTACAGTATGTCGTCATCAAAATGTTGTTCGGGTTGCCAAAACATTTACACTTAAAATGCACCATTGTCTCTACTTTTAATAGAGGTAATCAAGTGATGGTGTGCCATATGAAATTATATACCTATGATATAGAGGATACTTGTTTATTTCAGTGTAAGAGTGGCGAAGCCATGAGCGAAAATATATTTATCTTATGATCATGAGTGAAATAAAATACGATCTTACACTGATATAAACACATTTTCGGTTTCTTTTATGGTTATTTCGGAGTTATAGAGTATTTTATTTTCTTAATTATCCCCTTTTTGAAAAGGGTTTTATTTACGCCGTTACCCGTGGGACGCATCTCAGGCAAAATCATAGCTAGTGACGTAGCTGTAAATTTCCTATTTCCGGTTTGTTGAGAAAAGGTTATTCTAATATTCTTTTTTACAGTTTATTATTCGCTCTTTTTAGTGCAAAGATTTTAATAACAGTTATCAATGAAGTGCATATATGTTCCAAAATATAACGAAAACACTTTTTATTTTAAGCAGGGCATGAACACATAACCAAACTACTCAGCCGCCATTTACTGAATGAACATTTGAAAGGTCGAATGTGTAAGCAAAACAGTTGCAGATAATCATTGGATATAAAACATGTCTTTTAGTTTTAGAGTGTGTTTCATGCTACATGGATATTCAGTCATCTTTCTGTCAGAAACCAGTCTGTTTCACTTAAAGACAGATCGTTTTTCAGGTAATGATTAGGACCACGCTAGTTTGTTCACAAATTTTAGGCGTTGGTGGGGTAAAAATATCAGTTAATCTGTAAATTGTTGTGTGAACTTCGTATTACGTATTTAAACGACAAACAGTTCAAACTACATTTGAACGATAATCTAACAATTTCTATTTATGTTCGAATATTTCTTTAACAACATTTTCTGGTTCAAAGTGTAGTGTACTGTTTTGATAAAGGGGATGTAACTACAATGGATTTTAAAAGTAGTTCTGAAAGTTGATATTTTCACTTCTAATTTTGCAGTGGAAATATCAACTGATATCATCACTGTTGTTATATCACTGATTAAACTCCATATTTCATCGAAAACCATGAAAAAAATGTTAATTTTATAGGCACTATTCTGGAGTATGATAATTACATACCACCATCATGTACCAATGGAAATCCTACCCCAACCACAGTAAAGAATACTATCGGAGTTAGGGTGAAGGTTTTAGAAATACATCGAACTGTATATTGGGCCAGTGAATATTGCATTACAATATAAACGGTATTGGAATTCCAAAGTGTCACATTTACTACGTAATATGCTGGTGCTAATGTTTCCGCCATGGTCAACTAAACATGTATAGAGGGAAGCAGCCAGATAGCTTGCTTAGTAAGCCTCACTCTGAGATAAACATAAATATATTCATTAAGCAATATCATGAAGGGCCTAATAGACTCTTCTTATTATGCTCTCATGAATAATGTATGAGCTTACACAGAACGAGGCTTAGATGGGTCAGATGTAAACACAGCTGATAAGCCAACATGGCCAGCTATAGTGATAGAGGTGTTAGTCTCATTTTACAAATTGATTTCTCTTTTGTTGAGAGTTATATAAATGTAAACAAGTTTTCATCTGGTAATAAATCCATAAACAAAGGCTACAAGTTCTACAGTGAAGGATATATTTATGATTTGAAAGGTAAGACCATACGTTTTATTCATATGATTAAAGTACATGTACATTAACCTAAATTGCCTTTCTCTGTTTACATAGTCCTAGCTGATATTATCAGGAAATAAACCATATCAAATGGATTTATAGTTTTTCCCCACAGTTCTTAATTGATAGGCCAGCTTATTTAGCTAATGATGCTTACAGTTATTTAGGTTTACTGTCTATAATAAGGTCTTAGCCTTTTTTATTACACAATATTAAGCTAGAGCATGTCTCGGAAACAAACATTTATATATAGTTGGTCACTATGAGTCAAACTGACCTGTTGTGAAGATTTCTGAGCTTCTCTCAGATTCTCACATAGTTCTAAAAACGTATGGTACCAAACTACATCTAATTAAAACACCCCTTACAGTACACCCAACACAGTCTGGTTGCAGAGTGTCAGCAAAATGTCACAAGTCTCAACGAAAGAACAAAGACCCATGCACTGTCCAGGTACGTATACATTGTTCTTATCGGATTTGTTATGATTTTGAGAACAAATCTTTATGAAACAATATTTAATCAAGTATTTAATAGCCTTATTATATATATATATATATATATATATATATATATATATTAAGTGTATATAATCTCCAATCAATTATTTTTTACAAGTTACTTGCTGTTGCTTTTGTAGGTAGATTTCGACAACAAAACTCGTTCCGATCCCTTCATCAATTACACCTCATGTGGATGGGAATAACATGAATGCTGTGGACATGTTACAGGACTTCTCTGGGAAAGCTGTCCAGGATATTGAGGTTTGTGGTTACTCACAAGTACGAGAGCCAGATACCGGGTTCTCACAGCCTAGACCAACAAAAATACAGTCTACCCTTTACAATGCTGTCGGAGGACCACCTGTCAACTGGTCAGACAGCATAAATCTGAAGATGATGACGGAGGCTGAACCAAACCTTCTTGTACTGCCAGCTCTTCAGATGTACACATCAACAGCCATGGTTCCGTCCAAGTTTGGCTTTGTTCCACACGGAAGTGTTCTGAGCTACCAGCAAAAGCTAACTGATTAACATATTATGAACATAATTGACGGTGTTGGTTTTCCAAACCTTCCGATTTCAAATGTGATGGCTGAAAATTACAATCGCGTTTTGATTTCAGCTGAAATTGTCAAATTAGAAGATCTTCATTTATCCCTTAATGAAATAAGCAAATTTGAAGAGAAAACAAGACTTCAAAGTCAAAGTCGTCTTTGGCACCGTATACGAGAACATAGAATTACTGCCTCAAAAATAGGCAGAATTTTTAAGCGACGAAAAGATAATGAAAGCTTAGTAAAACAGCTGAGGTCAAAACGACGAGTTGTCACTGAAGCCATGAAAAGAGGAATTGCCAATGAACCAACAGCAGTCATAGCCTATTAAAAGGCAATGGGCGATCAAGTAAATCTCCTCCCTTGTGGTGTTGTTGTCAACCCATGGGCACCATGGCTAGCTGCAAGTCCAGATCGAAAGGTATATAATCCGACAAGATATCCCCCTTTTGGTCTGCTAGAAATAAAATGTCCTCAAGTGAGAAGTGTACTTGAGGCATCTTGCCTCAAAAAAGATGCCACAGGAAGTTTAAAACTGAAGAAAAACCATGATTACTACTATTAAGTCCTTTCTCAGTTGGCAGTACTGGACTTGAGTGGTGTGATTTTTTTGTATGGTGTGAGAATGACAATCATAAAGAAACCATATACTTTAAGCGAGATGTTTGGGATAACGTGAAAGACAAAGTGGACACATTCGTTTTCACCTCTTTTATTTAAAAACATGTGTACATTAACATTACAAATTGTATGTATTTGCATGATATGATATATTATCTATACATACAAAGTTTTACAGCAATATTGTTGGTTTTATTATTTTCAAAAACAACTACCCATTACTCTTTTTCCATGAATGGACAATAGGCCCTCTGAAGTTTGACAAGAGACATGCAACGGCCCACAGCTGGTTTGCTGAGCCTGCTAAAGACAACGGCAATGGAATATCAAATAGATGGAATTCTTTTATCCTTATGTTGACTCATTCAATATAAATACGCAACTTTGCGATTTGTTTCGTCTTCTTAAGTTCCGATTTGGTAAATTTTTGTTTGCAACTTAAAAATGGTGGTATATTTAGGGTACCTTGTTTCTCACTTAATATTTTTTTTATTGTAAAACCTTTGTCCGCCATAACATCATCGCCTGGCTCTTAAAGGTCCAAGAGTCCTGATAGCTTTGTAATTTCTACATCTGACATACAGCCTGTATACAAAGGTGAAATAAATGTCGTAATCCCGTTTGGTGCAATACCTATGAGACATTTAAATGTACAGCAACTTCTATAATTTGAATAAACCTGTGAATTTAGTAAAAGTGAAGATGGTTGTGTTGTTTTTATTTCAGTGCAGTAAATGATAACTTTTGTTTTAGGATACAGATCTTTAAAACAGTCGGGCATAGTTTGTTGTATTACTTTTTTAGGCAGCCAGATTGGAATTCTACCTAATGTTAAATATAAAAAGTTTGACCATGTGACAATTTTTCTGCTGACTGTGGCTATTGAGCAATTGAACCGTACTGCCAAATCTTGCTCTAGCAAACCTACCCTTAACCTACAGAGAAACATAAACAATTCATCAATAAGTAGCATACTTCTTTTTTTACCAAAAATGCTTATTGTTTCATATCCTTCATGGTATTTACTTAACATGTTGCTCGCGGAAGGCTCAATATATTTGAAAAAAGACAGGAATAAACTATATGTTACAAAACCTGTGTAGAATTTAATCAAGCTGTTATCTTTACTAAACCTGGATACAAGAGATCGATATCGTTCAGAATTTAATTGAATTTTTAAAATTGTCACACTCTTCATTTTTGTTTTGTAATTGTTCTTTCAAATTTCCATTTTCCTCTTCGTATGCGACATGCAATGGATCAGCTGTTAGCATATCACTGGTTGAGGGTTGGTCTTCAAATACATCATGGCTGCAGCTCTTTGTTCTGCAAATGGAAAAGTCATATGTTTAATAATGTACTTTTTTAACTTCAAACTTACAATTTAAGGTTGTCTTTATGAAAACTATTATATATATTTTTAGGATACATTGGTGAAGTTCTTACTGTTTTGATGGTGTCTCGTGTGGTGCTAGTATCTTCCTCTTATGCTCTCTCCTCTTTGGCGTCTCCTTCTGCCAATCAAAAACACTGGGAACAGCATCTGATTTTAAACGTCTTCTATTTGGAGTCCAACCAGTATAATCATCTTTGGTGAAGTGTTTTGAGCAAACCACTGTTGTTTTAGAAATCTACAATATACCATAGATATAAACTTAATTAAGTGTTGTTATAGGAACATATACGGTACTGTATTCCATCCCTTTTTTCGATTAAAACACACTATATTTTAGAAGCATTTTAGAAATGAAACTCTTTAGTATCAAAGCAAAAAGTACTTTTAATCAGTTAAAAGAACATCATACATGTTACTGTTCATTTGATGAAATATATGATACTATGTGTAATAAACATACCTTGAACATAGGCCCTTCGTCTCTCCTGATTTTGGCAAACCATTTTTTACGCTTTTCCTCTACTATTGGCATTTTATGAAAGTTCACATTTAAGTCATATCTTCCATTAGAGTTACAAAAAGGCACACAACAAAAATAATTTGATATTTTATTGCCTTTTCCTAAATTCAGATCACTGCTATCACCTGTGGCAGCCATGGCCAGTATGGCTGGAATCTTTGTTTACATCTGACCCATCTAAACCTCGTTCTGATAATGGAATAACAAGCATGCATAGATTTTGAGAATGGGCTATAAATGTAACCCCAGCATAAACCATGTATTTTTAGAGGAGAAGACAACGGTAGCGAAACAGTTACTGAATGAGGCGCAATGCTTTCATTGTTTTAAGCAATAAGTTTTTGTTTTTATCTACGGTTTTGATTATGTCTTCATGTGTTTGTCTCGCTTTAAATGTGCCCAAATATAAATCAATAGATGAAGAAGAACCTAAAGGCACTATAATAATTGCTATCATAAATATATGTGAATGCATGGGAAATAATATTCTGTTGGCTCTTAAACAATATGCAAATGTGTTACAGGTATTACTCTGACCTGCCAGATTATTGTATCATAAACATTTAGAGACGTACATATCATGTCTAAAATGCCTGCAGACTTTGCTCCGCCTTGAAACCATCGATCATAATGAGATGTGTGACGAGGTCCGGATACAAATGGAAACGCCTAGATAAATCGTCATGTGCCGCTGACAATATTACATTTTTCATTCAATACTTTGCGCGCTCCTTAACGAGTCAAATTGCCCACGGTACACAACGAAACGAAGCATAGCGTAGTGTGAATAGAGGGTATCCGACGAATATATGAATACATGCATACACTATGATTTCTACATCGTCGGATCCCCCCCCCCACACACACACACGCACACGCACAAACATATATATAGTTCATAATGATAGATATATATCATTATGAACTCTTTTATATGTAAATCAAGCTAAATCACTGTTATTTTTGTTGTTGTTGTTGTTGTTGTTGCTGCTGCTGTGTTTGTTGTTGTTTGTTTTGTTTTTAATTGTGAAGAAATGTTCCATTCAAACGGTGTTTTTAATTCTTAAGGAAATGATTAACAAATGCTTAAAACGAATTAAGATTTTGTTTTAAACTCAAGTGTAAGGAAGTAAATTTGCTAAATGAAAGATGAATCATACACTAGTTTAACGCTTAAGATATTTTGCGTCTGTTTCTGGGTTTGTTGAATATTGAAATGACATTGTAAGTTAGCGTATTGAGGGGTTGGTGGTGCACCTGGAGTGTGTTTTTTTCTATTTAGGTACTGGCTAAACCCTTCTATTGTATTAGTGCACTTTTTATTTTAATGTCGGAGAAATAAAACCAATAAAGTACACTAGAATGCACCATATGAAAAATAAACTTACTTCATATAAATCACATATTTCTCGGACCTGATAGAGTACCTGCATTAGTAATGCAAAGCTTGAGTCCGTCCCTGATGCAATCACTGTTTCTGATTTAAAACTTAAAAATATGAATATATATTTATCTAATTTTATCTTACTGAAATATAAACACATCATCGGAATGAACTGCTGCGATTCGAAGATTCGAATGCAGCCCAGGTAATAAATTATGTTCATTCATTTTAAGCATGCGCTTAGCTGCAAGATATATTGCGACTCTGATTGCAGGTTTTCTATAAAAAAAATCTGGTCCACTCAGATTGGCTTACTGCATTGATTTAATATCACTGATAAGAACATTTCCAATCCCAGTTCATTGTTTCACTTAAGATAATACAGTCAACCATTGATTGATGACTTTTTTATATAACGCCATTTTACTGGGCTATTTAATAAAGGGTTTCTACAAAGTATTTCCTGGTCGTATTTGTCTATTTCTGATTTTAATGCAGATGGAAATAAATACAACATTTATACTTAAAAAATACATTAAATGTATAAGCAGTAAGCCAATATTTTAAAATGGGAATGTTTATATACATAGTGTTATATAGTATAATTGTGTTACTATGTGACATCTAAACAATTATGAAGAATTTTTAGCTACTAGTTATAAACTGATATAAAAATGATAGTTCAGGCTTTTCAGAAACACCTTTTTGATATGCAATATATAATCATTTATGTGGCCTGTATTTACGTGGCAATTTTGAATATGTATAGTTCAACAAAGAACTTCTTTTTGAAGAAGTTAAAAGGTTAAAAGGAATAGTCCACTAATTTTCGATAGCTTCGATCATATCATAAAATGAGAAATATCTCGAATATCTAACTGCATGGAAATTAATATACGAATGTGTTATATGTTATAGCCCTGCGCTAAGACTACGATATCGGGTCTTAATCGTTTATGTTATATTTTAGTGATGTAAACTTATTTTTCGTATTTATATCCAAATTACTTCTCTTCACTTTTATGACATTTAAAACCCCGAGAATGATAGAAAATGAAATTACAAAATGCAACTAAACCGAAAGTATTATCCAATTATAATCAAAATTTAGCTCGCACAACGTCATTACGAAATTTGCATATCACGCACGTGACTTTCTTAATGCCTAAATTTCTATGTAGCTTTGAATACTGATGATAAGCATTTTTAAAGATTTCTTTTTGGTTGAAACAGTATTCCCGATAATATATAGAAATTACACTAATGTTATCATTATTTTACACCATGTTGTCGAAATTGCAGAAAAAGATACAGTTACAGTATAAGAAATATTTAGTTTGTAGTTGGGTGCAAACCCACGCCGGTAAAGTCATGAAGAAAAAATATTTTCCAACACCTGATCCTTTAGATTACGAGGACTTCGATACATGTTGGTGATATTTATTAATAACACTACGTGTTATTGTCAATCAACCAATCAAGCAACAACAACAAATGGAAATTTTGTTCTTCAAAGACGATGATTGAGCAAATATCAACATTTGCAAGACGAGTTCCAGCTTTAAGTATTTTAGTTTTAACACACCTTAGTATTTACCACACTTTGTTGCGGCAGTTTACAAAACATGAGCGATTTTTCACTATACAACATTGAGGCTATGCTCCGCGCAATTATCTGCCTCATCAGCATAAAAATAAGTCCGTGGACCAGTTTGAAATTCCGTTGTAAATCCCATACATTTCTTTTTTACCATCGTGTGGACCCCGGGGGTTTATCAGACAGTATTTGAGACTCATTCATAGTTATATACTCACTTTTATTTTTTCTTTAATTATTTATTCCCGTGGAACTGGGGCTTTAACCATATTCCCTCATTTCTGAATAGTTTGTTCCATCCTTTGATTAACATTGCTTGGCGGAAGAATAGAATGCGTGAAAGAATAACAGCTTTTTTAACTTTCCTGTATTTACCATTACTTGTATATACTTCACTTTATATAAAAACACATCAGGAAGATGATTGTTCTTGTCATTCTAGGTTTTTTGTTACATATTTTATATCAGAACTCTTCTTGTCATGAAGTGTGACATGAGATTTATTTAATAAAATTGAAACTTGATAATAAATAATAATAATAATAAACAAATAACCTAATGAAATAATCCAAATGACTTGAATTGACAAATTATTATTATTTATTGATACATAATATACATTGTGCAATTTATTTCAAAATTAAAAAATAAGAAAATTATATCTTCTTGTTGTTCCTTTGATTTTGATGCGTAATCAATATTTAAAGAATGAAAAACACTAAAAACTAATGGCTTAGAAACGTTTAAAATATAGATTTGATATATTATATAACGTTTGTTATTCTTATTTGGTTAAATTGTCAGATTTAGCGATAAACAAATAAATTTGGTTGCACTTCATTTTGTAAAAGTAAAGTTTTAAAAATGTTTTGTAATGACATAAGTATGCATACATACATATAAAATAATAAAAAGGTGGGGGCGTTTTTTGGGGGCTTTTTGACCAATTTTAAAATGTGAGTGGGGGCTATTTGACTTGGGGGCTTTTTGACTAGGAAGCCATTAAGGGGTCCACTGGTCTTTATATACAGTAAATTCTTTTTACAGTGAAACACAACGCTTTTAAAATAATTAATTTAAAGAGTGTGTGTTTTTTGTTTTATTAAATGCGAAATCAATAAATCTGCCATTGTAAAATCAATATCTATACGCTTAGTAAAACAGACCCCTAAATATAATTCGGCCTATGAAACGGCCAGATTCATATATTTATGCACTGAATATATAGGTAACATTTACATTCAACATAGAACGGTTGCTTAAGCATACCATTTCAATAACATCTGTAATCATATGTCTATATTTAAACCTTGAAATGTTACTTATTAAAATAAACATATTTAATATATAAGTTTATATTAAGTTTTTCTTGGCAATAATTGTGTATACCACTTAATACTTCTTCACGTCTTTCTTGGCAAAAAATTAATACATTCTTCCAATTTTGACCCAAACCACGGCACGATAGCATTCATTTGTAGCTGAAATGGACTCTCGTGTAGAAATGAAAAGTGGAGAATTTGACAGGTATTCTTGGCATGTTTATCTATTATGGAATCCATGCTAGCTGTCCTAGCATATGCCTATATCTGTGAATGTAATTTGATCTGCATTCAATATATATATATATATGTACTTGTGTAAATTGTTAGTGTATCAACTTATAGTGTTGTGTAGCCGCTCAATTAAGAAGGACAACTCCAAAATATCGTGACAAGATTATTGAAGCGTGTTAAAACTATTATCTGTGACCAGAAAGCTTGCAAAAGTTTATAAACTTTTCAATCCAGTTATGCACTTGAAGAAATGTTATTTAAAACTTCCTTGTTTCGGCGACCATCTTGAATATTGAATATGAGACTATTTCGTGTAAACTATTCGGGGTGTCAGAGGAAATAAACATTTTGTTATATCAATTTGTACAGTAATTGTTTAACCTGGATATTGACACCAGAGGTGTGGTCGAAATAACAAATATAAACATTGCCATTCTGTCAGTTTTCGACACTCGGATGACAGCTATGAGAACTGCACATTATTTTGACTTGGTATGTTCATTTATCATTGTTTTTGGTAAAAAAATTTAAAAAAATCAAATGATCAAATAGGCTATTATGCATCAGTCAATTGTAACCACGGCCCCCAAGGTCTTGGGGTATACCGGGGATAACCGGGAAAATGGGCCGTGATTTTAACTTTCAGGTGTCTCCGCCGTGCCGGGTGAATGCGGTGGTTTTGTCTTCCCGCAAAATATAGCGGGGAGTGGGCCTGACCTAAGGTCCCTGGGTGCGGGGGCATTTGGCGGGGATTCTACCATCAGTTTGTGCCCGCAGGGCGGGGATTTTACCTGGGATTGGCTGGACCGAAAGTCAAAGTCCCCGCTATTCCCCGGATGTGGGGGGGGGGCTTGGTTAAAATTGACTAATGGCCCAGAGTGAATGTGGTGGTTTTGTTTTCGCGCCGAAAATAGCGGGGAATGGTCCTTACCTAGGATACCAATGCGATGCGAGAGTATTTGGCAGGGATTTTACCAGCAGTTTGTCCCCTAAGGCCGAGGATTTTACTAGGGGTTGGCTGGACCGAAAGTCCCCACTATTTTCTGGACCCGGAGGGGCCGTTGTAACAATTGACTGGTGCATTACAGTTGTTTACTAAAACCAGGGCTGCAGTAACACATATTGAACAAAATGTACGGCATAGACTGTACAGCAGCTGTAGTGCAGCAAATAATTGGCTTTAAGTGTTCTTTGAATAAATGTTTAAAAATATTTTTTTTAAATCTACATGAAATATCAAAAAATGATAATTTTTTCACAATAATAATATAAAAAAATATACATAAAACAAATAAAATGTCAAATGAGCAAGTGTACAGTACAGTGATTTATAAACTGTATACAATACATGTAGAGTATGTAAATGGCCGGAGCTGGTGGATGTACATTGTAGGAAGGTGGGGATGACCACAGGCGGCAGTTGTGTTGACGTGACAAACCGTAAGGTCACACCCCCCTCCTTAAAAAAATCAGTATATATAGGTTTTGTGATAGATGATTAAGTTTCAATTAAATTTGGTCTTTAAAAAAAAATAACAGATTTTTTAAGGAGGTTGGTTTGGCCGTTGAGGGGGTCATGTCAACGTAACTTTTTCCTGTGTGATGAATGAATAAAGGTAAAAACCAAATCATCAATCAAGCTAGTAATTTACATTTCAGCTAAAAGATTTTATTTGTTATTAGTGATGAACATATTTTAACAGAGATACAGGTAAGATATCCTTTAGTTTAGTCTATACTTATTCCTTTTAGCTTGATTGTGATGGCATCGGATTATAAGCTGATGGCTTATAGAATCAGACTCGAGTCTGTTTCCTAGGACAGGTGTCTATTTTGAGAGGGTGTGAGAAAGCCCCCCTGGTGGGGATTGAACCCAAAACAGGGTGAGAGGTGGACACATATACCAGTAGACCACTCTTACCCTTGACCTTTGCAATTGAGTATCACTCCACATTTTAAAATTAAATTGGGTAATTCACATTATCAATAAGTATTTCAAGTTTCTATAACCCGATCATGTTTAGTTCAACTATTCGTCTGCTTCAGGTAAAAGTTGTAAGGCGACTTGGCATTTTCAGTTATAACTCCAATACAATTTACTGAATATTTGTAGTGTGCGACATGATAGGTAGTCTGATCCCCAGTGCGACAAAAAAATGACCCGGCTACCAAAAAGTTATTTTAAATGGCACGACTGGTGATGAAATCATGAGCTTGTTGGTTAAATAAATCAAATTCCAGACTGTCAATACTTTTATGATATAGTGAGATATTGAAGTTTGGATGTTGTTGTTTTTTCCTAATAAACTTGAATTATTCATTGGCGGCATATATCAACCAAAAATCAAAGGAAAACAAATTTCCAAAAATACTTATATTCTAATTAGAATATTAGTAATTTTTTAGGAAAAAAATCTTTAAAATGTTTGGTTGATACATGTGTATATAGAGTTTTATTATAGATGATCATGTTCCAAATAATTTTGAAAGTGTATGTGGCCAAAGAGTGGGTCATGTCAACGCAACTTCTGCCTGTGGGATTATTCAGCAAAAAATATTAAACAGATGTTTGTTAGTAAATTCCTGTCACTTATGCCACAAGCAGCACATGTTGACAGGAACTCCCATCTTCCCTTTCACCAACAAACCTAGTGCCTTGACAGAAGCAGTCCCCTTCCCTATTGAACCACCACGGCCTAATATAAGAAATTGTACAGTTATCACAAATCATTCCTTGTTTTTAACCATATAAGATACTTTAAAAAGATTCGTCATCTGATAACCGGTGGGATAATGAGATCTGGCTCGGCTACAGAAATCTCAGAGTCTGAAGCCTCATTGGCTAAAAGTTAAAAATGGTTAATTTTGCACACTGTACTTGTAACACAGTCGTTCAGGACTATCACACAATGAGGTGTCATAACTCCATATTATCCTAAATGCAAATTATGGACCCTGATTGACTAAACAAGTTGTAGGTCACTTTGTGTCAAGTTAAAGTATAAGGGCAAGTAGGGAATTTTACTAATAACTTTTATACTGAGACTGCGAATGGGCCCCTAGGGTAAAGGTCACTGTAACTAAAAATAGATAAAATGTTTGGTGCTGAATAATTTTTGTTCAGGTTGAAATATTGTGACCAAACTTGGTATAAAGGGAGAGTTTATAGAGACCTTTCAAGGGATTGCATTTAATGGACCCGAGGGTGAAGGTCACTGTCACTTAAAATAGATTAACGCTCGGTACTGAATAACTTTAGTAAGGGTTGGCATACATGTATATTGTGGCCAAACTTGGTATATAGGAAGTGCTTATGGAGGCTATATTTAAATATTTTATGGGGTTGCATTTGGGGCCCCTAGGTTGAAGGTCAAGGTCCTTGGTAATGAAAATAGTAAAAAAACATTTAAAACTGAATCACACAATGAAGTCTAAAGTTCTTTTGAACCCTGGTTTCGTTGAATTGCCGCATTTCTTGTTGATTTTTTAGTTTGTCTATTTTTCCCCGCCACGGAGTGTGGAGGGGATTATAGGAATGCACTTCGTCCGTATGTCAGTCTGTCAGTCTGTCCGTCCGTCCGTCCGTCCGTCTGTCCGTCCGTCCGTCCGTCTGTCCATCTAGCTGTAACATTTCGTGTCCGCGCTATAACTTACTTATGCATTGATGGATTACCATATTACTTGGTACAAATGTTGTCCTCAAAGAGACGATGTGCAGTGATCTTGACCCGGGTCCATACCTCAAAGGTCAAGGTCACACGAGACATTAAAAGGTCAGATTACACATGCTCGTGTCCGCGCTATAACTTACTAATGCATCGATGGATTACCATATTACTTGGTACAAATTTTGTCCTCATTGAGACGATGTGCATTGACCATGACCGGGTCCATAACTCAAAGGTCAAGGTCACACGAGACATTTAAAGGTCAACACAGTACACATGCTCGTGTCCGCACTATAACTTACTTATGCATTGATGGATTTCCATATTACTTGGTACAAATGTTGTCCTCATTGAGACGATGTGCAGTGACCATGACACGGGTCCATACCTCAAAGGCCAAGGTCACATGTGAAATTTAAAGGTCAGAGTACACATGCTCGTGTCCGCACTATAACTTACTTATGCATTGATGGATTACCATATTACTTGGTACAAATGCTGTCCTCATTGAGACGATGTGCAGTGACCTTGACCCGGGTTACCTCAAAGGTCAAAGTCACAACTGACATTAAAAGGTCATAATACACATGCTTGTGTCCGGGCTTTTTACATTTAGCAGTGTATACATGTCAATTCTTACTGGATTTATTGACCTTATTCATTTCATGTACTTTTAGCAACAATAACTGAATTTGATCCAAAAACTCGAACCAATTGCAATTTGTGCTAGTCATCCAAAATGAAGGTTCGAGTCCATATTATGACAATGCTAAATAGAGGATAAGATATAAATGTTAATTGAAAGTGTTAAACAAGTTGCCAAGATTGATACTTTTCGCACTCTACCAAGCATTATCATAATGTCCAACAAGTTTAATATTTAAAAGATCAATTGACACAAATGTGATAATATATTGATAACATGTGTTTTCTCTTCAAAAGCAGTAAAATAATGTTATGACGTCACCACAATATATATTTATCACTTTATCGAAAATACTTAAGGCTTGCTTTTCATCGATGTTATAAATAAAGGACTCATTTTCCTTCCTATTCTTAGCCAAAATAACCTTGACATTGATCTTACCTACACCACACACAATATGAAAAACTTTAACAAATATATTATATATTTATATATATATATATATATATATATATATATATATATATATATATATATATATATATAAATAATATCAAATTTCCAAGAATATTTAGGTTACCGATCAAACAACCTGTATTTCCTATATTCCCACTCTTGACCAGTGGTTGTGTACAATTTTGTTCAGATACAACGTACCAGTCAGGTTGCGAGAGAAACAAAATATACTAAAAAGCTACGGTGGGGGATATAGCCGTCCTTTGGACTGCCTTGTTATCATTGCTTAAGAATATGACATCTCTTGTTATTTTTGAAGCCACAGCAGTAAAATTTGGACCATAAGTACAGTTTTGAAAACAAATAAATTTGCACATTATCTGTAAAACCGTAATCAGTTTTAAAAATTCTGTCATTTAGAACTGTTTACCATTCTTGGGTGATAAACAACTTACTAATAGTTGTCGAATCTCAATCCCAAGGTACTCTGAACAAAAGTCAGATACACTTTAGAACCTCTCAAACATTTCCTATTGCTTACTCGAGCAAAATTGCAAAGTCATTTTAAATTAATGTTATATGTTTTTCAGTTTGTTTTTCTCATTGGAAAAGGAATACCAGCTGTCTTGATAACAGAATATTTGGTATAGATGCAACCTTTGAAGGCCTCAGTGCCAAATTAAATTATTAGAGAAAATATAATAGAAAGTATATTACTTTGATAGAGTCTCATATCATTAATATCAGATAAATTTCCGAGGTCTACACGATGCTTTAGTTAAAAGAAATGTTTGGGAAATACCAAACAAAAATATCCAAACTGGATCACTGACTTACTATATGCCAATCAGAGGTCGATAAGTGGGCAGGGAATAGTGCTTTGCAAACAGTACCTGAGCAGTTCCTGGAATAGCTGGAGAAATAACTAGAGAAATGCTAAACATTTTCAAATGAAAATTCACATGTTGTTTTGTGAAAAATTGCAGATTTGTACTCACTCATGTTTTTGTACAATGATTATGTATTTTTTTGTGTTAGACGAAAAAAGTGTGATGAAGCATTAGGAGTGTAAAAACTTAAAGAATCCAAAAGCTGGAACCTTTCAGCAACTGTTGATAATCACTCAAATATCGTTTTGAAAACTACAATTTTCATATGTTTGGATAAGCCTAAACAGTTTTTTTTGTTGCATAGTAGGTTGATTGAAATGATCATGTGATTTTATCAATGTATGGTTTAAACATGTCAAAATATCTATCTTTTGTAAGGAAATGAACATGGTCTAGTGGTTCAGGCGTTGATTATCAAGGGTTATTTTTTCTTGACTTAACCGGCGTAAGTTCGCACCTCATAAAAAACAACATACTTTTTAGCTCACCTTAGCTGTAGGCTGAGGGTGAGCTATTGGGATCGATGAATGTCCGTCGTCTTTCATTCGTCGTCCGTCTACACTTAAGTTGTTAACACTCTAGTGGTCACATTTACACTCTAGATGATACTTTTTGAGTCCAAATGTCCTGGAAATTCGTCAGAAAGGTTGTTTTGATAGATTTTAAGTTAAGTTCGATTATGGGTCATCTGGGGTCAAAAACTAGGTCACAGAGCCCAAATATGGAAAAACCCTTTTAACACTCTAGAGATAACATTTTTAGTCCAAATATCCTGGAAATTTTGTTCGAGGGGTTGTTTTGATAATTTTTAGGTCAAGTTCCAATATGAGTCATCTGGGGTCAAGACCTAGGTCACAGAGCCCAACTATTGAAAAAACCTTGTTAACTCTCTAGAGGTATCATTTTCAGACCTGGAAATTTGTTAGAAAGGTTGTGTTGATGCTAACTATATCAGGTTTGATTATGGGACATTTTGGATCAAAAACAAGGTCACTGGGCCCGAGTATTAAAAAGCCTTGTAAACTATTTAGATGCTACATCTTCAGCCCAAATATCCTGGAAATTTATCAGAAAGGTTTTTTTGATTAAGTTTTTAGGTCAAGTTCAAATATGGGTCATTTGGGGTCAAAAGCTAGGTCACAGATCTCAGTTGTCACTATTTAGTATAAATTTCTTGAACGTCAAGGATGGTACTGAGATGCAGGGATAAAGCATCTGATTACTCATCTGAAGGTCATGTTGATATAATCCTATAAGCGGTTGTTTGCACGTACTGCGGTTGTGCAGATTCTGTTGGATCTGTGCCAGATGAGAGTCGAAATGGCCCTACAGATCAAAAACGGTCTGTGCCATAGACCGTTTTACAGGTGAGCCATCTAGGGCTCTTGTTTATTTTTTAACTGTATTTTCTCTTATTTCGATATCATAGAATAAAATAATGATATAACAAGTGTTTTCAGTTGCATAGACGGAGAAACCATTTGTATATATAGCAACATAGAATTTGAGGTATAATTAAGAAATCACATTCTATGCAAAATTCGTAATGACTTTGTGTACTCTATATGTAGGTTAACCAAAAAGTAACTCTCGATTTTGTTGCATATGTTATTGCAAAAAATGTATTTTTGGTGGTAAAAAAATGTAAAAAGGCTTAAGAGAAGTCATTTAGATATACATAAAAACAAATAAGCTTGCATCACTAAAACAT
The DNA here is from genome assembly GCF_026914265.1 of Mya arenaria. NCBI lineage: Eukaryota > Metazoa > Mollusca > Bivalvia > Myida > Myidae > Mya > Mya arenaria. The sequence goes on from NC_069127.1 coordinate 38,162,863, forward strand.
AATGGGACTTTTTATATTATGTTGTTTTCTAACTTTATGGATTGCAAAAGTGGTTTTGCCCATGTGTGTGTAAGCAGAGGAGTGTTTGTATATGGGTGCATGAGCAAAGATGGATTTGTCTGCAATGGTGGGATTGTCCATGCGTAAGGTTTTTTTTTTTAAATCTATCTTGAAGGTCAAACTTAAATAAACCTTGACCTAAGGATGTTGAGTTGAAACCAAAGCCTCACAGAATGATTGCGCTGATATGTTTCAAATAACGCTTCAATTATGTTTTATTAATAAATGTTATTTAAATTGAGATTAATTTAATTAAAACATCATTGTTTTCAGTTGGTGATTTGTGTGTCACTAACAAGGACGTGTTATGGAATTGGAGAAGATTGCACTTTGGAAAACTGTTCTGGTTCTGGTGAGATTTGTGTTGAGGGCAACTGTGCATGTGACTCCAGCACCCACTACCAAGCTCAAGTAGGAACACAATGTTCAGCGAGTATGAATGATATCATTATACATATGTATTTATTAATATATAGGTTTTTATTTCACGTTTTTGCAGTTAATTGAAAACTTCCAATCGATAAGATCCTGAAAAGTTCACTGTTTATAACAGTGAACTTAAAGAAATATAAGTTCAATGTTTCTAACATTATAACCAGTGTTTCACTGTAAGAAATGAATACAAACAATATAACTTTTGTTTGCATAAACGGTAATAATTTAGGAGATCGGCAGAAATTGGCATAGTCTTGAGGTAGAATAATGTATGTGAAATCTGTCAACCAGTCCCTGACATAAACTTTCCAAAGAATCACCGAAACAAATGCACCAGTTTGTATTTAGATCCCTGAAACAGCAGTACTACACTTTCGAGGCTAATTGAAGTAAATCACTATGGTGTCTACATGCTAGACCACAAGATCCAACATTCCTTTTGAACTATATTCCATTACTTGATTGCATGCCAAGGAAACTTTACTTATTAGGGGGTGTGACAGGACTGAGATGATAGTGACCCTTAATATTACCATTAAATAATTTGGGTACACACGTTAAACACTATGGCATAAATACCACTATTTTATGGCTGATCGAGTGTTGGACTCTTTAATACTTAAAATTTACCAATTGAATGAAATGTGTCTGGAGTATAACTTATGATGCAAAACACTATTAAAGGGATTAGACACCAGATGATACAAGTGCAAGAAAAAAAGAAAATTGTCAAAAACGTACATACTATTGATATCATAGCATACAAGGCATTAAATCTTACTAATATATACTGACGCAGGCATCTTTTGCAGTTTTTGTACATTTTTCCAATATGAATTATTGGGGTTGGGTAAATCCCAGTACAATTAAAAATAGGATGGTTTATTTGTCTGTACTCATCACGCGACTTTCACATGCTATATATACCCATTGCATTGCTTCACGGAAGAACGGACAATGCAAGGAAGTGGTGAACTGCTACCAAACAAGGTAGACACAGAGCCCTATAGATCAACATCAGTGATGAAACCTTGAAAAAGAGGTTAACTTTGCTGAAAATGACAGCAAGGTGCTAAAATGCTTATTGACAGTTATAAGACCGGACCCACTACACCATAGAGCCAGGTTATTATCCCCCGCCGAATCGAAGGTTTCGGGAGGGGGATATTGTTTTGGCGTTGTCTGTCCGTCCGTCCTTCCGTCCGTCCGTCCGGTACCATATCTTGGTAGGTATTGACCAGAAAATGTTCAAACTTAGTCAGAATGTTTCCCTTGATCAAATCTTGACCACTTGTAAAAGTGGGTCACATGGGATTAAAAAATAGGTCACTAGGTGAAATCTTAGAAAAAAATTTTGAACATACTAGAGGCATTATACATAGTCAAATATTTATGAAACTTAATCAGAATGTTTTCCTTAATAAACTCTTGGTCGTAAATAAAACTGGGTCACATATTATCGAAAATAAGGTCAGTAGGTCAAATCTTAGAAAAATCTTGTCCGGAACCATATCATTATAATGATTGGTCAAGTTATGTTCAAAATTGGCTATGATGTAGCCCTTGATGAAATATTGACCACTTAAAAAAGTGGGTCACATGGGGTTAAAAACTAGGTCATAAGGGCAAATCTTAGAAAAATATTTGAAGAATAATATAGGCATTATACATTTTCAAATATTCATAAAACTTAATCAGAATGTTTTCCTTGATGAAATCTTGGACATATTTCAAACTGGGTCACAAAATCAGAAAATTTAGGTCACCAGGTCAAATCTTAGAATATTTTGTCCGGAATGGAAATGATTGGTCGGATTATGTTCAAACTTGGTCATGATGTACCCCTTGATTAAATATGGACTGCTTGTAAAAGTGGGGCACATGGGGTCAAAAACTAGGTCACTGAGTCAAATCTTAGAAAAATCTTTGAAACACATTAAAGGCATTATGTGTATGGTCTAATTACATGAAAATTTTGTGTTTTCCTTCATGAACTCTTGAACATGTTTTAAACTGGGTCAAATGTGATAAAAAATAGGTCACTAGGTCAAATATTTCAACAATCTTGTCCGAAACTAATTTATGGTGGTGATTGGTCGGATTATGTTCAAACATGTTCAGTATGTTTTCTTGGGTTAAATTTCGACTGCGTTTTGAAAGAAGGTCATATTGGTCAAAAACAAGGTGAAAAGGTCAAATCTAAGAAAAAATATTGGAAACACACTAGAGGCAATCGAATATTCATCAAACTTAATCAGACTGTTTTTTCTTGATTGTTGTTGAAAAGTTCGAAACAGGGTCACATGGGGACAGAAACCAGGTCAGTAGGTGAAAATTTTGAAAAATTGTGTCCCTAACCAAACATTGGTATTGAATTGTCAGTTCTGGTCAAATTTGGTAAGAATGTTTGCCTTACTGAAATCTTACAAGAGTTTTAAAATTGGTCACATAGGGTCAAAAACTAGGTCACTAGGTCATATCTTACAGAAATTTTGGGAACACTCTTGAGGCAATACATCTGCTCTAATTTCCATGAAACTTAATCAGAATGTTTGCCTCGATGAACTCTTGGAATAGTTTGAAACTTGTAGGTCATGTGGTGTCAAAAATGAGGTCACTGGGTCAAATCTTAAAAAAACCTTGTGGACACTCTAGAGGCTAATGTTTTTGCAATATATCTGGACCAATCTTCACGAAACTTGATCAGAATTTTTGCCTTGATGAAATCTTAGATTAGTTTGGAACTGGGTAGCATGGGTTCATAAACTAGGTTTCTTGGTCAATTCTAAATTCTACATTATATACAGGGCTTCTAAAAGCCGGCCAGACATATTTCAGTGTCAAAAACAGACAAAAAAATCGGTCCGGATGTTACTCATTTTTTTTATATTTTCGGTCCAAAACGACTCAAGTCAGTAAAATTTGTAGAAATTGAAATATACAATCCTTTTTTGGTCATTCACACATTCAAATTACCCCCAGTAAAAGTTTCCTAGTTACCATCAGACCAACGCGACCAGCTGCTTTTTCCACGACGCTGAACACTCGATATTTGTTAATTGGGCAGACGCTTGCAATCGGTTCAATCACGTGTAGTGGTAGGTCGCAGAAGACACAGTTAAGCAAATTATTTGTTAATTATGTGCTTGCAGCTATCCATTTATGTGTTAAAATATATATTTTCACATAGCAAACTGCTTATGTCCGAATGAATTAACCTAGTCCTGCCCTTAGCCTATAGATATCAAAAACAACGTGCTTGATTAACTACAGAGTCTAAAAGCTGAGTGGGTCACTTACGTCATTTTAATAAAATGAAATAAAAAAAATCCTTGTCGATATCAAGCTTATAGCTAGAAGCCCCGATTAATATAGATATATCTGTTTATTAAAGATTATCAGTTGAATGTTGATCCACTGTAGAAACATTAAGCAAATAAATCCCAATACTGTTTCAGTTTTTGTCATCTGGCCGCTTCCCGCCTGCCGCAATTAATTATGGTCGCAAATTTTCTTGGTAGAAACGCCGCAAAATTCGATGAGAATCTCATTTGAAAGTTTGTATCAATTACAAATCGGTTTTGATGGTTATAAAGCCCGCTTACGAATTAATACACCGCGAAACATATTAACAGAATACACATCGCGAAAATATAATACATAATTCTTCGGACATTTCTATATAATCGGACTTCGAAACCGGTCTTTTTTATTTGGGGGGGGGGAATCTTTTTTTGTGGAGGTAGGTGTGTTGTCGCTGGGTCCGGACCGATTGAGGTTCCAAACTTTTAGAAGCTCTGATTATATACATTTTTTTTCAAACAGTTGCAATCAAACTCAATCTCATATATATTTCACCAACAATTGATTTCTTTCATTCCTTGATTTAGTCCAATCAGGCGGGGGATATCAATTCAACGAATAAGCTTGTTGAAGAAGGTTTTATGAAATACATAAACAATTAAAATAAAATGTAATTTTGTGAGAGTTTGTAAGTTTTTAAACAAATGTGTTTACATTCACTGCATTGTGTAAGAGGGTGACCTTCCTTGTTTAGTTGAACTCAACGAAAATTTACCGGAAAGAAAAACTGACATTTACTTGACTTTTACCAAACAATTAAATACGTAGTCACCGGAAGTAACATTAGCGACATCGATTTCGGACAACCACTATCTATTGTCGCCGACATAGCATTGTCAGCGACGATTTATCGATTGTACTCGATAATTATTTCATCACTAGCCCTTATTCTTTCCAATTCTAACTCACGATCTGCCATTAAACAGTATACAGAAGCCTGACATGAAGATTATGCTTTGTCTGTTTTAAAATTTGATATTAGAAAGTGCCTCAGTCTCTGTTTATAATCTTTTCAGAGGGCACCTCCATAGGTGGAGCATGTACAGTGCCTGGTCTCGGTTCAATTGGCTCCGCCTGTAGTGCCTCAAATTCACAATGTACAGGGTCCAGTGGTGAGGGTCAAGGAACTTGTTCTTGCTTGAGTGGAAATTACCAGTCCGCCACAAACGTTTGCAGTCCAAGTATGATGTTTAATTTACCTTATAATATAAAGTTTACATTTTATATTAAATTTGACTCTGACATTGTTCACGGTTGTTTGTTTTTCAATTTCTTTATTATTGCCTTGTCTTAAAAGGTTTTCCATTCTATATATGATAAACCTAATTGTTCAAAAGTAAGCACAACTTGTATGGCACTTGACCTCTAATTTTAAGCTTCATGTTGGTTAAATATACAAATGAAGGTTGGGAAAATATAGAATCAGACATGTTAAAACGTTTAAAATGAGGTTTGGTTAAAAAAGTGAGATGAGGACTGGTAATGCTTTGACACAGCTTTTGTATAAGTTTACTTTTACCCTCCACAAGAGCTCATGGTATTTTAAACAATAATTAACATTCTAGTTATTAGTCCCCTTCTGGTTTCACAGGAGGGGACTATAGGCTTACAACCCATCAGTCTGTCCGTCTTTCTGTCTTGTCTGTCTGCCCGTCGGGAAAAAGTTGGATTATACTGTAATAACTTAGATATATGCAATCTATAGGTAACATGGTAATGTGCATAGTATTTTTAGCTCACCTTAGCCGTAGGCCCAGGGTGAGCTATAATGATCGATTAATGTCCATCGTCTGTCGTCTGTGTCCGTCCACACTTAGTTTGTTAACAATCTAGTGGTCACATTATTGCCTCAATTGTCACGAAACTTGGTAAGGATGTTTGACCCAGTAAGTACCCAAATGAGTTCGAATATGGATCATCTGGGATGAAAAACTAGGTCGCATGACCCCAAAAAAGCAAAATATTGTTAACACTCTAGAGGCTACTTTTTTAGTCCAAATATCCTGGTAATTTGTCCGAAATGTTGTTTTGTTGATTTCTAGCTCAAGTTCGAATATGGATCACCTGGGGTCAAAAACTATGTCATAGAGCTGAAATATAGATAATCATTGTTAACACTCTAGAGGTAACATTTTCAGCCCAAATATCCTGGACATTTGTAAGAAAGGTTGTTTTGAAAAATTTTAAGTAAATTTCGAATAAGGGTCATCTGGGGTCAAAAACTAGGTCACAGCCCAAATATTGAAAAACCTTGTTTACACAACAGTTTAGACCGTTTTACAAGTGAGTGATCCAGGGCATCATGGCCCTCTTGTTAGTTATTATGGTTGCTATGGCAACAAATACAGTGAAAATACCACTGTTTTTTTTTACTTGATTCTGCAATCAATCAAGAAGCTTCTATATTAATACAAGCTAGGTCAATAGCTACCCTTATGCAGGGTTACCCTCTTTGACAGGCAATAATTCTTATTTTTAAAGAAGATACATAAGTTAGGTACTATATTTAATGTTGTAAAATGTGTTTGGCATCATAATAATTATTTTAAGGTGATACATCACAGGAAAAATACACTAATTAAAATGTACAAAATGACTGTGGTATAAGAAAAGTGCAATTTTTAGCTCGACTCTTCGAAGAATAAGGAGAGCTATACTACTCTACCTGGCGTCAGCGGTGGTGGCGTCGGCGTTATATCTTGGTTAAGGTTTTGCATGTAAGTACCTTTAAGCCATTATCTCAGTAAATACATCATTTATTGCATTGAAACTTTGGATATGTATTCCCAACTATCTAACCTACTAAATTAATGAATTTAGATAACACTTATTTGAATAAAATGCATATAATTGACCTTTATTATTTGACTTTCTGGTTAAGGTTTTGCATGTAAATACACATCTAAGCAACAGCTTGATGTATTGCATTGAGACTTTATGCAATGGTACTCAACCATCAAACCTACTTAATTAACCAAGTTAGATAACTCTAGTTTGCATTTAATGCAAAATAATTGCTCTTTATTATTCAACTTAGAAATTCTCGTTAATGTTTTGCATGTACCACATTTAAGTCTATATCTAAGCAAATACAGTTCACTCCATGCGGAACTTCCACTTTCCTCGGTCACTCCGAGTTTTTTTATCGCGTATATCCGCCGAGTACGTAACTGCTTTCCTCGCTAAAATTTGCCGAGTTTTGCCGAGTTGCTCGCTTTCCACCGAGGGTTTTTTTGCCGGTATCGCCGGTGATCGCGTTATTTTATTGGCCTCAAAGCGGAACTCCGAGTTGTTTGCTTTGCTACTATCTTGCTACTATAGAAAATAAATAATTACATTTGCAGGTATTTCGTTTTTAAAAATCAATCATTTTCACATTTGTTAGCTTTTCCTCGTAAAGAAAGAGAGGAGTATATATTCAATAAAAGAGTAAATCTATATCTCTTTCATTTATAATTTACCATTAAACTAATATTCATGAATTGCCTGTTGATATCCACACATTTAAGATGTGACACCACTTGTTTGTTTGTTACCATTATTACTCTTTTTGTGGTCAATTGTTGAGAACTAAATTGGATTTCAGAAATGAAGGTGTTGAGTACCATGTAAGTGTGAATAATTATCCTGTCACTATAGTGTCACTGTTTTTTTTTTGTGATACATATCAATTGTTTTTTTTCCGTATTCCAGATAATATTTCAATTGCATTGTTAATATGACGTTATAAAAGTATTTATAAAGGTAAATCATTTTTTGTGGTTTAAAAATCGCCGATTTAATCTACATCTGTATGAAGATACTGATTATTGTTGTAATCTATTTCCTTCTCCAAATCAATATAATTCGGCGTTCAATAGAACTATTATATGAAAGTTACGGTGTTTAAGTATGAATATTGTGTTTAAAAAATATTGAAACCATTACTTCTAAGTTAATTTTTGGAAATTATTAGTATGAAACACAATCTACCATTTTTGGCAATGAGGTAGTCACATGATGTGATGTATTTAGACTACTTTAGGTTATCTGGCATGTTAATTATTGTAAAAAATGCATTTGTTTTATCAAACTGGAGGTTTAAAATGTAAAAAAGTTAAGAGAAATTAATTGAATATACATATCAAACATAATGTTTACATTACTTCAAAGGCCAAGTCTAAGAAATGTTTGGCAAGATAATCCTCTGCTGTGCATCTCCTGCTAATTGCACTTGTGTCACAGTACTGGGCCAATTTCCTGTGTATTCGTTTATTGGCTTAGGGTCATTTAGGGTCCATTTCTATTATAAAACATCCCAAACTGAACAGCACACAATATAAGAATAGTATTCAAATAAATTAGATACATGTAATGCAGTAGGAGATTGATATCGATGTCCTAGGAGTTTCGCAGTGTTTTCACTCCAAGTAATGTGGCGATTGTAATTATACGGTCCACTGATCAGCCTGTGAGGGTATTTTATTGTATATGTTATTGCGATTTTATACAATGGTACTCATTCTACTTAAATGACCAAGTAAGATAACTCTTTTTTTGCATTAAATTCAAATAATGGCCCTTTTGTATTCGACATAGAAATCTGGTTAAGGTTTTGCTAAGGTAATCACTTTTAAGTCAATACCTCAGCGATTAGATTATGTATTGCATTGAAACTTTATACACAGGCTCCCAACCATTCCACCTTCTTAATTAATTAAGTAAGATAACTCGATCTTGCATGAGATATAATTTTTGCCCCTTTATCATCCGACTTAGAAATTCTGGTTAAGGTAATGCATGTTAGCACACATAGGTTAATATCTCAGCAACTATTTGATGCATTGCATTTAGACTTGATACAATGGTACTCAACCATCCAACCTTCTTAATTAATCAAGATAGATAAGTCTATCTTGCATATTATATAATTTTTGCCCCTTTATTATGCGACTTATAATCTGGTTAAGGTAATGCATGCTAGCACACATAGGTTAATATCTCAGCAACTACTTGAGGTATTGCATCGAGACTATACAATGGTACTCAACCATCCAACCTTCTTAATTAATCAAGTTAGATAACTCTATCTTGCATATAATATATATTTTGCCCCTTTATTATTCGACTTAGAATTTCTGGTTAAGGTATTGCATGTTAGCACACATAGGTTAATATCTCAGCAACTATATGATGCATTGCATTTAGACTTGATACAATGGTACTCAACCACCCAACCTTCTTAATTAATCAAGATAGATAAGTATATCTTGCATATTATATAATTTTTGCCCCTTTATTATGCGACTTATAATCTGGTTAAGGTAATGCATGTTAGCACACATAGGTTAATATCTCAGCAACTACTTGAGGTATTGCATTGAGACTATACAATGGTACTCAACCATCCAACTTTCTTAATTAATCAAGTTAGATAACTCTATCTTGCATATAATATATATTTCGCCCCTTTATTATGTTAGCACACATAGGTTAATATCTCACCAACTACTTTTTTTATTGAATTAAGACTAGTAATACCGTGATACATGCATGTTTCGCCAAAACTTTTCAACTTTACACTGAAAAGCGGCGGAATAGTCGAGCGCGCTGTCTCTATGACAGCTCTTGTGTTTTTTTTTTCTTTTGATGAATTTCATCCAAATTTCACAGAAAGGATGTTATTTTACTTGCATTAGACTAAAACCTGTATCTTATATATTTTTTAAAACACCCTGGTTGAAAGTTATTTAATTTTCACTATTCTGCACAATGAAACACCTTGTTTTTCCATAACAAGGTCATTTCTGTTTTGACAAGATAAATATGGTTTTGAAGAACAGGTATCATAAAGCTTCATGTCATATTTACCTTTTAGAGAATGAGCTTATTTTTTTGTCAAATCAACAACTCACTTATGCCGCCATCACACTAGGCCACAGTCCCACTACCTCCTCAAAAATCTGGCAGGAAGCGGTCAGAACATGGTCAGAACATGGTCAACATAGAAGGAACGCAGTAGATACCGATAAGGAAATGGTATGGTCATTATGGATGTGAAAAACTTTGAACAGGTTTAAAAAATAACGTAGTGAGGACGTGGTCAAATTAGAATGTAATAAGAACATATTAACAATGGCATTGACGTAGGGTCGGCGTTACTAAAACCTAGTTGGAACTTGATTGACCCAGTGCAAACATGGGAAATATAATTGAATAGCGTTCTCATTGTGTTGTCTCTAGGTTGTCATTGTGTTTTTGATACGTTAATGGAGTTCCTCTCCATGCTTTTGCTATGACTAAAGTACATGTGTGCCACGTTATAGAAGACCTTGTTCAGTTGTTAACACGTTTTTTCGGTGCTTAACATGTCTTAGACATGTGTGTACCAGGTTCTTACCATGCACTGTCAGGTTCTGAACAGTGATCAATATAAATACTGGATTCAACACCCCTATTACTATATTTTATACTTTAAATGACTGGTTATAAGGCGATAGCAATTATAAGATGCAGGCAAAAAAATATGTGAAAAACTTGAGAAAAAACTTTTAATCCATGTTATGGGTTATAGGACACATTGAAAAAATATTAAAATTGTCCGCCACCATTGGCCACCATATTTGTTGACAGTGACGAAAAATTACGATAGTTATTTTAAGCCATGCTTTACAAATACAAAGCAAAATATTCTTTCTGACGGTGTATCGTAAACGATAACCTGTCGAGAATAAAAAGTTTTGTAAAGCAAAAACATTTTATTGTACGTGTTTCTTCTCAAAATGTCCACACCTACTTGAAAGTATAAAGAACGTGGCAAAGTGCGAGTAAAACAAGACTATTATCGCAACAGTTTGTACTATTGGTATGTTAAACTGCTAAAAGGCAGTCTGAGCTTTTCACACCTTATCATAATACCACCGACCAAAATATTTCGACAGTGCACAGCTATGCTTCTTAACATACATGTTTAATTATTGTTTTTATACAAAATACTGAAAAATTTAATCATACAATAATGAAAAAAATAAAATAATAACGTTTTAGGATATACCGTATCCCGATCTTCAACTGCATTTTAACCCGTATAAACTCAATCCAGATGATGTGAGTGACATCCCTTTCAACATAAATCTAAACAAACTATTTTTTTCACCATTTATTTCTCTGAAGAGCCAATTTCGGCCTGAAATCAACCTCAGAAAAAATGTCAAAAGCTTGTAACTTCATAAGACGCAGGCATTTTTTTTACATAAAAATCTCATGGAAAAAAGTGCAGTCGTTTACAGTACCAAAACTAGATCAGACATTGTGAAACTTCAGAAAAAGTTACGTTCATTTGGACCGACAGCCTTTGATATATAAAAAAAATATGCCGGTCCGACAATATTTGTTTGAAAATTTGCTTTTTCAAAGCCTGTGTTGCTAATTTTACATTTACAAGAATTAAAACCGTATAAGGATATTTACCAGTTAAACTTGAACACAAATAACAGTTCACAGAGCTTTATTCTTTCTGTTTGCCAGGTTTTGCCCTGGTATAAAAAATATTGACTCTCGCACTCAATCGTAATGAAAATTCTGATTGGTTGGCAATTTGTATTATTCGGACCGTACCGGTACCGTTTTCGTAATCAAATAACATATTCCAAAGGATAAGATTATTGTTTAGTACTCTATCATTTAAAATTTTCCAATGTTCATGACAAAATTGTTATCATTTTGAGTTTCAAAACATCGCGCGATATTTACAGAATAGTAAACAATATATGGTAATGTATTCCAAAGGGAGGCAAATGCTGCATGGTGTTTGATTTAGTGCGGTACGCGTTCCGAAAACTAAATGAATGGAAAACGACATGGGATTTGTAAACAAAATGGTTATTTGACAATATAATTGATAAAAACACGATTTTTTGTTAAACAAAATAAATTATTCTTACTTTTAAGTGGTGTTTGATAATTGATAAAGATTAAATCTTCATTATTTTTTTACATCTGGTCGTGAAAACTGTCTGTCAGAAATTTAGTCGGACCTCGTTAAAATTGCTGATGCTTTAGTCGGACCGAGTTAAAAGTGCTGGAAGGTGTTCTTGCTTGAGTGGAAACTACCAGTCGGCCACAAATGTGTGCAGTACAAGTATGAGGTTTACTTAACAATGTGATCTACAATTTAAGTTTATTGTTACCTTTTTCACATTTATTTTTTTCCAAAACGTTTAATATTGAAAAGAAGCACTGAAACTGCCATCTCTCAAGATTGACCAATTCCAATGAACAGAAAAAAACCTTCATTGATTCAGAGCTATTCCAATCCTGTGAGTGGTTTCCATTTGTTCAGAGTAAAACTGCTAATTTGTTTGTTGTAGATTCTAACCTCAACAGGACCATTTATATTACGGTTACTGTTGATTCTGTTAATTATATTTTCAGTTGGCACCTCCATGGACGCCTCATGTACAAATTAAGGGCTCATTGTGTTTGGTTTAAGTTTTGTGGCAGGTTGAGATTTCCACTAATTACTTTTATACCCTTGATTCAATTGACTTAATACTTCACACAGTTGTTTATGGCCAACGCACAAATAGGTAACAAAACTCCATATAATCCTAAATTTCATACAAATTATGGCCTTTATTCAACTTAAAAAGTTTGGTTATAGTTTTTGGGCATTTTTGGGTTGAAACTCAGACCTTAAATATTACTCATTCAATGGCTTTCATACTTTTGACAAAATCGCAAAAGTGGCGACAACTTTTCAAATTTGGCGAATTTATGGAGACAACGATTATTTTTGAAAACATTTTCTTAAAATGACGTAAGCAGTGCCCATGCGGCCTACATGATAATCGATTCTGTCACTGCCATAAATCAAGCACATCTGCTGATGCAAATCTGATAATAAGGGCAAGCAGTCACAGCCCAGTCAACACCTCGTTAATTATTGCGGAATTTTATTGCTTTCACGGATTAACAATGACATCCTTTAACTATTATGTCTCTTATTAGTAAACGATTTTAAGATTTAGCTCAACAGCTTTGTTGTTGCGTAATTAACGTGTTAGTTTTAAAAATGCAAATCATAGAATTTGAGGTTGACGGAAAGACACATGATATGCAAATGTCATAATGACATTTACGCGCTAAAAATAGATTTGCTTTCGGTTTGGTCGCAAATTGTAATTGCTATAAATGCAACATTTTAGGGGGTTAGAAAGTGTCAAAAAGATTAACAGAAGTATTGGGTATGCTTACAAATAAATAGAACTAAATCCCATTTAATAAGGCTTCCAATAAATCAGCTGGAGTAAAGAGCTATTTTATTAGGACAGTATGGCCTTGTTTGACAATGTATATTTCTTTGAGTTTCCATTTATTTTAAATTTATCTCATAATTTCATAATTGTATTCTTTAATTCAATAACACTTTTGTATGCAGACATTAGACTGAAATCAACATATTGATGTTTATGTCGCATTTTGGGCAATATTTTAATTTTTTAATTCATATCCTTGTCCATATATTTTGTCAATAGATAAACAATTTGCTAATATCTTGTGGTTCATGTACAACAATATTATATTATGTTCTGCACGACAATGTGCTAATTAGATGCAATTTAAGGCTCTTAAAAAGCTTAAACCCCATGAGCTTCAAGGGGGCTTCGCCCCCTCTCAACCCCCACAAGGGCGCTGCCCTGGACCCGTAAAGGGGCCTTTCGCGGCCCCCTTAACCCCCTGCGAAAAAGTGGAGACAACTTATAAGAACCCAGGGGGAACCCTGAGTCTCACCTGTGTTTTGGGGTAAAAAACATGAATTTTGATAGATTTTGGTTGATTTTGACAATTGGACATAGCTTGTTAGCTCTACTTGCCAAAGGCCAGAAGAGCTTATGCGATGGTAATGTGTATGTCGTATGTGCGTTCGTTCGTCAGTGCGTGCGTCGGTGCATCTGTAAACAAATGCTTGTGAACACGATACAGTCTTCAGTTTTGATTGTATCTCGATGAATCTTTTACAGTATTTAGATATCCACCAGAGGTTCCTTTTGAAAACCAGCCAAATCCGGCCATGTATGTCTAGATTATGGCCCTTGAAAGTATAAAAAAATGTTATTTTTAGTCAAGTCTATTTTTAGCCAATTTTACATGTAAAGTAAAGTCTAGGATTAAAGGGAGGCAACTTTTTTTGGTTGTGCACTTGGTTTTGTGTCGTACTCTCCCTTGCCCTTGTAAAAAAAAATACAGTTTAAACACTACGGAAAATGGGTAAATATACGGGAATGTACTGAAACCCGTATATCCATCGTGTACGGTAAGTGTACGGGATGTTGAATATACGGAAGTGTTCGGACCCGTATATTCACAAAACTCCTACATCTTGAGTATACGGGATTTGATGTACGGGCGTGTACTAACCCGTACATCAATGTTATAATAAAAACATGAATTCTGTAATCAAATTAGGTCTCTTCGTGTTGACTTTGACAACATGTATAATATAAACAACATTTATACCATTGACTTATTAAAAATCACTGTATTTAGGAAAATTGGAAGGTGTTAGTAAAAAATCACATTTGTAGAAAATTTAATGCTTTAATCAGTGTTGACTGCTTTTTGTGGAATAAAAAAGAGATCTGAATACTAAAAAAATAATTAAATACGACAATGCTGAGTGATTTGACTAACGACTGGTACTTTTACTATTTTGATGGATGTACGGTACCGTACATAGCCGCATACCTTGAGTGTACGGGCATGTACGGTCTCCGTACACTTTGAAAATACGGGATTATACCATTCCCGTACACGATGAATATACGGGCATGTACAATTCCCGTATATTATGGATGAACGGAAATATACCAGTTCCCGTACACGGTGAATGTACGGAATAGTAACAATTCCCGTACACGATGAATATACGGGCGTTTAGAGTTCCCGTATATTATGGATGTACGGAAATATACAAGTTTCCGTACACGGTGAGTGTATGGAATAGTAACAATTCCCGTACACTATTGATATACGGAAATGTACTTTTTCCCGTACATCCATGTTGCAAAAAAGTTTCGAAATTTGTTACCATTTGACAGCATATATTATACGAACAACATTTATACCATTAAAGTGTATACTTTTTTCCGTGTTACTTTGAGAAACAAGAATATCTTTATGATACAGAAGAATAAGATTTGACAATGCTGAGTGGTGTTACATTTGACAGCTATATGATACGATCAACATGTATTACATATACCATTGACTTATTCGTTTTTTCCGTGTTTCAGAGTAACAGGAGTCGCATTTTGTAGAAATATTAACGCTTTTATGTGTTTTAACAGCCGTTGAAGAAATTACAATGACATCTATATGATACAAAATAATTGAATTCGACAATGCTGGGTGGATAAATTCACGGCTAGGGCCCGGGAATTTTTAGTTCCCCGTACATGATGAATATACTGGCGTGTACAAATCCCGTATATTATGGATGTTCGGAAATATACAAGTAACAATACCCGTACAAAACGGATACACGGACATGTTGTGTTTCCCGTACATGATTAGTGTTTAGTTTCCCCGTATATGCTGAATATACCAATGGGGCATATAGGTTATGAGTGGAGGGGTTCACTCCTAAATGTTAGGACTTACAGTGAAACTGCGTTCCCTCGAACAAGCAGTCGTTCGAGAACCGGCGCTCCCTCGAGGTCGGAGCTTGGTCCCGAATGTTTTCCTTCTATTTTCATATAGAAAATACCCACGCTGCATCGAAACCTAATTATGTCGAGCAGTCGAGCAATATCCTCGGTCCCAAGTATACAAATCGTGCACATAACCTTATGGCTCCCTCAAGTCAAGTCAAGTCAAACACCGTTTATTCGCTCATACCATACACATGGCAAATGGGGTCATATAAAAAAATACATACATGGCGGCAGATACATTGTAAATTTTTAACTACAATTTAAATGATACCCAATACGAGTATCGGAGAGACATTCACATTAGGTCAGAAAACATTTTAGACAATTCTCAATGAATAAGGTTGTATCAATAGTAGAAATTTTACCTTTGAATCACTAGTAAATAAGAAAAGGATTATCTTACAAGTGTGTGCCTAATTGAAAATTGATATATTTAATCGAATTTGGCGAACGAAATACTGTAAAAGAAGAAAGAGTCATACAAAAAACCCTTAATATATGAGAAAACCTATCCGAAACAAAATGATAGGAAGTCAAAGGGTTTTTTAATTCAATATTTTGTTTTCTGACATGAGACATGTTAATAATACATCACAGCTTGATTCTAACTAACATCGTATTACGCCAATATGAGAATTTTAATGTTTTACATAATTATAATAATTTAAACTACAGCACATGTCATACATATATATGTTTGTGAAAAATCTGCAAATCGACAATGATTAACATATAACTACAGTATATATATTTACATATGTAATACATACATTCAAAAACTCAAAATAATGAAAGGAAATTTTCAAGCAAATCACTATATATAACTATCAATTCACTATATTGCATATAGTTACTTAATTTTTGAAATAATAATATTAACAAATCTATATAAATTTATCTGTGTTTGTTTACTGCCTGTATTCATTAGTTTTTCTAATTTAAATGTATTGGGATGTCTATAAAAGTAAGGTTTTAGGATCTGTTTTCTTTCATCGTTTAAGAATTGACATTCAAACAAATAATGAAATTCGTCTCCTAGTTTTTTTATTGCCGTTCGTTGAGTGGTATTCTACGCCAATTGCCTATTTCAATAGGCATTCTATGATTTCTTGTTCTAAATTTGATGAATGAAAATAACTGTCTATTTGGAAATTTGGCGAGATACTTTTCAAAACCAAAGTCCTTTTTAAAAATTCTATAAAATATACTGTTGCTTGCATTTTCCATATTCGACAACCAATCATTTAAAAATAAATCGGTTAGCTTTTGCTTTACATTGTTTTTTAACCACTTGTGATTTATTACTTCTTGATTAAGCCATAGGTTATTCAGGCCACATTTGATGAAAATCGTTTTAATAAAATATATCCAGGGATATTTTTTCTTTGTTACTCTGTCATCTAATGAAAGTGCTAAGTTGTATATAACTTTATATATCATTGATGAGAGTTTTTCGTGTGTATTGTTGAATGGTGTTTGTAATCTTCCCCAAAAAACTATATTTCTTTCTTCTATATCGATTGATAAAGGTTTCATGCCTGTTTCGCCATAGACCATGCAGTTTGGTGTTGATCGTTTTAATTTGAGAACATATTTCAAGTATTTAAGTTGGACCCTTTCCAGTATGCTATTGTTACCAAATCCCCAAATTTCTGCACCATATAACAAAATAGGTTTAATTGTTTTATCAAAGAGTTCTATACGTAGGTCAACAGGTAATGATAGGCGATTTGAGTTTCTTATTAGACTATACATTGCACGTGTTGCCTGAGAAGCTATATGTTTTTTGCAGCTAGCAAATGAACCGGTTCTACTAAAATAAATCTCGAGATACTTGTATTCGTTTACTACTTCTAAGTTGTTATTTTTGAATTTAAAATCATAGGGCCGTTGTCGACCTTTACCAAAAACAACTATATTTGATTTTGTGGTGTTGACTGTTAGTTTCCATAGATCACAATAATTGGAATATGTGTTAATAGCATTTTGTAGTCCTATTTCTGTCTCTGACATGATTATTGTGTCATCAGCGTATAATAAAATAAATAGTTTAAGGAACGTATGCATATTGTCATTATGAGCAGGATCTTGAATATCAACACCGTCATTCATTATATTTTGGGTAAAATAGGAGTGCAAATCATTTAAAAACAGCGAAAAAAGGAGCGGGGATAGATTTTCGCCTTGGCGGACGCCAATATTACTTGGAAAGAAGTTTGAATATTCTGAATCTTTCGTAACACACGATTTTATGTTGTTATATATGTACTGTATAAGTTGCAGACATTTTCCATTAATATTTGTCTCAATTAGTTTTTGCCATAAGCCTGATCGCCATACCGTGTTAAATGCTTGCTTTAAGTCTATAAATGCACAAAATAGTTTCTTTTTTCGGTTATTCAAATACTGTATTAAATGGTTAAGTATAAACATCTTGTCCGTTGTTGAATATCCTTTTCTGAAACCAGCTTGACTGCCATCAATAAGGTTATTGGATTCAACGTATTTATCGAGGCGATTATTTATCATACAAGTAAACAATTTACCAAGGCAACTTAATAATGTAATTGGTCTCTAATTTTCAGGACGGCTAGGATCACCTTTATTTTTATTGATAGGGTTAATAACACCGGTTGTCCAACACTGTGGGACAACTCCTTTGTCTAAGATTAAATTGAATAAAATTACATATATATCTTTGAATATATTAAACGTACTTTTTATATGCTCATTTTTAACATGATCGATGCCACACGCCTTATTGTTTTTGAGTGTTTTAACTGCTTTTTCAATCTCTTCGACGGTTATTCTTGCATTAATTTCTTCGTTAATGTCATTATTGTGTTCGTTTTCTATATCAGCTATTTCTACATCTGGAGAAAAATTTACTTCTTTAAAGAAATTGTGCAAATCGTCTAAGCTAGCTTCATTTTTACTTATTTTTTATTACTTAAGCACTTCCAGTATTTACGCGGGTCTTTGATTTTTAAGTTTCGTAAGTTATTAATATTTTTGTTTTTATCTTTATTTTTGAATGTATTCATCGTTGATTTATATAATTTGCTTTTACATTTTAGATTTTCCTTATTCTGTATATTTTTACGAAGTTTGTACATATTTTTAGCCCGGTGAAAGTCTCTGCGTGCTTGTTTACATTTTGTTCCGAACCATTTTGGCAAGATATTATGTTCATGATCTTTCAATTTATTACATTTACTGGAATTTGTAAGACCAAATGCACTTTCGCACGAATTTTTGAATACATTATTTAATGAGTCGACAATGTTATCTGCGATTTCTTGAGTAAATATATTTGATTCGGAGCATGTTTTGAGACGTTCGTGGATAGACGATACTTTTTGTTGATCAATACTTTCAATGAATCTATTACTTTTTGCATTATTCCATAAGATCAGTTTATCTCCCTTGTTGAAAATGTTTTGCATGTTATCCTGCATTTCGAAGTTGTATGTCAAACTGACAGAGTTGTGTGCATCCGATAAAATTGGGCAAAAAGCATTTACTTTAAGACAGTTTATAAACTTAAATAAGCTTGATGTACATATAAAATAATCAACTGTACTAACGCCTTTACAGGTGAGGTTTCCTGTCATATCACCATGTGTTCGTCCATTCAAAATATAAAGATTATTTAGCTGAAGGAATTCGATAAGCCTACTTCCATAATTATTACTGGATTTGTCACTATTATTGCGTTTAATAAATACATTTTTCGAGTTTTCAAACTTACTAAGTTCACATAGAAACTCATCGTAAACTGCTTTAAAGTGTTGCCTTTCAGCAAATTCTTTATCTACAAAAGTTAAATCATCAAAACACTTAGTTCTGGCATTAAAATCTCCGAACAAGCAAGTATACTTGTATTGGTGAGAAAGCGTCTCAAGATCGCTCTGTAAATTTGAAAAAGGGTCCTCTATTGAATATAACGAATTTTCAGGTGCTAAATATACTACACCACATAAAATATCTGTATCTGTCTTTACTAGTTCTTTACTTATGGAAAACCATATTACTAACTTACTATCAGTGTTTATAATCGTTATATATTCAGATATATTACTTTTAACTAAAACCGCAATACCGCCTGACTTGCGCGAATTAGTAACAATAGATTTTCTATTTTAGTGAATATATCGTACCCTTTCATTGCTATGAAATCAAGATCATCAATATGCGTTTCTTGGAGCCCAATAATGTCATATTGGTATACTAAATCAATGAATTCTGGGCAATGCAGCTTGGATTTAAAACCGCATACATTTAGAGACAGAACATGTAAATTTCTTATAGTGGTGTTTGCATGTACGCTATCTATATCTATATTTTCACCAACACTTAAATATTCTGAGGAAGCACTGTAATTGTTAGCACTTTTATCAAACGGTAACCTATTTGTTGAAAGATTTTCAGTTTCATGCAACGTACGGTTTTTATACATGTTATAATCGACTAGAAAATCCGTATTATATTGATATCGATTAACACCCAGATCGCTACTTAAACAACTAGTATTTTCATTTTCATATTACAAACAATCATTATTCATGTAAGCATCAACTCGAAAATTCAAATTGTAGCGATCGAGGTCTTAATTTCACACTTTTCCCCGAACGCGTGTTCCAAAATAAACAAACATTTGCTAGGTGTTAAAATTTTCGCAAGTTGTAAAAATTGCAATGACAGTTGAAACTCAATTTAAGGTTACACACCACCATTGTCATTTCCTCTATAATTCAATGTGAAATGATTATTTTTAGACAACATTTAAAGGCATTTCGAGCGAATGCAGACTATGATAAACATATATATTCTTAAAGTACAAGCTTTAAATTACCTTTTAAGCCAATAAAAAGGGGGGTCAAGTTATTCCTAAGAAAAATCTCTCCACTTGAAAAACAAACTCTCAAAATGGCACAGTCCGCCATGACAGTTCTTCCAAGATTACCTTTCAACTATAGGGCAGCAGTTTATGCTTAAATCTCTATTCTAAATAATAAATCAAGCAATAATAGATACTTAAGGTATAAAAGTTTCAGGAATAAGGATATTTTTTATTTACAGTGTATTGAGCATGTGAAAACATGTCTATCAGTCATGAAAACCTTTTTTTTTTATTGAGAATTTTCCACACAACGGAAGTACATATGACGCAATGGTGACGTCATACCTTGATTAGGTGTGAAAAACCGTTTATTACTGTTAACGCATGACCGATATTAGTTGATAAGGGCATTTGAGATGATAATTATGAGAAGTTAATGACGGGAAGTTAATTGTGAGAAATGTAAATGAGTAATAAGATTATGAATAAACATTACCATGTCGATCCAACATCGGAATCTATGAAAATAATTCCTACGTGTCACTTTGCTTTGCAATATGGCAATTTTGTAAGAATAAATTTATATTTATTAATTTATCATACATGCCATATTTTCTGGAGACCATTCAGGAGGATTTGTTCAAAAGGCTGAAAATTCAGGGGGATTTTGGTTGTATTCAGGGGGATTTTTTTAGCAGGTCTAAGTTGGCGAAATATTAAAGTATTTTTAGACGCAAGTACGAAAAAATGTATTCACATATAGTTTGCTTTGAAAACCTCTTAACTTTTTCATTATACTGAATTATTTTATGTCATGATTTATCATATTCTTATGATACAATGTCATGTCATACTGTAATGCACTTGCAGAACGAAATATGTCATTGCAAAAATATGTTTTCGAGACAATTAAAGTAAATTTACCTTCCTCCAAAGCCTTTTAAAAAATTGTGCTTAATTATATCAGCTTTGGAAGACTTTCAGACAATAAGAGAAAAGAATTTATATTATTAATTTCTTCCTTCCACAATAGTAATATTTCTTTGCCTTTGATAATTACTATAAGCCAATAAAAAAGGGGGGTCAAGTTATTCCTAAGAAAAATCACTCCACTTGAAAAACAAACTCTAAAAATTGCACCGTCCGCCATGACAGTTCTTCCAAAATGACCTTTCAACTATAGGGCAGTGGTTTATGCTTAAATCTCTACTCTAAATGATAAATCAAGCAAAAATAGATACTTAAGGTATAAAAGTTTCAGGAATAATGATAGTTTTGATTTACAGTGTATTGAGCATGTGAAAACATGTCTATCAACCATAAGAACATTATTTTTTTATTGAGAATTTTCCACACAACGGAAGTACACATGACGTAATGGTGACGTCATTCCTATAACGATAGACGAATGCATTTAGACGAACACAACTAAACGAATGGGATTAGAAGGGAACCAGTAAATATTGGTATCCTGCGACAGCAATATTAAATGGTAATGGAAACCAAAGACTGGTACCCTTCTTAACCACGGGAGAGCACTCTCGCGACTTTTCCGATGGTAGCAGTCAAAAGTGTTCGTGCAGGAGCTGTCAAAATTATATCCAGAAGAGGTAATGTATGACATTATCTGGACCTAAAAATGTTATACTGCTAGATGTTTTTTTTCTGCTGATTATTTTTTCCTGGATGTTTTTATTCGGTACTGAGTTAGACACATATCCTAATTCTAATCTGCGTTTCGTCCTAAAATTGATTTTTTTTAATGTGTTGTCTGCGAACGGTGAGATTTTGACCTATTTTCGATGGATAACGTCATGCATGTTTTGAAATTTCTGAGGCCATCAAACAAAATCCAAGTATGGGCATAATGATATCAATCGCAAGAAAATATGTACACCTTGCTGTCATGTATAGAAATCTATGCATGTGTCTCATTCACTCAAAATTTCAATTTCTTTGGATTATGTTTAATGGTCTCAGAAATTACAAACATGTTATCCATCGACAATTTGTCACCGCCTAATAGACAACACATTTTAAATTCAGGCCGAAACGCAGATTAGAATTTGGATATGTGTCTAACTCAGTACCGAATAAAAACATCCAGGAAAAAAATAATCAGCAGAAAATAGCATCAAGCAGTATTCTTTTTTTAGGTTCAGATAATGTTACACATGACCTCTTTTAGATATATTTTTGACAGCTCCTGCACGAAAACTGTTGACTGCCACCGTAGCAAACGTCGCGAGAGTGCTCTCCCGTGGATAAGAAGGGTACCAGCATTTCGTTTCCATTCCCATTTAACGTTGCTGGTGCAGGATACCAATATTTACTTATTCCCTTCTAATTCCATTCGTCAAGTTGCGTTCGTCTAGATGCATTTGTCTATCGTCTATATGCTTATTGACAAATGCATACTGCTAGTGATGAATATAAATTTAGATTTCAATGGTCTTATTACAGTATATAAAACTATTAGTTATTTAGTATTTATAGTTAAGTTGTAGTTTTGTACACAATTTAGTTATTTAGTTATTTAAATGTAAGAACATGACACATGTCATTTGCCGTTTAGAGGTTAACACTAAGCAATAAAGTGAAGGCATCTTAAAGCAGCATGAATTAACTGGCGGATAATCCCTTCCATACAAATTGTTAGCTTACTTTCTTCATAGTTTGATTCCTATTATGAACTTCCTTTTCAATAAAGCCGCTTACCCTAATCCTCCCATTGGTATGAGGGAGTATGAGGGAGTTGAAATAAAGATGCTCTTTAAAGATTGACAATTTTAACATTTTTTTAAGTTTGGTCTCATCTGATGAATTTGGCATCATTGCCTTCATTTCAGTCATATAAGACACCTCACATTATAACAGATCTCAACTGTTTTAAAACTGCCGAAATATTTTATTTTTTTTAAACGTTAGTATTATTGTAACGCTTTTAGCCATAAAACATCAATTTTCAAACCTAAATATGAACAATTGTGATCTGATCATTTGTCAGCAGTCTTATATCATTGAATTCCAGAATATTACGCAACATTGGCTCATTCCAAGACAAAAAAGTAGTCAAAACGGTCAATCTGTGAGAGTGCAGTTTTAATACTCATTAATTATTATGTATGTAAAATAAATGCAGAGGAAGTCCAAATCAATGTTATTGTGTTAATGTCAGTGTTTTGGCTCTCGTTATTTGTTTAATCTTTCTCTCAATCATAAAGAACTCATTTGTAATAAATATTTAGAAAAAAAGAGGATTATACTACTGAAGTGCAGATTGTCGGAGGTCATGGCGGATTACAAAGGGCGACTGATAAGCCACGCCTTATTTGGACGCTGATTGGTCGGTCGGGTATTGGCCGGCTAGTTTGACTTACAGCGCGCGTTATGTCAATTAGTCACATGATCATTTGCTTTGAAAAATCACATGGCCAGTGGGTCATAAAACTATACGAAATACAACTAAAACACACAAATTCTAAATCTTATTAATTAATTCGACAGACTGCGGGAAATTTAATAACCGAATAAAATATAAATAGAAATAATGAAAAATAAATACATATGAAAAATAAATACATCTATAAATAGCCAGCTTCCTTATCTCACAAATTATTGTATTTAAACAATTGTGACAACTGACTTGAAGAATGCTGATAAAATCCGCTCTGATGCCATAAATAAAGTAAGAGGCATCTGATTTTGAAGAAATTAGACTGAATACTTATTAAAATCAAGAACAAAATCAAGCTTTTAGCAATACAACATCAATTTTTCTTTTTTGCTATGCACATTTATGCGACTATAATAATTTCAATTTACGCTGATATAATAATAATAATAATAATAATAATAATAATAATAATAATAATAGTAAATAAAACAATTTTAATATTTAGTTTAAATTTTCAAGAAATGCGTAAGTTTCAGCCAATATTTAGCTGCTGGTCATTAAACCAATCAAGAGCGTATAATCAATAGCCAATCGTAACAGCGGGATGCAGAAAGCGCGAGAATCGATATCATCTGTGTCATTACATGAGCCAAATAGCAACAAGGAAGAATGCCCAACAATAATGAGGTAAGACTACGAGCTAGCATATTATAAGATATAATTTATTTTTGATGGGACACCGATTATTAGTTAGTTATTATGTCTGTGATCCGTGCATAGGTATTTATAATTCGAACGTGAACCATTGAACAACCGGATAAACTTTAATTCTGATGAAATGTGGGTTTGGTATTTTAATGAAGGAACAGCATTGTGAGCTTAAAATATCTTTTAATTAGAATAAATGCACATCAGAATAAAGATGGCAATCTAAAAGGTTTGACATTAGACAATGTTTGGCTCGCTGGTACAATTTTGAGGGGAAACAAAATAATAAATATGTATGCCTTTATAAATTAATACAAGCTATGTATTGAATTTACTTTGGTTAATTATTAGTTAGCATACATTGACAATTTTTCATAGAAATATCATGTACAACACAGATTTATGTTTATGTATTATCATCACATCTGGGAATGGACTGGTTGAATTTTTTAGAGCTGCACTCTCTCAGATTGACCGTTTGACATAAAATATTTTGTCTCAGATTTAGCTAACTTTTGTATAAATTCTTTCAATTCAAGCACAAAGATCACAGTCAATTGCTAAAAAACTGCCAAAGATTACAGTTTTTAATGCTTTGAGAGTGCATTTTTAACAAGTCTAGATTTAGACATATATAGGTTGTGTCACATTTTCTAATGGTTTTTCTATCACGGGGTTTTACTTCATGGTGATGCATTTGCCATATTGCTGTATTATATCAAATCTGCATTTCAAATGTCTGTATGCCACAAGCTTGTTGTGTCTGTATAATTTCTTTTTTCAGTGACCTGATGTCCGTGCGCAATCTGACCTAATGCCTGAAGCCAAGAATTCGCGGAATGGAACTCATATTAGTTGTGTTATGTTTTCTGGACGTTTGTTTTAACAGCCTGTATAAATTGTTGTTTGACAAGGCAGTGGAATTTTAATCATACAACATTTTGTTTGAGCAAATGCCACAATGAAATGAATATGTTAAGGCAGATCTAGAATGACATTAAATATTGATTACTCAAACATGATATTTTTAAATCTTATGAATGTATATAAATAGTATTTTTTCCTATGTCTATAAATAATGTTTTATAAAAAACAGCATGTATTTGTTATTTCTTATCATTCGTGTCTAACACGGTCAAACCCTTTCTTTGTCCATCCCGTATAAGGTCCGTACATGCATCCGTGTACGGGGTCCGTATTCCAATCCCGTACATGTTGCGTGTACGGGTCCGTATATCCATCCCGTACACGTTGCGTGTACGGAGTCCTATATCCATCCCGTACACGTTGCGTGTACGGGGTCCGTATATTCATCCCGTACACGTTGCGTGTACGGGGTCCGTATATCCATCCCGTACACGTTGCGTGTACGGGCTCCGTATATTCATCCCGTACATGTTCCGTGTACGGGTCCGTATATCCATCCCGTACACGGTGCGTGTACGGAGTCCTATATCCATCCCGTACACGTTGCGTGTACGGGGTCCGTATATTCATCTCGTACACGTTGCATGTACGGGGTCCGTATATCCAACCGTACACGTTGCGTGTACGGGGTCCGTATATCCATCCCGTATACGTTGTATGTACGGGGTCCGTATATCCATCCCGTATACGTTGCATGTACGGGGTCCGTATATCCATCCCGTATACGTTGCATGAAACAGCTTGAAATAGCTTGAAACAGCTATGTAGACCCTTGCTGTTTTGAATAAGGCATAATTTAGTGGTCCACTTCCATGATTGTTCAAATTATGCCCCTGGGGTCAAAACTGGTCCTGCCCCGGGGGTCACGAGTTTCCTAAATACTAATTATTACTCCCTATTTAATGGGGAGACATATTGTTTTTGTCCTGTCCATCAGTCTGTCTGTACGTCACACTTTGTTTCCGCTTAATAACTAAAGAATGTTTGCACCCAGGAACTTCATACTTGGTATGCAAGTTGGTCATGACTAGCTGATGACCCTTATTGATTTTGTGATCAGTATGTCAGTCACTCAGTAAGTCTGTACGTCACACTTTGTTTCCGCTCAATAAATAAATTTTGAGATCAAAATGTCAAAGGTCAACGTTACCTTCAGGTAAAAGAAATGTTGGCGGTGACCTTAAGCTTAAAAATGGTTTCTGCTAAAAAACTACGCTTGTACCCAGGAAATTCATGCTTGGTATGCTAGTTGGTCATGACTAGTATATGACTCCTATTGATTTTGAGATCAGTAGGTCAAAGGTCAAGGTCACCATGACCTTGAGGTAAAGAAACAGTTTTCATGACTAGTAGAAAAAGAAAACAACTCGAACTATGACTGATTTCTTCACGGTTCCTGAAGCGAAGAAACATAAAGCAAATAAGACTCACAGAGGAAAAGGCTATCACCAGAGGTTGTGGATGACCTGCTTGTCATCAAATTAGAGGGGGAGATATAAACAAATTCAATTTCAATGAGGCCTTGGTGCATTGGAGGAATGCAAAACATAGGAAAATGTTCCTGGGTGTGGAGGGTTATAAACATAACAACACATTGACATGTGAAACTGTTTATTAACATATAACATTGTGTCTCATTTGTGCCATGTTTATAGTTTTGTTCTAAATGTTAAATGGTTCTGTCCAATATTTGAGAATACCGATGTCATGTGGATGTTACACCATGTATATAATGGGTAAATAAAACACTTTCATTTACAAGTTTTCATTTTTCCCCTGGCAAAGGTAATGGCCCTTCACTTTTGAAAATGGCCCCTAATTTTCATGACTGCTTGGCAATCGGCCCCATCTTTTTCAATCCTTTGCAGAACACTGCAGTATAAAAGGTCAAAATTTTAAGTCACAGATCTTTTATTAGGCTTTAATGAATGCTGTTAATGATGATACAGGAATTGAACCATTTCTGTTTTAATTCACAACATTTTTCCAAGATTTGAAGGGTTACTATCATTTTAATGTTAGACTCTATAGTCATCGTGTTTTATGGTTCAATCTTATCTTGTTGCTGAATATACATGGAAATCATTGATTTCTATAGGAAGAATCACATGGCACATCTCCAGTCCATTTGTCAAAGAGAACTTGATTTTAACTTTAATTTTTAAACAGACTTTTTCTCAGAAATTGGCAATAGCCCTTTCTTCAAGGGACTTTGAAAGTCCCCTGACTTCAAGGTGGCAAAGAGATCTCATCAAACCTAATGACGCATCAGAAATTGATGAGAAATACAATTTAAAGATGCAACTGTACTTATATTATACATTTTGATGAGAATCAGCATATAATTAATGCCATGAACTCTTTGTTTGCTGTGCAAACTTAAATGACATATTTATCGCTTTTGAAGAATGTTTATGTGTCTATCTTAAAAAATAATTGCAAAAACAAACACAACATGGTTGTACAGATTTGTAATTTATTGAAATATCTTATAAAAAATATCATTATAGTATAAAAAAATATGTTGCTGGTGCTTAAAATTATCTAAATTACCATAAAAGTACTCTGAACATACCCTTGTTCTTTTTGTTTTGATAAGCACATGCCATTGCATTTCCTGTGATTAAAACAAAACTTTTGTCTAGAAATTTAAATGTAAATGGAATCTAATGTTTGATGATGCCTGTGTACAAAAATCATTTTTTGCAAATCCAAAATCAAAGTTATTGCCTATATACAGTTGCAAAAGGTGTTAAAGTGATTAAGGTAGATGTATAGTCCTTTCAAACTTTTTACTAAAAGCAGGGTTATTCTTTATTATGAATGATCGCCATATTAAAATAGGTTTTAATTATATTAAAGATTTGATTTATCCATGATTGTACTAAACACGGCTGATAAAATTAATAGTATGTATTCCGACATTTTCCAAATGTCCATTAGAGGTTCAGTTCAAGATTGCATTTAAATGGCTTTAAGGGCAATTTTAAGGCGCATATTGTCGGGCTTTCCCGATTCGACCATATTGAAAGAGTTATTGCCCTTTGCTTATTTTACATTTAAGTTGGTTTCCTCGCAACTCCTCTTACGGTTTTCATATGATTTCTACCAAACTTTCACAGAGTGATGGTCATAAAGTGAAGCAGCGCATATTGTCGGGCTTTCCAGATTTAACTATTTTTGAAAGAGTAATTGCCCTTTGCTTATTTTACATTTAAAATTGGTTTCTTCGCAACTCCTCTTACGTTTTCCATGCGATTTCTACCAAACTTTAACAGATTGATGATCATATAGTGAAGCAGCCAATATTGACGGGCTTTCCTGATTCAACCATTTTTAAAGAGTTATAGCCCTTTGCTTATTTTACATTTAAAATTGGTTTCTTCGCAAATCCTCTTACATTTTTCATGCGATTTCTACCAAACTTTCACAGATTGAAGACTATATAGTGAAACAGCGCATATTGTCGGGTTTTCGCGATTCAGCCATTTTTAAAAGAGTTATTGCCCTTTTTTACATTTGAAATTGTCATCTTCACAACTCCTCTTACATTTTTCATGCAATTTCTACCAAACTTTCACAGATTGATGACTATATAGTGACACAGCGCATATTATCGCGATTCGACCATTTTTGAAAGAGTTATTGCCCTTTCTTTATTTTACATTTAGAATTGGTTTCTTCGCAAATCCTCTTACGTTTTTCATGCGATTTCTACCAAACTTTCACTGATTGAAGACTATATAGTGAAACAGCGCATATTGTCGGGCTTTCGCGATTCGGCCATTTTTAAAAGAGTTATTGTCCTTTTTTATATTTGAAATGGTCATCTTCACAACTCCTCTTACATTTTTCATGCAATTTCTACCAAACTTTCACAGATTGATGACTATATATTGACACAGCGCATATTATCGCGATTCGACCATTTTTGAAGAGTTATTGCCCTTTCTTTATTTTACATTTAAAATTGATTTCTTTGCAACTCCTTACATTTATGACTATATAGTGACACAGCGCATATTGTCAGGCTTTTGCAATCTGACCTTTTTTGAAAGAGGTATTGCCCTTTCTTAATTTTACGCATTTCTTATGTTCCTGAGAAACTACCCTTATCATTGATTGGCTTTCGTTACAAAAAAATGTCCCCATGAGGGGGATATAGCTGTCTGTGACCGCTCTTGTTCTTATTTATATTCATAAGGAAAAAAATATGTTTCACTCTTTGCTCGAACCAGGTTAAATGAAAACTGACAAAATTATATATATTTTTTTTATTATTTTCCGCTTGCTGGCTCCAATTTGTTTTGACAGAAATCCGAGGAACGAAACAATAATTTGGTGAGATCTTATTGAATTTTAGCTCGACTATTTGAAGAATAGGTGGACTATAATACTCACCCCAGCGTCGGCTTCGGCGTCCGGTTAAAGTTTTAGGGCAAGTTGGGATTTTCACCTATAAGTCCAATACCCTTCATTCAATTGACTTAATACTTCACACAGTTGTTCAGGGCCATCACATGATGAGGTTAGATAACCCCATATTATTCTTAACACAGATTATGGCCCCTGATTGACCATGGAACTTAGGTTAAAGTTTTAGGGCAGGTTGGGATATTTATGAATAACTTCTATACCCTTTGTTCAATTGACTTAATACTTCACACAGTTGTTCATGACCATCACACAATGAGGGTACATAACTCCAAATTATCCTTAATACAAGTTATGGCCCCTGATTGACTTAAGTTAAAGTTTTAGGGCAAGTTGGGATTTTCACTTATAAGTCCAATACCATTCATTCAATTGGCTTCATACTTCACACAGTTGTTCAAAGCCACCACATAATGAGGTTAGATAACTCCATATTATCTTTTATACAAATTATTGCCACTGATTGACTGTGGAACTTAGGTTAAAGTTTTAGGGCAGGTTGGGATATTTATTAATAACTTCAATTGACTTAATACTTAACACAATTGTTCAGGACCATCACCCAATGAGGTTACATAACTTCATATCCTTAATTCAAGTTATGGCCCCTGATTGACTTAGGTTAAAATTTTAGGCAAGTAAAAGTTAAGGGCAAGTTGGGATATTAATAAAATAACTTCTATACTATTCATTCAATGCACTTAATAAAATTCCAAATTATTTACGACCATCTTACAACAAGAAACATAACTCCATTTTAACCCTAAATACAAATTATGGCCCTTGATTTTTATTTTTATTTTATTTTCTAATTTCTTTTGAAAGGCATATATGTATATTCTTAACCACATTTTCATAATGGGAATTCAAGTTATTTGAATGACTTGCGTCATTGTTCGGCCGGGCTGGTAGGAGGTCAGCATCAAAGTCACCTTATGTATCGAATAATTTTAGCTAGGTTTGACATAAAGAGACCAAACTTGGTAATATTTCATCGTTATTGTATTCACTTCTAAGTCAAAGCGGCGTAGTCGAGCGCTCTTACGACGGGTCTTGTTCATTTAATTTTTACCCTTAATATACGACAGCCTTTGTACATATGAGCGAAATCCACAACGCAATACATAATCGGTGTCGAAGTAAACATTCGGTTTGACGACTTCAAACTAAAAGTACACTGAAAGACAAATCATAACAGACTGGGAAATTAAAACTTGGGTCATTCGAAACATCGGTTCCTTCGAGGTTTTAGCTCAGACCCTTGTGTCCTCGAGCGAATTTCGCCTTTTTACTGTGTAATGGCCATAGGGTGAAGTATTCAGAGTCTTTTTATGCACAATTTTAAGACAATTTCCACTCTATGCTAAGCTTCATTTATTCTGTCCACATTTCAGCATCCATCACAGGGAAGCATACGTTGTTTTTTCATACCATTGTCTCTGTTCATAATCTTTTCAGTTGGCACCTCCATATGGGGATCATGTACAGTGCCTAGGAGCGGCTCAAGTGGCAACCCCTGTAGTTCCCAAAACTCCATATGTACAGGGTCGAGTGGCGAGGGTCTTGGAACGTGTTCTTGCTTGAGTGGATATTACCCGTCGGCCACAAATGTGTGCAGTCAAAGTATGAACCTTTTTTATAAATTGAATCAACAATTTATATTAAATGTTACTTTTTTGCACTGATTTTCTTGAAAAAAAGAAATATTGTTGAAATGAAGCACTGAAACTGCCATCTCTCAAGATTGACCATTCCCAATGAACAAAAACACTTTCATTGGATAAGAGCTATTCCAATATTGATAGTGGTTTCCATTGGTTCAGAGTAAAACTGCTATTTTTGTGTGGATTCTTACCTCAACAATTTCATTTATGTTTTCAGTTAAGAATACTGCTGATTCTGTTAATCATATTTTCAGTTGCCACAATCATGTGCAGTAAAAGTATGAGGTTTACTTAACAATGTGATCTACAATTTTAAGTATTAACATTTTTTGTTACCTTTTGCGCATTGATTTTCTTCAAATTCGCTTATTATTGAAAAAAGCACCTTAACTGCCATCTCTCAAGACTGACCATTCCCATTGAACAAAAACACCTTCAGTGGTTTAGATATATTCCAATCTTGAGAGAGGTTTCCATTGGTTCAGAGTAAAACTGCTTATGTGTTTGTTGTGGATTTTAACCCCTCCAAGACCATTTATATTATGCTTACAGTGGATTTTGTTTTTCATCCTTTCAGTTGGCACCTCCATAGGGGTTTCATGTACAAAACCTAGCAGTGGCTCAATTGGCTCCCCCTGTAGTGCCCCTGCCTCACAATGTACAGGGACCAGTGGCGAGGGTGCTGGAACGTGTTCTTGCTTGAGTGGATATTACCCGTCGGCTACAAACGTGTGCAGTACAAGTATGGACTTTACTTATCACTAGGATCTACAATTCAAATTTAATGTTAATTTGATGAATGTATAAATTTTGTTTTACCATAAGATATTTCTGACATTTGGACTAAGATCATTTTCATTCTTCAAATTGAAAATCATTCAGTAACTTTGCCTATCATCTTAGCCTTAACCTCCTGGGCCCATATATTTATTTAAGACCTATGAATAAAAGATGAAGTTAGTTCAAAATTGGCTTTTAATTTATTGAATCTCAATTTTCTCAATGTGTCAGTTTTGTTTTTATTGTTACTGGGTTTTCCTCTTTTTATATAGAGACAAATCTGTTTGGTTTAATCTCCTGCTCTGGTCAAATTTCATGCATAATTTATGTCGAATTTTTAACAGTGGAATGTGATATAATGTACTGAACAGATTTGATTTCTTTTAGATTTATTTTTTTCATAAAGACAACTTTTTTGTATTAATTAACCAAAATAGCCGCGCTTTAAAGCAAATAAGCGGTTTGTCACGTCATATTTTTGTGATTTCCTATACAAGTAGGCCATTATGAGACAGACTTCACTTCTCTCACAATATGATCTATATGTCTAAGAAATTTGAAGTCAATACATTTTAGACTTCAATTTAATATGCGATGTAAAGTGTTTATACTCACATGTATGACACCATCATATGTTTCTGGCAACATTTGTTCAAAGTTTCATATGGAAGTCTTGACCTGTGTTTGAGAGTGTAATCAGTACCTCATTAGTTTGATGTTCTTCAATAAGAGACTAGCTCAAGAGGAGAATATTTTTGCTATTTTTTATGCTAGAGTTACCCACTTTTTTGGTCATATTTATTATGTGGAACCGGTATACTTAATTAAAATTAAAGAACTTCAGCAGTACTGTATGGATGTTTTTAAACGATAATTCTGTTGATATTTAGCAAGAACTAAACTAAAGGGTAAAAAGGAAAGAAAATGAGTTTATTGCAAAGCAGGAAATAGCAAACAATTTCATTGCATATAGTGATTAACAGTTCATGTGCATGTACATGTATGTTATCACAAGTTGAAAGAAAAAAGAAAATGAAAAACAATATGATTAGGACTAAAGGGAAAATGATTAAATAAGTACCAAAAACCAGAGCGTGACACAAATACATAATTTAATATATCCAAAACAAGGATCGTAGATTTATAACTTGAAAAGAAGAAAAGTAAATGAGCAGTTATGAGCACTGACAGAAAAATAATAATGAAACATACAGATTTCAGAGAAATTAGTACAAAACGAATTTCTAAGAAACAGATAAAGAACATATAATTCAGTAAAACAATAACCACACATAAGGATTGCCGTAAAATGATTCAAGTACATTAAACTTCAGTGAATTTCATACAGCACACACAGATCAAACCTTCTTAAACAAGAACACAAGAAGTTTTAATTAGCTATTCAACATTTTTTTTTATTTAAATAACTTATTTGCTGGAATAACTGAATTGAAAAAGTGCCCTTTCTAATATACATGCATCTGTCATGGTTCTCAATTTAATGCAAAATCTTGGTAACATAACCGGTGCGTTATTTAATGTATTTAGTGTGACAATAAATTTTGCCACATTCCATCCTGCAGCGCTGTGTTATGCATTGTACTGGCGGTAGTACAGGCTAGTAGAATGGCTGTAAAGAAGGATTACGTAAGTGAATGTATGACAGATATAACAAATGTGTTATTATATTTATCAAATGGATAAAAACACTGCCTTACTTGAAATTATTCAGTTTATCTCGATAAAATCCAACCGAAAAGAAATAGTCGAGAAAATACAAACCCCACAACGATTACAGGATTTCTGATAAAATACAGTATTCATTTTATTTGAGGACATGGTTTATTATCAGAAAATATAATACCAAAAAAAAAGCAAAATACTTACCAAATTTGACCAGAAATAAAGCGCATATGAATGATTTTCTGTAATGTTCAGCAATAATTAAAAAAGCAGAAATCGGAAACGTTTTATCCTCCGCCCACGTCATTTCCAGTAAGTGGTACAAATCTTCTGCGCCAATATTTTTCGATTAATTGAAAGGTTGTATAAAAGTAAAATAACGTACAGAAGCCATTTTTCTATTCTTAGATGATAATTTGTGAAATGAATTTCATATTAGGTTTATATATCTTACAATCATTGCCATTTAATACACAACATGCAACAGTTAAGTTATAAAACTTCCCAAAAGCTCATATTTTGACTTTGTTTTATAAATGTTTGTATTTAATGGCAACTTTTTTGTTTAAAAATCCTTTGTAATACTACTGTTCTGTTCATAATCTTTTCAGTTGGCACCTCCATAGGGGCCTCATGTACAAAACCTAGCAGTGGCTCAAGTGGCAACCCCTGTAGTGCCACAAACACACAATGTACAGGGTCCAGTGGCGAGGGTGCTGGATCGTGTTCTTGTTTGTATCAATATTACCAGTCTGTCACGAATGTGTGCAGTCCACGTAAGCAGTTTAAATAACAGATTGATATTCTATTTATGTTAGTGTTACCTTTTACCATTAATATTCTTAAAGGAGAATATAGGTTTGTGCTCATTACCTCTGTTGTATTGCTTCACAGATTCATGTTTATTGGGCAGGAGGTGAAAAAGGCAATGGATTATTCCAATATTAAATATTCCAATTGTGAAGTGTTAAAATTTCCGTACTGAGAATATGTTAAATATCCTGACTGAAAAATACCGTGAATGAAAATAAGTAAAATACCCTGACTGAGAATATGTAAATAACCCTGAATGAAGATTTGCAAAATAGCCTATTAAAAGGACATTTATAAAAAAGCTTAAAAGAACATTTGTAAAATACCCTGAAAGAAGATTTGTAAAATACCCTGAAGAAAGATTTGTAAAATACCCTGAAGGAAGATTTTTAAATTACCCTGAATTAATATTGGTAAAATACCTGGAATGAATATTAGAAAAATACCCTGAAGGAAGATTTGAAAAATACCCTGAAGGAAGATTTGTTAAAACCCTGATGGAAGATTTGTAAAATACCCTGAAGAAAGATTTGTAAAATACCCTGAAGGACGATTTGTAAAGTAGCCTTAACAATACTCTGAAGGAAGATTTGTAAAACACTCTGAAAGATGATTTGTAAACAAACCTTGAATAAAGATTTGTAAAATATCCTGAATGAAGATTTGTGAAATACCTTGAATGAAGATTTGTTAAATATCCTTAATGAAAATATGCAAAATATCTATATAAATACCCTTAAAGGGACTGTACACCAGATTGGCACCAAAACAAATCTCAGGACAATTATTTAATAGAATGAGTTACGCTTTGATATCATAATTGTAAAAAAGTACCGAAATGTAAAACAAAATGTGTCGGGGACCGGGTTCGTACCCGTGTCGCTGAAATTGCAGTCCAGCGTCATACCCACTGAGCTAGGACGGCTTACTCTAATCGTGTGACATAATTAAGCGATAGACCTGATTCAGTAATATCACATGATAACATCGACTTAAGCCAATCACGCATAAGGAATGAAATCTACAAGTTGAGACATACCCAGTAATCTTTTTTAATGGAATAATACGAAATAACTTCTTAACTTAAATAAAACTATGTGGTACTTCAGTTAGTATGTTTCAATGCATTGTACACATTAATACCAAGTTTATGTCAGTTTCCGACAATTTTCTTTTTTTTCTTGCAAATTAATCATCTGGTGCACAGTTGCTTTAATGAATATTTGAAGAAAAAAAACACCCAAAATATGTAAAATACCTTTCAAGAATGAATATTTGTAAGATATCCTCAATGTGAATACTGTAAAATAAATAATATTTGGGGGACATTAATTTACATGGATTTTGCGGGTTGAATAATACACGAATGTAAGATCCCAACGGAAATTTGACCTTTAATTCTGAAATCATACTGTCTATGTTAAAGGGTATATAACTTTTTTATGTAATCACAGAATATGCACAGTTGAGGTATACAACTTGTAAGACCTAGATTGTTGTTTACTTTACTGTTGATATTGTTTATATTGTTTATTATTAACCTCAATAATAATAAATCAAAGTCCATTATAAGTATGTACTAATGCATTCAGGTTTTTGTATAACATTGCTGGAACATTAAAACAAGCCTATTAACAGCTCCACCACTGAAAAACACTAGCACAATTCCCTCCCAATTTAACCAACTTCTGGTTCTGATAAAATCATTTTGACCTTAAAGCTGCTTGCGTTATAAAACATACAATTGTGAAATATGTGCATCTTATTGTATAAGATTAATATTATGTTTCGTAGCGTTATTTTACTGTTGGATGATTGACTTGTTCGCATTTAAACTTATTACTTCATTACAATATTTGTCCATTATAAAACTAAGTACCTGAATGCATTGTGGTAATGGTAAACCGCTGAAAAATGATAAACCAAAATGATCTATTTATAGTTATGCACTCAATTTTGCAGCGATTGAACCAGAGGTTAGATTACACATATTTTAAAAAGGCTTCATGCTCAAAATAGCTATATAGCTTGCACAAATGATAGAAAAGTTATTTGATCGACTATTTTTGGTGACTTTATCTTTAAACTTTTATTTATTGGGGTCATCAAAAGAAAAATCTTTGACCAGTGGCCTTATGAATAAATATAAATGATTTTTTTGTTATGATCTAATGCACTAGTCAATTGTAACCATGCCCCCCGCCCCCAGGTCCAGGGGTATACCCGGGATAGCCGGGGAAATGGACTGTGTTTTTACCTTTCAGGTGGCTCCACAGTGCCTGTCTTCGCTTTACATATAGCCGGGAATGGGACTTATCAGGGCCCCTGGGGTCGGGGCATTTTGAGGTGATTTTACCATCTGTTCGTCGGGGTTGGCTGAACTGAAAGTCAAAGTCCCCGCTATTCCCCGGACCAGGGGGCCGTGGTTACAATTGACTGGTGCATAAATGTATGCTAATTTCTTCTTTAAGAGGTGGGCCTCGGTTCCCAGTGCACCATGAAATCAGCATGTTTAAATGAAAACTCTGACTGCCTTGGACATCAGTCTGGTAGTGGATCAACTTGTCAGTGTACAAACAACTATTTTGACACAAACACCGTGGACAATATTCAGGGATCGTGTATCAGAAGTATGAAAAATATAATAATTTATATTAGCTTGATTATTATGAAGACAGCTATAATGTGAAATATGAATCACTCTGGTATAATTTCCTTCAGATGAACTAGTACTAGACCAATATAACATGCCCCTGATTGGACTCGACCTCCACTTGGGTCTAATACAGACACCTTCACCGCTGAACCTGTCTCACCATCTTATTGTTTTTAGCTCAAACATTAAACGAGAAAAAATGTTACAGTATTTGTGTAAGCTTTGGTTTTCTTGTCATCATCGGCCTTCGAATACTCTGACCGTGACCATAACTCAAAAATCAGTTAAGATATTAAACTGAAACTTCATACACATTTTGCCAGAAAAAAATACTGCACATGTGTAGCAAATGCTCATAACTATGGCATAACAATTTAAAAACAAAAAACCGGAGGAGCGTTGGTTTGGCATTCTGTTGTATGGTGACATTGGTGTTATCTGATAAACGGATTCAATTGCAATAATCAATGTTTACAACCTGATTACGAACTACTGATGTGTAATTTATATAGCTTCCCAATTTGTAATTTAATTTTATGTATAAATGTACAATATAAGAAATGCCCCTTAATCAATATATTTGATACTTTTCTTTAAGAGATTACATTGGATAGTCGGTGTGACACTTCTCATAGCAATTTGGCCCAGTGTGCTGCTGACAATGCTATATGTGACTCCAGATATAGTTATGCTTGCAAATGCAGATATGGCTATTATGTTGATCCCAGCAATACAGCAAAATGTAAAGCAAGTAAGTTTCACACTTACAGTGTTTGCTTTGAAACAAAATATTACATAACACTAATTATTTATATTTTTCTCTAGCAAGAAGTTACTTTTAGAAACTCATATTCACCTAGGCCAAGAATGTATTTTTTGAAGGTTGTATGCACTTGTCAGTATCCTTGTACTAATATTATCAATATCATGTTTTACTCTTTTTTTGGAAAAGTGTTAAATCAACCAATGTATTTGTATAAGCGACCAAGAAAATTTCAATGAGTTGTGACCTTTGACCTCCACTAGTAAGTTGTGCGTAATGTGTGTACATAATATCAAGACTGGGTGCTTTATTGTTTTTAAAGCAAAAATAATATGAAATTATTGAGATTTGTCCGTAATTGGAGGTATTTATGATGCCCCCTTTTGAAAATAAGGTTTGCAAAAATATGTCAGTCAGGAATTGGAGGTATTTATGATGCCCCATTTTTGAAAATAAGGTTTGCAAAAATCTGTCAGTGTGGTCGTCAGGCCTTCGCTAGACCAATTCTTGTTTCCACAATTGCTCAAGAACAGGTTGACATAGAACCATGCAATTTAGCGGTAGGTTGCTTTTGAACAGAAGATGACCTAATATATTGTTTTAAAGGTCAATAGGTCAAAGGTTAAGGTCAGATTCAACAGTCTTTATATTGTCTGCACAATATCACTAGAACTAGAACAGTTTGACCTGATACCACAAAAGCTCTGTGGTAGATTATTGATTTGATGTCAGTAGGTTAAAGATCAAGGTTATATACAACAATCAACTTCTTACACAATTACTCAAATCCGTTTTACCCAGGACCATAAAAACTTAAGTGGTAGGTTGCCATTGACCAGCAGATTACCCCTATTGAATTTGAGATTAAATGCTGCACTAACCACAGTATTTTGTATTGTCCTTTTTCAATATAAATCTCGTCATTGTATCTTAACATAGCTCTGGTTTTGGTTACTTCATGGGTTAGGCCCCTTAACCAAATGAGAACATGCAAACATTTGCAATCCCATTTTTGATGCTTTTGTATTTAGCCAACAGCGAAGTGCTCATGTTAAACTATTGTAAATAGTGACTGGCTAATGCCTGTTTCATTTCATTTGTTTTCTGTTAACAATTTCTCATCTGGATCTGCTCGGCCGATTTCTTTTTAACTAGGTCAAAACCTTCCTTGCATGAACTCTATTTTAGGTTTGTTTGAATGGATCTTCTGAATCAGTGTAAATCAATTGATATTAAGCCTATTTTTATAAAATTCTACAATTATATTGAAATTGTTGTCTTGTTTTTGAATAGGACAACCATTGGGTGGAAACTGTCAGTACAATACCGATTGTACAGACTCCAATGCAGAGTGTGCGAGCTCTAAATGTAGGTGCGTTGATGGATTTTATGACACAAATGGGATTGACATGGATGGAATTTGCAAATCAGGTACGCTATTTATGTGATTTTAATAAACCGCACTCTCACAGATTAACCGCTTTTACAACTTGTTTTATTTTTCATTTTGGAATTGAGCTTAAATATCTGCAAACCAGTGATGAAAGACTGCTGACAAAAGATCAAATCGCAGATTTTCATATTTCCATTCCAAAATGAATGTTTTATGGCTAAAACCGGTACTATTTAAATGGTTTAAGAATAATGCATAAAACATTTTTTAACTTAAAATTAAAAATCTGCGATCTTATTTTTTGTCAATAGTCTTATATGACTAGTTTACATGCATTTTCGCATAATTATATTAACTCGTTCCAAGACAACAATTAAAAAAGTTGTTAAAACATTCAATCTGTGAGAGTGCAGCTTTAAAGACATATCGACCATATATGCAAGACTATCAGAAATCTTACAGTAAATATAACATAAGCCTGAGAATTATTATGTCAACAGTTTATGTAATTGAAAACAGGTTGTTGGCACCCAATGGTGTAACGTATTTTTATTTTCTAAAACATAGAACAATTTATGGATAGTAATAAAAGTTGGTGGGTAGGTTGTTTTCCTGAAAAGCTAGCTTGGGATTGCTTTTGAGAGGAATGGGTCCAGGTCAACGTCACTGTAACTCAAAATAGAATAATAATTCCGCCAAATAACTTTTGTTAAAATTGATGGAAACTAAAAACATAAGATACTTAACTATAGTCATTTTCAGTTATGTCCCTTTTGATAAAGGCCGTTCCTTTTTCCTAACTAATACAAGGAACTAATTGGCTATAATTTCTAATTGCATATATTAAAAACCTGGTTTCGCTTCATTTTGGCACTTCTGGTTGGTTAAACTAAGCCATTAAGCAAATCTAGTAAACCAAATAAATACACAGAGTCATGTAAAAAGAAAATGAAACCTGTCCTCTTATTCAAGTTATAAATGGAATTGTTTTTAAAACATAAGGTTGTGCAATAATGGCATACTCTACCATTAAGTTCAATTTCATCATACTTACATATTGGACCCTGTCTCAGTCTGTAGAAAATATGTACCTACTACCTATATATTTATACATATATATGTAAAATACGGAGGAAATGTGAACTTAGAAAATTGAAATGAAACTATTTGTAAGCTTCACAAAGCACTTGTTTCTGTAATCATAACTAACGCTGACTCACAAGTAGACTTGATTCCATATTTCAGTTGTTGAATTGCGTGTGACCAACATAAACTT
This sequence comes from Mya arenaria, assembly GCF_026914265.1. NCBI lineage: Eukaryota > Metazoa > Mollusca > Bivalvia > Myida > Myidae > Mya > Mya arenaria. Next base: position 38,203,751 of record NC_069127.1, read on the forward strand.
CCAAGGTATCACTACCTCACAGTTTTCTGTTAGCTGGGTCATACCAGATGAGAAAGGACAATATATTCAGACGTTTGTTGTGGAGTGGATGCCAAAGGACAATACTTTTGGAGATGGAGGAACTAAGACACTATCTGGCTCACCTACTACAGCCCTGATTGATAGTGGAATAAGTGCAGGAAAAAGCTACACTGTGAAAATAACTTCTATAAATTCTCAACTGGGAGTGAACAGATCAGTTTTTTCATCTGCTGATCAGGATGCAAGTACGTTCTTTAAGAATGAAAGTCTTATAATTTTGAATACATTTGAATTTTTTGAGGTACTTAAAGGGACTGTAGACCAGATTGGCACCAAAAAACGTTTTTTTTCTGTAACGAATCTCAGGACAATTATCTAATAGAATGTGGTACGCTTTGATATCATAATTGTAAAAAAAGTACCAAAATGTAAAACAAAAAATGTGTCGGAGACCGGGTTCGAACCCGTGTCGCCAAAATTGCAGTCCAGCTTCGTATCCACTGAGCTACAACGGCTTACTCTAATTGGGTGACATAATTAAGTTATACACCTACCTCGGTAATATCACGTGATAACATTGACTAGCCAATCACGCATAAGGAATGAATTCTACCTAGTAGACATACCCAGTTATCTTTTTTAATGGAAAAATACGAAATAACTGCTAAACTTAAATAAATTGTAAACTAGGTGGTACTTCAGTTGGTAAGTTTCAATGCATTGTACACATCGATGCCAAGTTTATGTCAGTTTTCGACAATTTTCTTTTTTTTTCGCTATTTTATCATACGGAGTACAGCCCCTTTAAAAGTAATACCCATGATCAACTGGGAAAGAAATGTATGAGCATTGACATCTTTAAGACAGAACTTTTGTAACATTTTACAGTTTGGAGTATATTTAGCTAACAAAATTGCAACCCTTTTGAATTTTATGTTTCTTATTAACAGAACCAAATCCACCAACATGGAAGGAAGCCACTGATGTAAATCCTGCAAATGACCACACAATAACAGTGTCATGGAATGCTCCATCAGGAAGTGTCTATGGTTATCAAGTGAGTTTGGTTGATGGATCAACACCAGTCCTATCAACAGCGGTATTGCAGTCAACTTCTACCAAACTATTTTCCACTCAAATAAAAAATGGACACTTTTACACTGTACAGATTATTAGCAAGAGCCAAAGCAACACTGTTGATAGTGTTCCACTTAAACATGTAATAAAAACTGAAGTTATAGGTAAGTTAAGAGTACTGATATGTTTGGTTATTTTATATCCTTATAGAATAATGATAGAGATACACTTTGTCTTATAGATTAGGCCACACCAAATAAATGTTTCGTTCGTTGGCATTTTTGCAAAAATAAATTGGGAGCGAGCGAACAAAAAAAAATATTTGAAGAGAGCGAAGAGTGAAAAATATATTTTCGTTATAATCAATATAAATAATAAAAATTGCCCTGAAACCCATTTGAATGCAATTTGAACTGAACCTCTAATGGACATTTGGTAAATATCCGAATACATACTATTTATTCATCCGTGTTTAGTACACATATGGATAAACTTAATTTCTAATATAATTTAAATATATTTTAGGTATGCCAATCATTCATAATAAAAAATAAAGCTGCTTTAAAGAAAAAGTTTAAAACAACTTGTATAAATCTACCTGAATCACTTTAACATAATTTTCAACTGTATTTAGACATTCGATAGGATTGATTTCGGATGTCTAAAAAATGATGTTTAGCACATACTGGCATCATCAAACATCAGACTCCATATACCTTTAAATTTCTTCACTTAATTTCGTTTATCACATTTAATGCAATGGCATGTGCTTATTGAAATGAAAAGTACAAGGGTATGTTCAGAGTCATTTATTGGTCAGTGAGAAGTCCAGATAATTGTACGTGGACAGATTTTTTACGATTTTTGATATGGCAAATCCTTCACGATGTTAGGGATTTGAATAATCCTGTATATCACATCTGTTATTTTAAACTAAACAGTGAAATGTTATTATAATCACAAATTATGCTGTTAAAGCTAATAGAAATTAAGGTGAATCACTAATAACATTATAGATACCAGTATCAGATACACATGTTTTATTGCATAATTATTGATTCAATTAATGATCATTTAGTGCAAGAGACGATGAACAATGACTTTCAGCATGGTCAAAACACATTAATAATTTTATTGTCAAAAAAAAAAAAATTAAATTTACAAAATTTTAGCCACAGTGTTTATAACGGAAGCCACCTTTTTGATTGATTTCTTTAAACCAATGCTAAACCGATCGATATACAATATATAACACCAAGCATCGGTTACTTCCCTTTACAAAAACACTTATACTAGCGTAGAAAAAAAATAATTGATTATTTTTTCAGCTTTTAAAAAAAGTATTTCCACAAAAAAATCTGGTTGGCGATTATAAAAAACCGTAGGAGCGGGCGCACAAAAAAAACTAAAAAAAATCTTTTTACATTTTACAAAAAAGGAGGGAAACATCAATTTGATGTGGCCTTATGTTTTTTATTTATAAGATTTCAGTTTACAAAAATAACATTTTTATCTGTCATCATTATTCTTATGTCTTGTAAATATTAACAATATATGACATTTTGCATATTTATTTACACAGTGAGGAGTTGTGTAAATGCTGTTGGTTATTAGGCTGCAGTTTTTTTTTATTTTTCCTTACAGTTTTGATACTGTCATTAATTTTAATGTTCCTTTACAGCACCTGGTCCTCCGACTGGAGCCAATTGTAAAGACGTTAAAGATGAATTCATTATAGTCGGGTGGAATGCTCCTGTAGTACCGAATGGAGATCTCCGACAATGCTTTGTTCATGTTTATAATACAAGTGGTCTGGTGAAAATTGTCGGTACTGACGCTATTATAAATGAACTTAAGGTCTCAGGTTTAGATCCAGGTAGGTGTTGATGTTATATTTATATCTTTATAATTTGCTTGTCAGTTTGTTTGTTTTCAAATCAAACATTTTGATAGCCTCTAGGCCCATTTTTCTCTCAGCAACTGTGCAAATACTTCAACTCAGATGTCGTTTTATAAATTTGGTACTGAACACATGTTTTTAGAAACAATATGCAAATTTATTTCAGTGCAGAGTTATGGCTGTTAACTAAGTTAAAAAAAAGATTATAGAGTATGCAATATTTCATTGTTCATATCTCCAAAAGTGTGTTAGCTACAGCCTTATAAGTTTACAGGAATGATAACATACATATCAGGTTTTGTACCTGGGGTTTTGTTTTTGCTGTGCTCAAGTTGCACCAAACTTATAGGCCTTTGCTTACTTAAACTTCTTATTAAAAGGTGTGAAATTTGTGTCATGAGTACCTCCAAAGATACTTGAGCTAAGCAGCCAAGCATGTTTATCAGCTTGTGAAGTTGTGTACCTGGGATTCATTTAGTAGTAGAGCCCAGATATAGTAGAGTTATGGGCCTTGACTTAGTTAGAAATATAATTATATGTCTGTCACAAATTTGTGTTGCGCGAATCGCCAAAAGTATTTGAGTAAGTGTCATGTGAGTTATCACCATATGAAGCTGTGTGTCTCAGGTTCTGTTTGTGTTGCAGCACAGGTACAGCAGAGTTATGGGCCGTTGACTCAAACAAAATAATTATAAATAGGTGTGAACGCTGTGTTTTGCATATATTGGTGAACTTGTTTCAATTATTTATTCTGATGGGATATGCAGTTTCAATAACATGATATTCTGTTTATTCAATAAATATGCATTAAAGGGATAATATGAGGGGAGACATTGAGGGAGAGGGGTGTCATTTACAAATATGTAGTTAGTAAAGATTTGTATGTTACTTTGTTCTCTTTTTCAGGGACATACTATACGTTCAAAATATACACTCAAAACGAATTGTTCAATTCCACTTCATCTGATGCTACACACTGCCAGACTAATGCCAGAAGTAAGAACTTATTTCCCTTATTTGGTTTAAACTACCTTTTAGCATAGTAGAACAAGTTTTCTTTGTTTTCATTATTTATTAATTCTCATCATTACAGTAACTTGTAGACACAGCTCTTACTGTACAATAAAGTGTGTAGGTAAATTACCATGATATTCACTTATATGCATTAGCTGCATATTGAATGTTGTCCATGGCATGACAATATGGTACAAAACTGTTACTTAGCCAACAAATATTGTGGTTGAATGTTACCAACTCTTCTTTTGTGTAAGTGTAAGTGTATAATTTCAAATACTCGGGTGTAGTACACATATATTGTGAGAACTATATAGTCGACAATAACCATAAAATGAAAATAGTTTACAATTCACATTTATCATATTTGATTACTAACCATTATGCATAATGAATACAACAAATTGTGTCACGTGTCACAGTAAATTATTTCATAATGTTTCTATTTTAGTGTCTGATCCACCTGAAGATCTCTCCGCATCGGCAGTGTCAAGTCGAGGATTTACAGTGTCATGGCAAAAGCCTGTGAATACTTACAGTGAAGAAATACTTGGCTATTTGTTGCAAGTCAAAGCTGGTGAAACATGTGTGGTAGAGAGACAATTTAAGTGTTCGAATTGTTATGTATTATATGATGTAAGTGAAAACCATATGAATATGAGTTTATGAGACAACTTACAGTTTTTAAAATATTGATAAACCCTGTTTTTAAATGACTCAATACAACAAGCAAGTGAAAATTGACCAATTTCATTCCTAATGACCATTTATTCAGAGAATTGATTTATGATATCTGTAAACAGCATGATACTATAAATCACTTCAGATTGTTGACTTTTGCTTGACAGTGCCTTTATTTTAATCAATAATATTATGATCGTTTATATATGCATGATACCTTGTATTATTTCAGGGAATTTCAATGAACGGGCTGTGTAGTACAGGTAACATTTCTGTCCTACACAAAACCAAAGCTGAACTGAAAGAACGTCTACAGTTTGATACCAACAGCCTTTTACTACCTGACACAACCTATACTTCTTATGTTGGTTTGATCAATGATGTTGGTTTGGGACACAAGGCAAATGTATCAGAACTTACATTTGAAGAAGGTACTTCCTTATTGGCAATTCACAAATTTACAATAATTCACCATATTTGCCCTTATAAACATGCAGGCCCGAATAGACTCGCAGGGTCTCTTTTGCTGGGCATTCCCACAGATTTTAGACCTTTAATAATGCTTATCCTGATTCAAAACATACAAAGAATAGTTTATTTTGCTGTAAGTCGATCACTCAGTCAGCCATTTTTTTTACCAGTACCCTTATTTACTACTTTTACATTACACACCATCAGCATTACACACCATCAATTTTGTACAAGATTTTAAATGCTAGATAAAAGGGGGTATTTTATGATCTATTAGGACAAATATGACTGTATAAGCTGTGAAGTGTTCGTAATTTTATTTGATAATGAGATGATATAGATATTAATTGAGCCGCATCACGCGATTTTGAGATTTTTGACATATATTTGCTTTAATTATTTTATTAAGTATTTGAACTTGAGGACATTTCAGAAAGTAATACTGAAAATTTAATGATGATATCACTAATTTTTTATATCATCACTAATTTTTCATAAGATGTTTACAAGTGAGGAAATGTATTGTGCATTTTGTATACTAAACTTGACATCATTCATATGACGTCGTTAGGAAAGCACATTATATAATGTGCACATTCAATGTATCAATATTACAACTAGATTATAATTAAATTATTTTCTTAACACAGAATCTCAAAAAAAACCATAAATTAAGGAAGAAATGATGATTCAATACATTGTGCCAATTTAAACATAGACTATGAATGCAGTCAAAATAAGTCGTGACAAAATCCATGGTTGCTATGGAAACATGAGTAAACAAATGGTCATAAATCATTGAGAAAATGATACATCCATGACAAACCTTTAAAGGAAAGAAGTTTTGAAGAAATTAATATACATAGAAAAAATCATATACATAGAAAAAAATCATAATTTTTGGCATTTTTAAAATTAATGATTATTTCTTTTGAATGTAGTAATTATGTCCGAATACCCAAATTCGCGCAATGCAGCTCAATCGATGGATTTGCTCAAATAATCAAGCATCCATGCAGATTATATAAGGGATGTAGTTTGTGATGCAACAATTTTGACCTGAATTATGTTATTTGATTTTTTTGCTGTAAGTGGACTATACTTCAAATGTGTCAGTCTCATCTTACATCTTTTGACTGATTTTCTTCGACTTTTACATGATCAGACAACAACTGTAGATGATAATTAAGAAATAATTTTGTGCTGCGTTTCTCTTTTGAAAAAACAGGGCAAAAAGATTTGCAAATGTTGGTAGGTTTGACTGCCAGTCCTTCAAATTCTGTAAACCAGGTCTTGTCCCACAATAACTTGCAAACAGTTTGACCTATGACCATAAAATTCCAATTGTGTTTAAGGTTAAAGGTCAACACTTAAAAACTTTGTTTGAATAGCAACTAAAGAACGGTTTGTCTGTGAAATTGTAGTGGTAGGTTGCTCTTGGCAAATAGATGACCCCAATTTTTTTTAGGTCAAGGTCATGGTCAAATTTTGAAATATTTGTCTTCACTTTTATAAAAACTTTCTGCAATCATTAATAATCACTGCAATGTTATTCTTAAAACAAGTTGATTTAATCATTCATATGTTTTTGGACAAAAATGCACTAAGATGGCATAATGTTTGACGAATATACCTTGTTTACTGCAATTTTGGTCCTTTTTTAAGTTTATCAGATGGTAGATGTTACCCATTACTTTCTTTGTCTTATAAGTGTAAAGTTAAACAAATCTCTTATGTTGAGCTTCTCAAAATGGATGTCAAAGATGACAAAGCATTATTTAAGGAATGAATTGCGAGATTGGTGTCATTATCGGGGTATGAACGCAATTGGGCTGGTCAAGTAGTGAGTACTTTGACCAGCCAAATTGCATTCATATCCCGTATAATGACATCAATCCCGCAATTCATTACTTATATTTACACAAATAGTTCATCATTTCATTCAATAATTGTAAAAAAATACTTTAGGAAAACCTTTCAATAATCCTTTCTTACCCATTCTGTAAATAGAATGACCTGACTTACCGGAAACATTTCAAATGACGTGAGAAACGATCAACCACTTGAAACAACTTTTAAATGTAAAATTGAAACACATTAAACAAATCATAAATAAACACTTCCTAAAATGTTGATTTATATTTTACGGGACCTGCATGCTGACACAATACAAAAAATAAGAAGATCATTTTCATGTATATTGTTTTGTGATGAATCACAGTCCGGACATATCTAAAGATGTTGCATGTTGCATTCATCGTTTGATAACCGCAATTGCCGAAAGGCAGTTCATTTAAGGAATGGAAGTTGAGGTGTAAATATATGTCAATGATTTTCAAGAAGAGATCATACAATAATTTTGACAGAATTATGGTCATTAGTTTTTTCTTTACAAAGTAGTGAAATCACATAAAAAAATTGACTTGTGATTCATGTGACAAATCGATAAGGGTAGGGGCAGCAGTGTCCTTAGATGGACACAGCACTATATATAGTTCTCTAGTTCTGTGGTATTTCATAAACAACTGATTGAACATTTATATACATGAAGAAGTCAGTTAATATCTTCCTATGATCTATATCTTTGTTTAAATCAAAGTATAGTGTAATACATTATGGAAATGCTTTCAGTGAAATCTAACACATTCACTTTATGTTCACTATCTGGCTGAATAATAGGCGTTTTAATTAAAAGAACAACACTCCAAATTTAAATGTAAATCTCAAAGAAATAAATACATACCAGTATGAAGGCTTATTGTAAAAATATGTACATTGGTATTGATTTGCATGTACTTGTAGAACCCCAGGCCCCGCCGGTTAATGTGTCAGTTGATAATATAAGAAAAACGTCTTTCAATGTCTCGTGGAGTCTGATAGGACCAAGGCCGGGCCAAGTCACGTACACGGTGATGCTAACTGCCGACACTGGAGCAGACTCCAAAACATATGATGTTACCGGTAAAACAAGCAAGATTATCCACTACGTAATAGGATATCACTGAGTTGAATATTTTTTGTTAGACAGATTCTTTTAAAGAATTCTGTTTGTGATTGATATTTTTCATAACCACCATTAATAATCGTTAAGTGCATTACAATATACATTAAATTAAAGATACGGGAGTGCGCCAGGTGACCAAACTTCTTCGTAAGTCTACTTTTGTACATAAATATTTACAAAATTAGCATAACAATGTATCATTTTCTTTGCAGTTCTGTTTGTGGTCTATCATATGTCCTATCCTAGCTTTAAATTTTATCCAATTATCTCTACATTAAACAGGTTATAAGCTTCACAAAACTCTGATTGCTGATGGACTAGAAGAGTATTGGAACTATACTGTGAAAGTCACAGCAAGAACTAATGTAGGTGATGCTAAAACATCGGATACCACACAAGAATACAGGACTCTGCCTTCAGGTTAGTGAAATATTTATATCCTGTTTAATATTTTTAAACCCTTTTTGTACACCTGTTTGACTATGTTTCTATGAAATTGTTGCTACATCGACCTCCATCTTTTCTAGTTAAGCTAGAAAGGTTGATTGAAATTTTAAAATTAATATTATTTTGATAGCTAGTAAACTTGCTCCGTTAAATCTCCAATAAACAGTTCATACCAATATATTTATCATTTGGTATCCAATCTTCATGCACAAACAACAAAAACTCCGGCATTTAGTCTGTAATTTTCACTCGATTTAGCAAAAACAATCACAGATAAAAATCTAGCATTGAGCCATTGCAAAAACATAATATTTTGCTTGTCTGTTCTTCAACGCTTTTTCACTAAGATTCTACATAAGCCTTGATATTGTTACCAGCTGCATTGATGCAATAAAATCTTTGTTTGAATGCTAAAGTGTTCAAGATATTCAAATGAACACATGCAAGGCCAATAACTCTGGTTTAAATAAATTGTCAAGTGTTGCCAGTGTTGATATTTTCTTCCGGGAACTCATTTTAGGTAAGGCCGGTAGGGTCCATGCAACAGTATCAGCTGGTATTGTTAAAATTAATCAAATCTATGACTTCAGCACCTGGAGCTGTTACTGAGTTTGAAGCAGTTAAGGCTGAGCAGCGCTCCGACAATTTCCACAGAATGACAATCCACTGGAAAGCCCCTTCGTTGTTGGAGCGCAACAGTGTGATAAAGGAATATGTGTTAAAATACAATGTTGGAAACATTACAACTAATTCTGGGGTAAGTTTGGATGACTTTGGTCAATAATGTAGTAATATAATGTTAACTTTTAACACTTGCTTTGCAATACAGTAAAACCCCTCTATTCAGACCACCTGTGAGAAAATGTTCTCAATAGCGGGAGTGGTCTCATTACTGAGTTTGTGCTGATTAGGTTAGTGAATTGTCAAGTGGTGGAGTTCATTAGATTTCTGCATGTACATATGTGCATGTATTACTGGGTATTGATAATATGGGGCTATATTGAATACTATTCAAGCAAATAAAATAAATAAAAAGTTGTCATTTTTAATTTGTATCATAAATTTTTCAAAGTATAATATGTTTTAAAACAACACAGTTTCAATGTCCTGTAATTATATTTTCACAGTTAGTGACCCCCCCCCCCCCCCCCGATAAATTCAATCAAAAACATTAAATCAATCAAAAACCCATCAATTATCAAACACTTCCGTATTTTTCACTCTTATCATGACCTCTGTCGTAAAGCGGTTACTTGTTGTCGTAAGTGGTCGGTGATTATTCTAAAACCGTGTCAGGTGTTGTAAACTTTTTTGTATTGCATGTCAATCGAGGTGTGAACACAAACATGTTAAGTACCTATCAACAAATTGCCTGTGGTCGCGTTAACAGATCAATTTAACATGTGATTAATTAAAAGGGACTGGATTAATTAGCCATATTACTTAATAACAGGCTGCCCGTTTGTTAGGTGTTAACGAAAAAGATCGGGTCTGAAAAAAATTGATCTTATCAGGGGGGTTGGTCGTAAAAACGGGGTGGTTGCATATAGGTTTTTTACTGTACATGTATTGCATATTTGATGATTTAAGAATTTTAAAATAATAATAAAAATAAGCTCAATGAGCGATTTTCTAACTCTTGTAAATTAACTGATTCATACAGAGTATAATTCTGTCCTGATGTTAAATGATAATGATAATAAAATACGAGATTTTCTTTTTTAAGGTTGCTGAAGAATTGAACACAAAGTCCTTCCCGTCTGAGACTGGCGATGGGTTTTACAGAGAAGAGTTTAATGTGATACCTGAATCAACGTACCAGTTTGAGGTAAGATTGAGTGGCATAATAAAATGGCAGTCTACACCTTACAACCATAATGGTAATGATGCTTAATGTATGTGACCTACAACCATTTTTTCTCAGAGTTGTGTGCTTAAATGTGGATTGTTTTACATCGGAGTTTGTGGAGTGTACTTCTCGGAAACTAGAGCTGCAATGATTCACTGAAAGCTCGATTCGATTCTGATATCAAACAGTCATGTCGATTTGATTATTTTCGATTCAATTCATGTTTTACTTCAGGGCTTTTTCTATATTACCCACGGGTCCAACTATTGGACCTATTCCTAAAGCAAAATATAATATATTTTTCCCAATCTTCAGAAAAAAATCCCAATATTTTTATTTTTTATTTTTTTTATTTTTAGAAAGTCTTTTTACCTGTACTGGTTCATTTTCAACGTCCTACTAAATTATGTGATGTAGAGTGTTTTTGATAACTGAACTCGGAAATCATTGATTTTCATCACATTCAGAGATCAGAATGAAATATTATCTGTCATGATTTATTGCAATAGATATTTACACCCAAGGATTGATATTTCAGCCATTTTGGGTCTTATTAAGGGAAATAAACTAATATTAAACCATTTTCTAATTCGCAGGAGACTAAACAGCTTTTTCTTTTAACTCTAAAATTTCCCAAGTTTGGCATTTTCACAACGCAATATTTCCCAAAATGTCTAGAGATTGGGCAGAAAAAGCCCTGTATTATTGTTGCTTTTTGATATAAAGATGTATATTTAAAGGTTGTTAAATCCTTGCATTTATGTAAAACAGTGTTTTATTAAAAACAAATTATTAAATAACAAAAAAACCATCACATACTTATGACAGAAACTGTTGATAATATTTAAATGAATAAAAAAACATGTTATAAATGTGTGATGTTTTTCTGTCAGGTCCAATTTTATGATTTGACAGACTTAAATTTTGAACACATCGATGGGGTTTCCTTTTTAAATGCTGCATCATAAGGTAAGTTGAGCTGCCGTACTTTGGATAACTTACGTCATCTAAATAAATTTTACATGTTGCTTTTTGTATCAATTTGTCGCAGGGACAAAATGTGCCCACACTCTTGATTTTAGTTTTTTAGGAGCATCTTTTAATGAGGGAGATGCCATGTAATTAGGCTAGTAAAAATCTATTATTGATTGAATGCCAGATTAATTATTAACAATCAAATGCCGCTTAACAAACATCGACATGCGGATACAACGGGTCATTTTGTGGCATGCATGTTTAATATGCGGATCAAACCGAGTTTCTGTAAACAATTGAATCGGCGAATTTAAAACCAGTTTTTTGATGCATCAGTGTGAATCATTGCCTCTATGTAGTACCTGGTATTTTTAATGGCGCATTGTCTTCACCTTTTCATTAACCCTGCCAATTCTTTTTTGTGTTTTGTGCTTTATATTGACCTTGTGGCCATTAAGTATTTCTTTCCTCTATGTAATCTTTATTTATGTTCTAGTGATTCTTATTTCAATATTTGCCTGAGTCAATCAATAACATCCGGTGTTAAGGCAGAATGCAGGTTTAGTTATCACCTATGAGATAACTCTAGTTTAAATCAAAGCGCTTAAAGCATTGAATGGCTTTCGGTCTGCATCATTTTGTGAGTATAGTCATGTAATTGTAAAACATAATTATTAACCTAAAAATCTAAAATTAGTATATGCTCGCTCATAATTTCCTTCGCAAAAACATATGTTGATTCTCAATTAGATCATGTAGTGTAAGTCGCTTGAAATGTGGAATACACCAAATAGTTACTTATAAGGTATGGAGTAATTCTCAATATCATATACAACCTTATCTGGAGCTTTGGTTTCATAAACAATGCACTGCCACGAATAAAGCATTTAGAAATATTTAGTAAAATCTACTCTACACTTCAAACTTGACTTGGGGGTATTTAATTTACGTCCAGGTTATGCCAGCTTAACTAAATGCATACCAACAAAATGCATAGGACATATTAATTATGTTTATGTTTAAGGATCGAATCACCCAAATACTATTTATTCCCTGTATGTTTGATGTACAATTGTATCTTAATAATGCCCTCAACCTATGTCACAAAATGAACAAATGACTACCATTTATATCAGTGTTTCTTAAATATGCATATACATTATGCTACATGCTCAACACTTTGGTCTAAAATTACTGAGACAAACTGAGAAATATTCACACTCTTTCCGTGTCATTTGGCATTACATGAATATGACACAAACTGTAGCAGGTTGATAGCCTGTCAACGCTTTACGTGATTTGATTTGAATGGTTATAGCGTATAATATGCATTTTGTACTGGTTACAATTTAAAACATAGAAAATATTTAAAAAAAACTAAAATCACCAAATATAAACAAAAAAGAAGTATTTTAATTTCATTTAAAACATTATGGTTAACTTTGATATTTTACACCTAATTAGCATTTAATTGCATCATATAGATACGATCCATATTTTTTTCCGAGTTTTAACAAGTTTACAGAGTTTATTTCCGGGTTATAAACCAGACCGAATGCGATGACCCAGATTCTATTCTTAACTACAATGTACCTGTAGATATTATCAGTCCTCAGCTGCAGCAGCTTTAAAGGGATTGTCTCACAGATGAAAAAATAGCGAACAAAATATAATTGTCGAAAAATTACATAAACTTGGCATCGATGTGTTCAATGCATTGAAACTTAATTATTGAAGTACCACATAGTTTACAATTTATTTATGTTTAGCCGGTATTTCGTATTTTTCAATTCAAAAAAGTTACTGGGTTTGTCTAGCGGGTAGAATTCATTCCTTATGCGTGATTGGCTAGTCGGCGTTATCACGTGATATTACCGAGGTAGGTTTATATCTTAATTATGTCACCCAAATTGTGTAAGCCATAATAACTCAGTAGGGAAGACGCCAGATTTCAATTTTGGCGACGCGGGTTCGAACCCGGGCTTCCACACATTTTTTTTTTAACATTTTGTTATTTTTTTAACATTCTGACATCAAAGCGTAACACATTCTATTAGATAATTGCCCTGAGATTCGTTACAAAAAAAACTTTTTTTGGTGCCAATCTGTGAGACAGTCCCTTTAAGTGTCCTACAGCCTTATAAAAAATCGACATATTTATTACACATACAGGTGTATGCTGTAAACATTGATAGTACAGTTGGGATGAAGATGACGATCAACGAAATGGCCCCAGCTGGATGTGAGTGGCTTAATTGTGATTACATAGTTTCTGCTTTCATTTTTTGCTTCCATGATTTGAATTTATTGTCCTTCAGTCATTAATATACATTTTGGTCATTTATAAAAAATACAAAAACACTCAGAATGTTATCTGAAAAGTATAAATTTGGTTTATGAATATTGAATATCATGTTTTATTCATAACTTTCTTAATATCTGCGGCTGTATTCATAAAGCATCTTAGTGAATATTTTCAACTTAGTAAAACAATTATTTTTGTAAGTTGAATTTAAGCAAAGATGTAAAAAAAGCAAGAAAAAAGATGCACTTAATAAAGGCATACAAATACATTTAAAAAATACAGGGTATCGAAGATATTCATTGTTAAAAAATGTCACTAACTTAAGTAGCAAATATGTACCAGTAAGCTTTATGAATAAAACCACAGAATTAATTTTATGTAACATAGAATTTTAGCATTTTTTGTTTTTCTTTTTTAAATTAGGTCATCTGTTTTTGCCAAAATATAAAGTCAGAGTATTTTGATAGTCAGAGTATTTTGATAATTTTGGTGTCTTCATCGTAGTCCAAAAATGTTAACATTTCAAAATACTCATATTGAAATAATTCTTTTGTATATAATGAGTGGCCACCATTGAAGCATAAACCTTTTCATCAAGAATTTCAGTGAACAATGTAAGGGCCCATGAAGATTGCCCCATGACCCTATGATGGGGCAAATGAAAAAGTGTCCTCGAGGCCTCAAAGTAAAAAAATAAGAATTGCAGTGAATATAAACTGAGTTTTTAATGTAGTCAGTTTATATTATATTCTGTCATAAAAATTGTGATGATCATGAGGAATGAAATATCTATTACAAACATGTATAATATAGACAAGGATAGAGGTCATAACAGATCTTTGCATGGTAACGTCTTGCTTATACGCTCAATAATAATTTATAAGGGACTTGAATATTTACATTCAGCAACTGACTGCTAACAAATGCCTATGAGTGAAAGGTTGCTAACTTTAAAACTGATTAAAAAATGGGTATTATATTTCAAAAGTGTACTTAGTTGTTTATGTGAAAGTTTTCATGAGTCCGGATTAAGGTGGAGAATAAAATGTTTTAATCAATTACACAAAATAATTTTGTTGAGTATATTGTTAGTGTAGCATTTTCTCTTTTGAGCATATTTTTCTCAAAGTTATTTGTTCATTCATTTTTCAGTCCCTGTCAGCATTGAGGAATCTGACACAACTTTACAGGTTGTTAAAGAAGGCTCGAAAGACCAGACTTTTATTAGTCTGAATCTCGTGAGGGAGTTCTTCACTGAGGAAACCAATGGAAGAGTACAGAGGACCGCCTTACTTGGGTGTAAAAACAGTGCATGTCCGGAAAACATTCTTGGTATCAATTATGTTTTGTTACTCTTGATGTTGTTTTTTAAACATTTTAGTATCTCCACTTCACATAACTAAGTTAGATAGGATCTTTAGCAAGAACCATAACCCTGGCTTAAATAAGTAATGCCCCTTGTTCGACTAATGAAAAACAGGCCCAAATTTCTCGAATCTTCTTGTGCTTTACTGGATTAAGTAGATTATTTAGCCAAAAAATACGAGCTCGTACATGCTTAACTTGAATTTTGATAAATGAAAATAGTTTATTGTGATTATCATAAAAATATAAAGATAATTCAGATATTAAGAATAAAAAAACTCTTAAAGAAGTAAATATATTTGGTGATCAAAGCAAGAAAAGCATGTGATTTGTGTACAGGTAATATTAGAGATGTTTTGGGGCTTTTTTAACTAAGGAATTTGTGACCACGTTGCTACTAATTGAAAGATCTCAAAAGGCTATACTATTTTTGTATCTGAACCTAAATCATACGCCTTATTTTGGTTTCACCATTAGAGTCAAGTAAGTAATAGTTATAATAATGCATTAAAATTAAATTAATTTTCTTTTGGAATCAACCCTTTTAGTGGCCATTTGAAAAATAAGAATAATCCTATCAGAGTTCACAAAAGTTTATCTAGGCCCAAATTTCTCGAAAAGTCCCTAATAACAGGATTAAGCCAAGCTAAACATTTTTTCAATAATTCGTAAATTGATACGCGGACAATTTCAGACTATGCAGACACTCAAGAGAAGGTTGATGTTCTGGCCAACTGGCAAAAGGCTGCCCAAAAGGGCCTGTATAGGATCACCTCAGCTGACTGGTTAACAAAAAACAGTAAGGGAATTGTGTATGTACTAAAAATTGTAGACTTTCAATGATATAGATGTAGTTACAGTTATCTGTACTGGATAGCTGGCATAATACTGCTTAAAACTGCCTGTACAGGATCACCACAGATAACTGGTTAACAATGAACAGTAAGGGAATTTTGTATATACTTATTATTGTATTGTAAAGTTTGAATTATTTAATATAGGAGTTGAAACCCCAGGTTGCCATTAATGGTTAACGTTCATCAATGGCCATAATTTGTATAAAGGTTTATATGGAGTTATGTTACCTTATTTTATGATGGCTTTCAACATCTTTGTGCAGCATGAAGTCAACTGAATGAAGTTATAAGTGAAAAGCCATATTTGATGTAAAACTTGAACCAGACACAGTGTGCCTTAAAATTTGTTTTAGCATAAGTTCCTGAGTCGTACTGGGGTGAATAAGTAAACGTAAACTAATTGCGTGATGGCCGTGAACAACTAATGTTTATTTAATGGACTTCAAGTAGTTGTTCAGGACCTTGAAACAATTAGGTTACATAACTCTATATCAACACAAATACAAATTTCAGCCTCTGATTGATTTTGATTTTTATGTCTCCCCCATTAATGGGGAGACATAATGTTTTTGCCGTGTCTATTAGATGACCACTATTGATTTTGAGATCAGTAGGTCAAAGGTCAAGGTGGCAGTAGATGTTCACTTTTTAATATGGGTGAACAAACCAAACTTCAGCGTTGGTTCGTCTCCAGTCCAATATTACAAATTTCGTGTCTATCATTAATTTTTTCTCAGTTACGACCACACAATAGGGAAGGCTACCAATATTATTTAGCGAAAAGGTAATTTATGATACTCAAATAAGATCATTTACTTATTATGCATAAAACAACTTCAGTTTAACTCAATACTTGTGAGCAATTATTAAACAGTTCAAAATATTGAGATAGGTATTGCAGAGGCAGGTAACCCTTTATCTTATTCTGATATTAATATTTATTATGATAAATGATGATATACTAGCTTATAAAATTGCCCTCTAGTCTGTTTCCTGGGAAACTAGGAACTACAGCTATTGTTTGATTTGGGAGGCCATTGGAGTAATGTTCAGGCTGTTTGGGCGAGATTTTGTTTTTATGTTTATGAATTCATAGTCAGGTGGACATTTCTACAATTAGAAGTCTCCTATTTTTGTAATAAACTTCTCAAATATTATTTGTGAGTCTAGAGGGGATCGAACCTACCATCCCTCATTCTACAGGCGTATACTAACTAATGCATTGTTCAGTCAGGAAGGTATCTTATGTTGGTAAAACTTGTGGTCTAATCCCCTAGCATGTTTTATTTTATAATGTTTGTTTCAAATATTTTATTAAATTTCGCTTTGATATTCTCATGGCAATACTTGTTTTCATTTAATGATATACTATTCATTTAAACTGCATCGCGATAAAGGTTAGCTTAATAGTGAGACAGGTTGACAATACGTGCCATTATATATAAAATGTATACATCCAGAGAGAAGGCGTCGAAGCTCTTACACAGAAGTCCCGTACACTGTGGGCATAGAAAATTGTAATGGCGTCACGGAAGGCACATACTGTAACGGACCACTTGAGCCCAAAACGGAATATTTGTAGGTTGATGCATGTGTTTTTGATGGATTATAAGTTCATAGAATTTAAAATGGTTTGCCTACATAAGTTCAACCATTAATAAGAGAGCTCATTGGCTTGTCATCCAGTCAATACATACCTAAACATCACGTTTGCTATATCCAGGTCATGGTTTATAGTATATGCATGAGTGATTTGTCTGTGTTATGTTGTGATGTGTCTCTTCTTAAGTGTATTTTGATTACAAAGATTGTCTCCGTGGTTGTCATAGTTTTTTTGGATGTAAGATTAAGTATTGTGAGAGTTTTTATTAGTTTCAACGGAACTGTTGTTTTTAAAAACGTCTACATGTCCATTACTGAAAAAGAATTATTAGAATTCGCCGTAAATATGAGTGATTACTCGTTTGTGAATCTATGATCATCTCCCAAGCATTCCATACATAAATATCAGTATCCAGGACATGGCTTGCTGTATTGGTAATGGATTAAACGTGTTACGATCGAGACAGTTTTTGCACCAAACCAGCAATGCCTATTACTCAGACATTAATAATAATCAAGATATGTCCCTTGTTCGAATAGTAGTCGAATACATAGCAGACGATTGTATGCTCATGTTTGCGTGTACTTTTTTGTAGATTTGTTGCCGTTGTTTGTACCAGTACGGGATGTACAGTGAGCAAAAAGTATGGACCTTTCATTACAGAGGAGACAGGTAAGTGGTTTTTATATATGCATGTATCGTTTATAAATACTGATCTCTTAGACAGCTTATTCGCCTTTGATAGTGTTATTTCGGTATGTACCGGTGATATTGTCCGTTTTGAGAGGCCATTGTAAGACGTTCGAATCGAAACCGAATCCTCATATGTTAAATTGGATACATACACCAATAGAAAACTTCAATATTACATGAAGTTGGGAGATATACTTTGCACAGAATGTTTGTTGGCGAGATCGTACGTAGCTCCAATCAATAAGATGTTTAGATATGAATTTGCTCTTTTTCTGTGTGAAACTGTTTGATGTTTCAAATGGTAGAAGCTTTCAATGAGCATTCGTTGATTGACTTAGCAATGAAATTTAAGAAGTCAGTGTGTTTGACGAGTATAATATAGAATATAGTTTAAATGCACATGGCTATTTGTATATTTTGACCTGATAGTAAAGTTACAATACTTGGTCTTTATTCAATTTGATACTCGTTCTGTTTCACTAGCCCATTTCTTAATTTGCTACCGTTATATGCATTGTTCAATTACTGTTACGGTTAAAGAACATACTGGGATTAAATATATATTTTAATCAAAGATGATATCTGCATAAAGTTTATGTTGAATAAATGTATTGATGTTTTGTTTGTGTATGATGTATGATCATAGAAGAGCTCGTAAGCAAACCCCAAATATGTTTCGGCTATGATTTGAACGCTGTTATATATTAGTCTATTGCAATGTTGATATAGATGTTTAAATGTGGTTCTTCGTCTGTTGTAGCTCCTCAGCCTGTAGGCATGATAGTGGGTATAGTTGTTGGGGTAATTACAATCCTTGCCATTGCCGTTGTTTTGGTCTTTATTCTAAGAAGACGTAGAAACAAGACTCCATACATGTAAGTAACCACTACTTTTAAGCTCGTATGGGTGTTCTTTTCTTCAAAATAATTATCAGTCTATTGAGCCTAGTTTTTTTCAATGATTTAAGGCAAAACTACCACTTATTCGATTCATATTTTTGAAAGATGTCTTAAATTTGCATGTCCGTTCGTTATTTGTTATGGTTTCTTATCTATAAGTTCGGCATTGTACTAACTATCTAATAAGTTTCACACAATATGAGTTCTATAATTTAAAAAAAAAGTTAGCATCAAAATCAGCTTTGGTGCACTAACCTTAAATAGGAATCATTGTTCAGTCCGTTAGAGAAGAAGTAAAACATATTGCATTTTATGGTGAGGTTTTTGGGCGGTTCTCATCACAATTACATGTTGTCTTAAAACAGGTAATGTATGATCTGTTTGATTATATATTACCTATTTGATTATTTCAGAAACGAAGAACACAGTGTCGGAATCGAGAATAACACCGACAAGGTGAATTAAGAAATAAACCCTCTTTGTTTTCAGATATGAAGATATGCAGATACCTCTCTCAGGATAAATGATACTAATTGTTCAAATGACCGAATATTGATACCATTAACCAATTTAAGTGTTCCATTCATAGAATGTGTTTACCGTAAGTTAAATGATAATAATGCCCTTTTCGATGATTTCGATTTTATGTTTTAGCTATCTTAAAAAGACTATTAAGTTTATAACAATGTACTCAAATACTCAATGCTCATTTCCGTATTTTGTTCAATGCGTTGATTTTAACACTGGTAAACTTTAGCAATGTTAAATCAGTATTTATTTCTTAAGGTTTCAACAACAGATGACATTCATTTAATCGTCTACGAAAATGTTATATCAGGTAACACCAAGTTCAGCACTATTCCAAATATCATTACTTATGCATTCATATTTATTTCACCTTAACCCTTTCTAAACTCATTACGTAGTTCAAATCCTTTTATACCTTTCGAAAAGTTTTTTTTTTTTTTTTTAAATTCGCATTAATCAAATTATAATGGTTAATTGGACTAGGGTTTGACTAAAAGGCAGGTGGCCATCGTGTTTGTTTGTCATCATGCTTTTAAATGCTTATCTCGTCCGCGTTCGATAACCAGCTTGATGGCCCAACTAGTTCTCAATAATTATATATCTTCATCTATCAATTATTTATTCGCTCTTTTTTTACTATTTTTTAGTAAAATATTCACCAGATTTAAAAACATGTCTTTTTAGATAATTTCCTATATTCAAGTCTGGTTATATCATTAAATTAACGGTTATGTTCATTTACATGTCAACATTTGATCAAATTGATCTTATCCACTCTCTAACCTGAACACATATTTTTGATTCTTACCATTCTAAGTCACAACACAATGCTTAAATGTAATTTGGATTGCGCGTGATCGATAAATAACTGGATTACTAAAGTAACTAAACATGTATATTCACATATATTTCTCTTTAATGGTCAGTTATTTATATTAATATTGTTTCAGCGATCTAACTTGACCAGTTAACATCCAAGCTTCTTAGTATTTATATTAAATATAATGATAGGTAGCATAACCCAACGAGTATAATGACCTGTTAGATTTTGTTTCTTATTTATTAGTTACTGTTATTGAATTGTCATAATATTACCACTTTTATTGTGCAAGTTCTCTGATATATGATCAATTTGTAGCGTATGTTTTACCAACTTCTATCATACGTTAACTGGGATACTATATTGTCCACGTGTGACTTAACTTTAAAAAATGTCCATTCTTTACTCAATTTCATTTCAATGTTCATAGATATAATATGATATGAGGCAAAGGCCTCATCACATAGGGGCTCTAATTTTTATTTTTCAATATTGCACAAGAAACAATCCTTTTTTATTCAAACAGGAAAGCAGGGAGAGCTAAAAGCTGCTGGCCAAAATTACCATACCGTAAACGTTTCTGTAAGTGCATTTCGTTACTAAATAAACAACCTACGAGTGAGGTTGTGCACGCACACTGGTTTAAACCCCCCAGTAAATTTACATTTTACTCACCATGGCAAGGAGGTACCTAACAATCCTTGATAAACATACCTGGTTTATTATATATAGTATGTATGCACTGTGCTGCTTGCGGAGTTTTGTGCTGTTCTTCCATGTTTCTTGTTTGTGGTTTTATGTTCTATGTCTTTGGCGTTTACCAAGTGCCATTAAACCGGGTTTATGTTTTTGCTACTGTGCTTGTTTCTGTAGCTTTTCGCATAAATATATATACACCGAACGGTTTTAAAATGTATATGTTTATTATAAAGTGATGATTAAATACGAACGTGAACGAAACACTTTATTTTCAGGGCTGTTGGTCTGAAATAGATTATAAGCTTTGCTTTGCCCCAACGATCGATAACGTCAACCAATTTTGGACAATGATTTTTGAGGAGGATGTTAACACCATTGTTATGTTTGCTGAAAGTAAAGCTCAAAAGGTATGACCAACAATGTCAGTTGGCGTTTGGTAAATACGAAATAAAGTGCCCATTGTCTGCCTTAATGGAGTGCCTGCAATAGAGTACCCTTAAGCTGGTATTGAGAGTTTGATGGCATGTGTGTACCTATTTATTCTGACAAGAACTGTTTCAATAATACCTATATTTCTGTAGCATACACTTAATACCAGTGATCACTTTTCCACAGCAGTTTCATTTCAACCGAATGATGACCATAACCCACAAAAAGATTAAAGTAAACGTTGAAATTAATTGTTCATTGTTTCAGAAGGAATTGAGGTATTGGCCATCTGATTTTAATGAACGAACAAACTACGGGCATGTAGATTTGGAAGCAACATACTTGAATACACACGATGCATATACTCATATGAAAATGAACATCTGCAACGTAAGTAAAGTAGCATGGGTGTTTCATTTTTTGTTCATTAAATTATCTTTTACACGTTTAACATATACAAGTGACTCGTGATAAACAAACGAGGTTCGTTATGAAGTTGTGTATATGGTAAATAAAATAGAGTCCATAATCAATATATTAAATAGCTTAAATGTAACTCAACGATTCTCTGGTTTCCTAAAAGCGGCAGGGTTGTCTGTCATTGGTACAATATAAAGGCACTGATAAGTCGTTTTAAAAAATGCATATCTCCACCCCAAACGATATTCAACATGATGATCACTTAGCAGATACATTGTGCCATTCTTGGAATGACAACACCTTCTTGATTGTACATCTTGATCAAGTGTAATTTAATATATACTTTTTTCACCAGTATAACAATTGATCTATCTACATGTGATGTTTTAAAGAAGTTTACATACTATTTACTTTCAGAGCGTAACGAAAAGAACTATAAACCACTTTCAATGCGCACAAGTGTCCACGTTTAGTCCAGATGGATTCGTTGACTTTGTTAAGTGTGTGAGATCAAACGTTAAGAATAGGCGTATCCTTTTGCACTCAAGGTGAAATATTTAACAAAATGTTATTCATAGTTGTTCATTATGTAAATTAGCTTTCATTCATAAAATGGTATAGCTAAGAAGTAAAAACACGATTTAATATTTTAGTGAAGGTCTGGCATCTACCATTCCGTTCGTGGTAATGGATACATGTATGCAGCAACTTTCTGATGGGGCCATTGCAGAGAAAGTAGACGTCTATAAAATGTTGGTGAATATTGTGAAGACCCGCAAAGACCTTATGCCTCCACAGGTTAGTTTATTGAAATAATGCAATAAAACTGTATTCTGTTAGATGCAATATATGAAACATATTTCTTTTTCAATTAATACTGTTTCATTCAAGGTGTCTCGTAACCTTTCATTTACGGTTATAATAGTAAATCGTAAATACGGTATGAATGTTTTTTGATGGCCGTGCAATGAATGTTCGTTTCAGGAATTGTTTATTTTTACCCATGACTGCGTGCAAGGTCTCGGAAGTTGTGACTACGAATCACTCCAAAACACGAGTAAGTTGGTTTTAATTTGTCTCTCCGTTTATGCCTTGTGTTAAAATGGTTTTATGATAGCTGTTCATAAAAGTTTGGTAAAAGATATTTCAAACTCACTTAAACCTTAGCATTCATTGGTGTTGAAATTTTCATTTCAGAACAAATTGAAAGTGTTTATCAAACGCTGCAAGTCGATGACTGAGGTCCGAAACTAGGTCTGCTGCTGAATTAATCCTTAACCAGATTCATTGTATCCAAGTGATTATAGGACAGTAATGCTTATAAAGGAAATAGTAGTGTTGTGATATATTATATTGCCTTATATATCTGCTGTAATCGTACTTATAATATGAAAAATATATTCGGATACGTAAATATGCAACAAGAATACAAACTAACGTTTTATAGATGAATACGTTTCTTTGTGAAACGATTTGGCTTAATATGATCAAGAAATATAAGCCATGTTTCCATTTCTGTTTTCTTCACAACAATTTGTATAAATATATGTTATGGGCATTTCCCGAAGATATGGATAATATCACTCATTCTATATTAATATATATTACATGTGTGTTCTACATATTTTACATTTATTTTTATCAATAAACTACTTAAAAATAAAAACACTGTTTAGGTATCGTCTAAGACTGTATCAGAAATGTGAAATCGAAATCAATATTTGTGAACAAAAAGACAGAGCCATTGAGAAATACTTCAGAGTCATAATATGTTATATGTTGTGCATTGTTACTGTTGAAGATATTCTCTTGGTACAAAATTGCTCCTGACTCACGACCTAATACGGGGAATAACCAGTTTTATCAGTACGGGTTCGAATAAATTCAACAACCCACGGCTAAAGTACTAATCAAAATATAAAGACTTCCGTTTTAGGCAAACATGGTGAATATGTACATAAAGCCGCACATCGGGCCTACTTTTTCTCACGGGGTTACTGTAACGGTTGCAGCGGTATACGGCATGAGTGAATCCGTTGGCAAAAAGGATTAATAGGGGAGGCA
The DNA here is from genome assembly GCF_026914265.1 of Mya arenaria. Classification (NCBI taxonomy): domain Eukaryota; kingdom Metazoa; phylum Mollusca; class Bivalvia; order Myida; family Myidae; genus Mya; species Mya arenaria. The sequence goes on from NC_069127.1 coordinate 38,227,872, forward strand.
TGCTAGTATTGTTTACATGCATTTGTACATATTAAACAGAACAGGTTTTAATTTGATTACAAATTGTAGCACAGAGCAGCTTTAAGGTGAGGGTGTGGGGATTTTTTTTATAAGCATGTTTTACATAGAGAGAAATTCTCATGAAGATGGCAATGTTGAATTAAAAGTCTTCGATTATTACTAGTTAATAAAGAATTTCGATCACAAGAAAGGCAATCTTAGGTATCTAAACTAGGCATCATTTGTATATTCTGCCACAGTATACAGGCAACATGAAGGTCAGTTTTCATGGAAATTAACCTGTTGATTGTTCGACAGTAATACGTGGTCTATCGTATGGTGAACCAACTCTCACACGGCAGGCTTCTCCTGGTATACATTCATATGAATTACTTTGCAACTAAGTTGTCGATCTGCTGAATCCAGAATAAGGAAAAAATCTTAGAATAACTAATGTCATATGCATGTATTTATTCTATACCTAATATATACGTCCAATCGTAGACGCTCTTTTCAACCACGTGACCAAGTCTACCAAGTATACGGCGGCCATTTTTTCTCTCTTGAAAATGACGTCAGCGTGCACGTTCTCGTCTTCGTCAGGCGTGTCAGGGCGATTATAGCATAATTGCCTGACGAAGACGAGAACGTGCACGCTGACGTCATTTTCAAGAGAGAAAAAATGGCCGCCTTGGTAGGCAAACATTTAAACATTATTAAAAGCTTTATAGGGATAAAAATGGAACTATCCGTGCTATAAAAGTGAAATTAGTTTTACCAATAATGACACATTCCGTGTTTCAGTAACGAATACTACCCGAAACCGTACCGGATGTTAACACTCGGTAAAGGGCAAAAAGCAGTAAGACAATGAAATGTTTTGTTTTACTTTATTCGCTGAGATATGTTAATTATTCCAGCGGAATGACTAGGGTCTTTCAAACCGAGATTCTTATGAAACTGCTCCTAGGCTTGATCGACCCTAGCTATGCTCAACTATTGAAATGAACATCACAATTAGCCGATGTAAAACAGGAAATATTTGAAGAATGGCAAAAATTAAGGCTTATTCTGAAAACACGCACGAAAAGGTTTGCTTTTTTATATCCAATCAACTGTTATTTTTCGCAGCTAATGCCATTCAATATTATTTTGTGTACAATATTTTATTGTGTAAGACCTTGACTCCAAAAAAAGGCATTATTGACCTAAATCAAACATTTCTTGAGTCGTATGTGGAAAGAATTTGGTCGGTCGACCGATAGACGTCCTACCAACATTTGAAAACCTAAATGCCCTTTTTTTGAAAATGGGTTAAGACATAAAAGAAAAAAGATGATAACAGATGGCCATCAAAATAATAATTTACTATGAGCTTATATCAAGTGCAAAAGTCAACACTTGTGTGTTCTTTTTATTCAATACGGATAATAACTCTATGCTCATAACAGCAAGAGTTATTGGCTTTTCTTTTACATGTTAAACTTGGCACTTAAGAAATGGCCAAAGATTATTTGCACTTTATTGAATCAGTTAGTGACAAAAAAAGCAGGTACTAATTTCAAAGTTATGTGTACATTGTCACTAGTGTTAAGTTACAAAAGTAAAGGGCTCGCTTTGCATGTGTAGTTTGTATCTAGTAACTGAGTACACAGTTCCTTGTGAATATCTTAAATGGTTATTTTAAGGTATGGCATAGTTTTGATTTGTTTACCAATGATAACAGCTTTAATATTATTAAAGCCAGAGTTATGAACTTTAATTATCATTTAAATATCTTTTAACTGTTTGTAAGTTATTCCAAAGGTAAAGGTGAATGTAAAATCGACGTCGAACAGGCTTACGCTGAAATTAAGTCTAAGTAACGCGATCATTACCCAGAAACCAAACAAGCTAAAACGGGTTTATTTTCACTTTGACAAAATTGAATATTAGAATAATAAATAACTTCTGCTGAACATTTCATAAGACCGTTTACAGTCTCATTGAAGAAGCCACTTTCACATCGACGGACAGCACTCCTTTCACAGTATGCATTAGGATCTTTGCATTATTTTTGTACTCGAATAGCCGTTCTAACAATTAGAAAACAGATTCTATCAAATTATTTTTTAAACCATGTACTAACTGTAATAAACTAGAGCGTGTTTAAAATTATCATTGCATAACTACAACAACCTAGAGCTTTCGGATGTAAAGGGAGAGTTAGGAATAGCCCAAAAAACCCACTGGACACAGAAACGGCAAAGTGCAAAACACTGATTTTCATTTGTTACGTTGTCAAGCGCAATAACTGTTGTTTTACCAAATAGAGCTTTATCTGACGTAAAACATACACAGGATGCTTGAATCATTTTTTATATAAATATTGGTCTTTTAAAGGATAAATATCTGTTTTGCCAAAATACATGGCTAATGCGAATGACCTTGAACTTGGAGCATATTAACCCGGGTTTCGAATTTGCATGGCTGTCACTTTTGCCAAATTAATTCGGAATTCAATGATTCATGCAGTTATGAGTCAGATACGAACCGTTATTATAGGTTATGCTCATTTAGCAAAACAGGCAAGGATCAGAGTGGAGCCGAGACCTTGATGTTAAACATAGGGGCTCCGGTGTGGAAGGCGACACATGAATGACAAAGTTTTGTACCGGATGCTATTAACTATTTTCAGTAAGGCCTATAATCATCACTTACGAAGTTGTGAGGCGTAAAATGACCTTAATCGTTATAAAAGTGATCCAGGTCTTCGTTAGTCATCTTATTGCGATCACCTCTTTGAAATGCTTTTGAGACCTCACCATTACAAGTACCATTACTTGTGTAAAAATTGAAATGTCTAGGAAATCTGAAATGCACAAAACCCAATACTGACCAATATTCAAATCAAAATTAAGGACTCTCTTTATGTGCAATATGTTAAGAGTTTCATGTGACTTAAGAATTTATGGGGACAAAACACTATTGAACGTGAAATTTATCATTATTTTTACTATTTATTCTAAATACAACTTTGAAGTTAAAATGTCTACAACATAATACAGCTTTAATCAAATTGGCTTGTGATTATTCCGGGTAATTTGAATATTAATTTTGACCGATTTACATTACCTGTTTCTCAAAATTCAGTGCTAGTTCATATTTAGTCTGCAAACTCTGCTCTGAGCAGTAGTTGCCTCAAAATTATCTGCTCCACACATGCATTTGCTGCCGTCTAACCACAAAAATTCAATGCAAATAGCATATTCTGTAGCACAGGCATCCCCGCTAGTGCAGTTGTCACCGAGTCCAACCTCTGAAATACGTATCATAGTTCACCTTCCAACACAGACAATTAGATAAACGTCGTCTACTTGTTGTCTCTTTTTCATTTAAATACATACATTTTTCAAAGATTTTTTGGTATCAAAATTAATCACTATGCTCATATCATAACATAATAATATTTGGTCTATTCGCGTCGTTAAGTTCACTGATACATTTACCAAAATAAGAGTTAATTTAAATGGTAATCTAGATGATAGTTTACACATTTCATTGATTGAATTGGCAACTATTAAACTATTGGTAAAAATTAACCAGCCATAATAAAAAATTTTTATCTACCTTAGACTTAAGCAGAGAATTAACTAATATTATATAATTGGCTACTGGTATTATTATTATTATTATTATTATTATTATTATTATTATTATTATTATTATTATTATTATTATTATTATTATTATTATTATTATTACTATTATTATTATTATTATAAGTAGTAGTAGTAGCAGTAGTAGTAGTAGAAGTAGTAGTAGTAGCAGTAGTAGTAGTAGTAGTAGTAGTAGTAGTAGTAGTAGTAGTAGTAGTAGTAGTAGTAGTAGTAGTAGTAGTAGTAGTAGTAGCAGTAGTAGTAGTAGTAGTAGTAGTAGTAGTAGTAGTAGTAGTAGTAGTAGTAGTAGTAGTAGTAGTAGTAGTAGTAGTAGTAGTAGTAGTAGTAGTAATTGTAGAAGTGGTAGTGGTGGAACTAAAGGTAGAGGTGGAGGTAGAGGTAGTGGTAGAGGTAGAGGTAGAGGTAGTTATAGAGGTAGAGGAAGAGGTAGTGGTAGAGTTAGTGGTAGAGGTAGGGGTAGAGGTAGAGGTGGTGGTAGAGGTAGTGGTTGAGGTAGAGGTAGTGGTAGAGGTAGAGGTAGAGGTAAAGGTAGTAGGAGAGTTGGTGGCAGAGTGGTAGTGGTAGAGGTAGTGCTTGTGGTTGGGTTAGTGATAGTGCAAGAGGTAGTGGTATTGGTAGAGGTAGAGGTAGACGAAAATGTAGTAGTAGAGTTGGTGGCAGAGGTAGTGGTAGTGGTAGAGGAAGTGGTAGTGGTAGGGTTAGTGATAGTGCAAGAGGTAGAGGTAGAGGTAGGGACAGAGGTAGAGGTAGAGGTTCAGGTATTGGTGGAGGTAGAGGTAGTGGTAGAGTTAGTGGTAGAGGTAGGGGTAGAGGTGGTGGTAGAGGTAGTGGTTGAGGTAGAAGTAGTGGTAGAGGTAGAGGTAGAGGTAGAGGTAAAGGTAGTAGGAGAGTTGGTGGCAGAGTGGTAGTGGTAGAGGTAGTGCTAGTGGTTGGGTTAGTGATAGTGCAAGAGGTAGTGGTATTGGTAGAGGTAGAGGTAGACGAAAAGGTAGTAGTAGAGTTGGTGGCAGAGGTAGTGGTAGTGGTAGAGGTAATGGTAGTGGTAGGGTTAGTGATAGTGCAAGAGGTAGAGGTAGAGGTAGGGACAGAGGTAGAGGTAGAGGTTCAGGTATTGGTGGAGGTAGAGGTAGTGGTAGAGGTAGAGGCAGTGGTAGTGGTAGTGGAAGTGTTAGTAGTAGTGGTAGAGATAGAGGTAGAGGTAGGGGTAGTGGTAGAGGCAGTGGTAGTGGTACTGTTAGTGGCAGTGATAGAGGTTGTGGTAGAGGTCTTAGTAGTGGGAGAGGTAGAGATTGTGGTAGAGGTCTAAGTAGTGGTAGAGGTAGAGGTAGATGGGTAGGGGCAATGGTAGAGATAGTGGCAGTGGTAGAGGAAAAGAAAGTGGTAGAGGTAGGGGTAGAAGAAGGTGTAGTTGTAGAGGTAGTGGTATAGGTAGAGGTAGAGGCAGGGGTAGGGGTAATGGTAGAGGTAGTGGTAGAGGAAGAGGAAGTGGTAGAGATAAGGGTGGAAGTAAGTGTAGATGTAGAGGTAGTGGTAGTGGTAGAGGTGGAGGTAGTGGTAAAGGTTGAGATAGTGGTAGTGGTAGAGGTAGAGGCAGTGGTAGAGGTAGAGGTAGAAGTAGGTGTAGAGGTAGAGGTAGTGGTAATGGCAGAGGTAGAGGTGGAGGTAGCGGTAAAGGTGAAGTAATGGTAGTGGTAAAGGTGGAGGTAGTGGGAGAGGTAGGGGTAGAAGTAGGTGTAGAGGTAGAGGTAGTGGTAGTGGTAGAGGTAGAGGTGGAGGTAGTGGTAGTGGTACAGCTAGAGGTAGAGGTAGTGGTTTTGGTAGAGGTAGAGGTAGTGGTAGGGTTAGTGATAGTGGTAAAGGTAGAGGTAGTGGTAGTGGTAGTGCTAGTGGTAGAGGTAGAGGTAGTGGTAGTGGTAGTGGTAGGGTCAGTGACAGTGGTAGAGGTAGAGGTAGATGTAGCGATAGATGTGGAGGTAGAGGTAGTGGTAGAGGTAGAGGTAGTGGTAGAGGTAGAGGAAGAGGTAGTGGTAGAGGTATAGATAGAGGTTGTGGAAGAGGTAGAGGTATAGGGAGTTGTAGTTGTAGTTGTAGTGGTTGTAGTAGTAGTAGGGTTTTGGATGGATGTATGGAAGGACGTACGGACGGACGAATCGACGGATGGACGGAGGGACGAATTGATGGATGCGAATGGCTGGTTTGCGGGATGGATGTGAATAGGTAGAGGTAAAGGTAGTGATAGAGGTAGAGGTAGTGGTAGAGGTAGAGGTAGAGGCAGTGGTAGTGGTAGTGGTAGTTGTAGTGGTAGTGGTAGTTGTAGTGGTTGTGGTTGTGGTGGTGGCAGTGGTAGTGGTAGTGGTAGAGGTTGTGGTAGAGGTCTAAGTAGTAGGAGAGGTAGAGGTAGACGTAGTGGTGTAGGTAGAGGAATAAGTAGAGGAAGGGGTAGGGGTAGAGGTAGGGGTAGGTGTAGGGGTAATGGTAGAGGTAGTGGTATTGGTAGAGAAAGAGGTAGTGGTAGAGGTAGGGGTAGAAAACGGTGTAGTGGTAGAGGTAGAGGTAGGGGTAGGGGTAATGGTAGAGGTATTGGTAGAGGAAGAGGTAGTGGTAGAGGTAAGGGTATAAGTAGGTGTAGAGGTAGTGGTTGTGGTAGTGGTAGAGGTAGAGGTAGTGGTAGAGATAGTGGTAGTGGTAGTGGTAGAGGTAGAGGTAGTGGTAGAGGTAGATGTGGAGGTAGTGGTAGAGGTAGTGGAAGAGGTAGAGGTAGTTGTGGAGGTATAGATAGAGGTTGTGGTAGAGGTAGAGGTATAGGGAGTGGTAGTTGTAGTTGTAGTGGTTGTAGTAGTAGTAGGGTTTTGGATGGATGTATGGAAGGACGGACGGACGGACGGACGAATTGACGGATGGACAGAGGGACGAATTGATGGATGTGAATGGCTGGTTTGCTGGATGGATGTGAATAGGTAGAGGTAAAGGTAGTGATAGAGGTAGAGGTAGTGGTAGAGGTATAGGCAGTGGTAGTGGTAGTGGTAGTTGTAGTGGTAGTGGTAGTTGTAGTGGTTGTGGTTGTGGTAGTGGTAGAGGCTGTGGTAGATGTCTTAGTAGTGGTAGAGGTCGAGTTAGAGGTTGTGGTAGAGGTCTAAGTAGTGGTAGAGGTAGAGTTAGAGTTTGTGGCAGAGGTCTAAGTTGTGTCAGAGGTAAAGTTAGAGGTTGTAGTAGAGGTCTAAGTAGTGGTAGAGGGAAAGTTAGAGGATGTGGTAGAGGTCTAAGTAGTGGTAGTGGTAGATGTTGTGGTAGTGTTAGTGGTAGAGGTTTTGGTAGAGGTAGTGGTAGTGGTAGAAGTAGAGGTTGTGGCTGATGTCTAAGTAGTGGTAGAGGTAGAGTTAGAGGTTGTGGTAAAGGTCTATGTAGTGGTAGATGTAAAGTTAGAGGTTGTGGTAGAGGTCTAAGTAGTGGTAGTTGTAGTGGTAGAGGAAGTGGTATTGGTAGAGGTTGTGGTAGAGGTAGTGGTACTGGTAGTGGTAGATGTAGCGGTTGTGGTAGAGGTCTAAGTAGTGGTTGAGGTAGAGTTAAAGGTTGTGGTAGAGGACTAAGTAGTAGTAGAGGTAGAGGTAGTGGTAGAGGTAGATGAAGTGGTAGAAGTAGTGGTAGAGATAGGGGACGAGGTAGAGGTAGTGGTAGTGGAAGTGTTAGTGGAAGTGGTAGAGATAGAGGTTGTTGTAGAGGTAGTAATAGTGGTAAAGGTAGAAGTAGTGGTAGAGGTAGAAGTAGAGGTAAGGTTAGTGGAAGAGTTAATGGTAGTGATTGAGGTAGAGGTAGGGGTAGGGTAATGTTAGAGGTACTGGTAGAGGTAGTGGAAGAGATAGTGGTAGAAGTAGTGGTAGAGAAAGGGGTAGAGGTAGAGGAAGTGGAAGTGTTAGTGGAAGTGGTAGTGGCAGAGGTAGAGGTGGAAGTAAAGGTAGAGGTGGAGGTTGTGGTAGGGGTATAGGTGGTGGTAGAGGAGTGGTTGAGGTACAGGTAGTGATGTTGGTAGAGGTAGAGGTAGTGGTATAGGTATAGGTATAGGTAGAGGTAGAGGTAGAGGTAGAGGTAGGGGTAGGGGTAGGGGTAGGGGTAGGTGTAGAGGTAGAGGCAGAGGTAGTGTTAGAGGTAGAAGTAGTGGTAGAGGTAGAAACAGAGGTTGGGGTAGTGGAAGAGTTTAATGGTAGTGGTAGAGGTAGAGGTAGGGGTAGGGGTAGAGGTAGTGGTAGAGTTAGAGGAAAAGGTAGAGGTAGGGGTAGAGGTAGGTGTAGGGGTAATGGAAGAGGTAGTGGTAGCGGTAGAGGAAGAGGAAGTGGTAGAGGAGAGGTAGAAGTAGGTGTTGTGGTAGAGGTAGAGGTAGAGGTATATGTAGAGGTAGGGGTTGGTGTAAAGTAGTGGTAGAGGTAGTGGTAGAGGAAGAAGTAGTGGTAGAGGTAGAGGTAGAGGTAGGGGTAGTGGAAGTGTTAGTGGTAGTGGTAGAGATAGAGGTTGTGGTAGAGGTAGTGGTAGTGGTAGTTGTAGTTAAAGTGGTGGTAGTAGTAGTAGTAGGGTTTTGGATGGATGGATGGAAGGACGGACGGACGGACGGACGGACCAATTCACGGACGGACGGAGGGACGAATTGATGGATGTGAATGGCTGGTTTGCTGGATGGATGTGAATAGCTGGTTGGCTGGCTAGCTGGATGGATAATGATAATAACATGAACAATGAATTGAATACCTTATATAATGCTTAAAAAGCAAAGGATATAGAGGATATTTGTTTATTTCAGTGTGATGTCGTATTTTTTTACGATATATATATTAGCTTAGCTTAATAGCTTATATAATGACGTAAAATCAATTTTCTATTTCTGGTTTGTTGAGAAAAAGTTAATTTTTTTTCTAGTAATTATTCGCTCCTTTTTAGTGCAAAGATTTTATTAACAGTAATCAATGAAGTTTTATTAGTGCATCTATGTTCCAAAAAATAAAGAAAACACCTTTTTTAGGCGGGGCATGAATACATAACCAAATTACTACGCCGCCATTTATTGAACGGAATTTGAAAGGTCGAATGTGTTAGCAAAGCAATTGTTGGTAATCATTGGATTTAAAACTCTTTTCTTAGCTTTAGAGTGTGTTTCATGATACATAGATATTCATTCATCTTACTGTCAGTGACCAGTCTGTTTTGCTTGAAGACAGGTTATGATTAGAACGCGCTAGTTTGTTGACAATTTTGAGGCGTTAGTGGGGTAAAACGAAATAGGGTTAATCTGTCAATTGTTGTGTGAATTTTCCGGGAAGTTCGTGTTACGTATTACAACGACAAACAGATCAAAATGCATTTGAACTGCCTACCTGATAAGTAACTTATTCTCTGCTTTGAAATGGTTACACCCTTTCATCTAAACGAATGAGCAAGAACATGCGAAGGAGTAAATCAGTTAATAATGTTCATAAGTAAATGCATGCTAATTTGTTGTAAGCGTGAAGTGTTAGCCAATATGACTTGTTTCTATGTAGACAAGAGATGATTGGCCTTCTTCATTTATTCTTTACAAAATGACGGTATTATAGAACCGTCCATATGCGCTAAATCGAGTCTTCCACAACATCTTTAGCATCGGGTATCATTTTAATGTGTGACGGCCTCAAACCGAAAAGCACAAGCAGACATCAACTCAAATAGAAGAAGTCACGCTTAGCAGGCTATGGTGTCGTTAATACTTAAATTTTTAATCTTTAATTAGTTTTATATAGCTCCAATGTTTACTTGTAAAATCGAAACATAATAAGCGTGACGAAACAACTCTTTGTGACATATACGCCTATACAATTCACAAACTTGTCGATCCAGTTATACGCTTGAAGAAATATTTTTTTTAACTTTCTTTTTTTTTCGACCAGCTTGAATATTGAACATGAAACTTTTTCGTGCAAATATTTCGTGTTGTCAGTGGAAATTTTGGTTTTGTACTATCACTTTTGTACAAGATTTGCTTCAACTGGATTTTTATACCAAAATTGTAACTTTGATTCTTCTGAAAACTTCATGGTTATATTGAGCTACGGGGATTGTACATTACTGAACATTGGTAAGTTAGTTCATCCATCCTTCCTTTGACAGTTTATGATGCATCATTAAGTAATAATATCTTTTCAAGAGATTATAATTATGAAATATTGTAACACCAAAAACGAATTTTCTACAGGCTGCAATCTGAATGACGGCTGTCATTTAATTTGTGAGCGAAAAAATCAATAAACTTACTGTGTACGGATAGGAAACAGCCGTCTGATTACCTCAGTTGCTATTCTTTGCGGTTTTTCAAAAGATCCGGCTATCTTTGGTTAGAACCCCGTGGTTGTCGTGGTTTAGAGCTTTTCCTCGGTCGTACTTTATCTCCCAGGCTTATTCATTTGGTGTCAAACGTAGGTGTGCCTAGTTCTCCCTTGAACAAATAATGGAGGCAATGAGGGGCAGAATTAAAATAATATAGACGTTCCGATATGCCGCTGATAAACTCATTTTGCCCATTCAATAGATCACACAATTTTGTCTTTCAGCGTCTGCAAGAAAACACACGTTCAGCTGTATCAACGAAATAATAATCTGCTGTTTTTTATAATGAAATCAGAGCCAAAAACGACCGATGATAGGCTAATATTTTGACCGTTCTGGCAACGACGGGTGCTTGTTATGTGCTTGTTACTTTTCGTTTGCCCCAGCATGTTATCGCTTTTCAAAACTCTCGTTGTTGACTCGCTTTTATCTGGTAATGATCAGACATCTCATATATATGGATATGTCTCGTTGATGATAGTTCGGTATTCGGGAAAGGCTCCTTTCTGGCGTACGCTGTTCGGGCAAAAAACTTTTTTGAAGATGATGGTATGAGGTATGCAAAACACTTGGCTAGAACCTAGATGTAGCAAAATGACGTATTATGTTGAGATTATCATTTTGTCGCTTCATCTAGGCACAAGCAAAGTGTTCATTCTGTCAATATCAAGTATAGTTAATATAAGAAAAAAATCTATCCAGCTATACAAGCCAACTTATAATATTAAAATAAATTTCACTACTGAGGTAGTGTACGCACGTCAAAAGTTGTGTCATCTTGTTGCACTCCTTTAAATGTCAAATATTGATGTTAGCGCTGTTTGTAACATTTAACTTATCGCGAACGAAACGATAACATTATATTTAGATGAAATGTATACATCATTAACTGACGATAGTAAACCGTTATCGCGCGAAAAAATATGTCTGATGTTCAGTTAGTTTTATATAACAATGCGAAAGATTTTATGCGACCGTGAAAGATTAGCATCTTTCGCAAAATTGCGGTTTTAGCCATAGGTTGTTAGACTTTTAACAAGCAAACAAATGAAATGTCATTGTCAAGATTGAATTACTAGGGGGTTTCATACGCTGTTCCTTTAAAGATATAAGTAATATCGTTAAGTTTTATGTCATATTGTCGTTAAACGCCGAATGCAATATGGACAGGAAGTGATATGAGTGGAATATAAACGAACGACGAGTGAGTGAGCGAGCCAGCGAGCCAGCGATCGAGCGGGCTAGCCAGCCAGCTAGCCAGCCCGACTCATGCTTCGAGAAAGTGAGCGAGTATAACGTATAGTTCAAGGTATACCCGACTCATGCTTTAACACAACATGGCATGGAACAACATGCTAATACAATGAAACAAAACCAGTGGTAAATTGGGGCTTTGTTATACTGCATAAACATTATTTCATCTATTTCAATAGCCCTTCCTGTAGATTAAGCGTTATCATTGATAATCCCAGATTGTAGATTGTCTGGCTGGTGTTGCTGTGACTACTGAAAACTGTCTGTGGGTTATGACTGGTGTGAATATCCAAGAGAGCGGACGCGTATTTTAATCATAAACCTTTCCAGTATGGTGTGGCATTGGGTTCTAGTGTTTTATTTTGTCATCTGACAATTACGATTCCTTCACAGGCAGCCAAAGATGCTGTTAGCTTCCTGCCATTTTCGTACACGTACTGTTCCAGGATATTTGATCTCAGCACCATTTCCTCCTCATCGTTGTCTGGTAAACCTTTATTTATTGACCTGCATCCCTAATATCGCTTGATTTATGGGTTATTCCAGAACACAATAAAGTGAAATAGTAAAAAAAATCCTTTCAAGACTTGATTCCTTTATCTAAATTTTTATTGCCTAGGTTATTACTGTAATCAGTTATAAAACGGCATTTTTTTCCGTTTTCTATAGCCGTATTCCGTTTTTCTAATAGTAGGTACACGCCATGCAATGGCCTCGGATCGCCTTCCTGTTAAGAATGTGGGGTCCGGAGGCATGTTTCCAATTGAAAATGCATATAAATGTGCATATGTGCGTTCGTATTCTTATATTCTGAAATGCGTCTATGGGTGTTTCCCGGTAAGCTCTATCTTTTCGTAAATTATTTCGATCTACATCATCGATAATCCTACTTATATTATTTCTGTGGTTCAAATTCATTATCCAATTCCCTACTCCTCTGTTTCGGATTGAGTTCTTGCGATATGGAGTTTTTCTAGACTAAAAATATGTGTATTTTATGCTTTATACTTGTATAATTTAGATATCGATGAGCGATGTCTTCTTAGGACGTTGAAAAAATAGCCCCGAAGGCGTGATTTGGAAGTTCTGTTGAGTACGTGTAATATAGTTCGTTCAGTCTCTCAAAAATATGGTATGAATACAAAATAGAATTTTGATACATGAATTAGAATTTTTTGTATTAATTATTTTTATAATGAACTTCTTGTGGACAAAAGGCTTTGAGTATATTTCAAAATTTTGGTCGATAAAACTCATAATGTTCAAAGTAGCATTGATTGTAATGGTCGAATCGCCAATGCATTTGTTGATCATATTAAAGTCATGACATTTTTGTCCGTCCTCATTAGTCCTCATGCTTATGACCTAGAAAGTTTACCTTGCTGTATGACGATTAAGGAAAGAACAAATTAAAATATGAGAAACATTAATTAAAAGTGCAAAACAGGTGAAAATTGTGAATATGTACTGTATATGTATATGTTGTAAAATGGAAAGATGAGCAAAGCTTATCTTTGAGTAATACTCTGGTATACAAATGATTGTTCCTTAGATAACTCACGTCTAAAATGCAAATCGCTTTAATTCTAAAACTGATATGATTATTTCTCCAAACTTCGGGGTAATAGGCCATGTATAACAATACTTTTATAGTCTTTTTTGTAATACGATTGAAAAAAAAACGTATGAGTTAATAGTGCAATTCTTAGTGCATTGTTTTCCAAATATAAATCAGAAGAAATGTGACAAGCAGCCTGGCGATATTGGCAATATATTAAGGAACTGCTGTTCAAATATTGCGTTGAACTTAAAGGGGCTATACACCGTATGATAAAAAAGCGAAAATAATATTGTCGAAAACTGAAATAAACTTGGTATCGATGTGTACTATGCATCGAAACTAACTAACTGAAGTACCACAAAGTTTACAATTAATTTATATTTCGCAGTTTTTTTTCGTATTTTTTCCATTAAAAAATTGCTATGAATACCTAGTCGATGTTATCACGTGATATTACCAAGTTAGGTATATAACTTAAATATTCCAAACGTTTAGTGTTAACCTTTGTAGCACATCGGATACAACACTGGACGGCAATTTTGGCGACACCGTTCGTACCCGGTCTCCGACTCGATTTTTTTTTACCTTTTGGTATTTTTTTACAATTATGATATCAAAGAGTATGACATTTTTTTAATAATTGTCCTGAGATTCGTTACAGAGAAAAAACTTTTTTGGTCCCAATCTGGTGTATAGACCTTTTAGACAAACAAAACCATTTACGCATAAGCGAGTCACTAAGTTGTTCGAAGTTTGTTGAAATTGGAGTTCACAAGTCATCTACCGCATATAACGTCGAACAAAGTGTTGGCTTAATATGATTGATCCAAATATAATTTTGGTTCTGTAACATGTCTTTATCAATCTGACTTCAACGATTGATCTTTGGTCGGATTTTTGTTTATCGACGAGTTATTTAACAATAAGAATCAGCAAGCTAGCAGTTTTTATATTGCTTTATGCTACACTTCCGCAAAGTAATTTATTGGTCAGAGGCATGCCCCCCCCCCCCACTACCCCCTTCCCCCGCCCGTAATATTGATAGACATGGAATGAGCTTGCGCCGAAATATCAAATACTTATCATTGTCCCAATTTGCTCTTAGTTAAATCCGGCGTACTAGACGTCGGCATCCGGATTACCGCCAAATTTTCGGAAATCAAATCAAGGGAAGGGGATACGGTATTATACACAGAACCATATTTATATATATATATTTTAAGCATTTTCTAATCAAACAATTTATCTTAATACTGATACGGTTTACGTCTAGAAAACCAGATTATCCATGGACCTTATGGTATGGTTACGCCCCATCAATCCCTTAAACGATTACAGGTGCATTAAATAAAACATGTTTGTAATCATATTTTAGTGTAGAGTGCCAGATTATAAAAGGTCAAATAACTACCTATACAAACGCTATTCGTCTAGGACTGGTCAGGCGGTGACCCAATATATTTCCATATTGGTCCGCTGTAGGCGGCGGATGTGGGTTCATAGTATAACATTTTCGTTATAGACGGAAGTACGTTTATAGTACGTATGCTTACTTCGTTGGTAGTATACAAATTAGCAAAGCCCGGGTTCTGTGTGGATTGTGAATTTACTGTATATAAAGATCAGCTGACCCATTCAGGGTCGGGCATGCTTTTCCTGAAGGGATCTGTTGGCCTTGTTTGTTTGACGTCGCACGTTACAGTACCAAAATGCTGTATTTTACCGATTCCGATGAACAAATGAAACATTTCCCAATAAGTGCTGGTGTTTTGATCAATGTCAACACGATGTCGACGGATATACGTTAAGGGGTAAGTAGTTCGATCTCCTCCAATATGGTTTTCAGCGCCCGGTATATCGCATATCGGCTCACCTACTTACCCCGTAATTTATAAATTTGAGCATGCATATGGAACAAAATTTATAAATTAAATATATTGAACTCAGTGCATATATATTTTACATAGATAATACTGTACACTCACCACATATTATTATCTTCAATGCTAATTAGTTGCGTAAAAACGTGTATGTGTTTTAAAACTTCTACTTTGTTTTAATTATAAGTTACAAAACGTAAATTTGTGCTAACCGTGTCCATAAATATTACTGTAGCCTACACTTTACCTTAGGAAAGACAACTCAGCAAATAAATATTAAAACAAGATTATTGAAGGGTAACGGAACTTATATCTATGACCCGGAAGATTGTAGAATTTCACAAACATCTTAATGTAGTTAGGCACTTGAAGAAATGTCATCTAAAACTTCCTTGTTTAAGTTATGGAAAAAAACTGAAAATGATGCCTTTTGTGTAAATATTTCTGTTATCGGTGGAAATCAACATTAGGTTATGCCAGTTTTGTAGAGGATATTTGTAACTGAATATTGACAACACAAATGTGGTAAAAAAGTATATATATTTGAATTGCATCTATGACAGCTCTTAGCATGTGGTGTTTACTGAGAACAATGGAAACTGTACATTATTTTGCCTTGGTAAGTTATTTTATCTCTTTTATTGAGGTTTGGTTCAACATTAAATAAATAATATGAATAAATGTTTATAAAATAAATTTGTGAACTAACTTTAGTCGCTATGATGGGAATAATTGATCGAATAGACCAGGTAAGAATGTCCCCTCCATTTTTTATAAGACTCATGGATGAAATTATCATATTTGAATACTCACATTTATTATTATTTAAAACATGAATAAATTCGGCAACGGTGACACTGAAATTTTAATTTATTTCAGACTCATGCTAAGCACTATGTATATTTAAGAACAGATGCATTTACTAGACGGATCGCATTTTATCAGTCTGATATTGTTTTATATTTTATAATGTCAAAGCAGGTCACAGAAAGCCTTTAATAATTTAGAAATCACTCCTTGTTTAACTTTTGAAAACTTAACATTCCATGGCTGCTTAGGAACATACGTTAAAAATAAAAATCATAGAGAATAATATATAATTGTTTGTAAACTTGCCTATAACTTTCACCATTTTGCGAGTAACCCAACGAATTTAAGCGTACAAATTATAATTTATTTATGTAAATTGGTTCGAAAGGATGTATTAAAAGATCCGAACCAATCTGCACATACTATAAACACTTAAATTATCATTAGTTAGGTTACTCACAAGAGCGGTAAATGACAAGAAACAAATTCTCAAAATTTCCTTTAAACGTACATTAATACGCGCTAGGGGTAGATGTTGGTTGTTCGATCCCTTTTGGCAACCATGTCTTAATGAATGCCCTATATTTAACATTTTACTGGTACCAGTCATCACAGATGACTCACTCTGTCTTTGTTTAATGATTTAAAAAAAAATATCAGACGAGTAGGAGTTTTATAACAGCTGTGGCGATTAATCCATTTATCATTATATACGGATAATATCCATTTCCTATCAGCAATGTATCAAATTTTGGTTAGCACTGATATAGTATTGCCACCTATAAACAGTGCTTAGTATATGTTTTGATTGTAATTTTTTTCTATTTGAGGACAGTATAAATAATTATTCAAATATAATATATTTATTACTGATTAGTTGGTAATTTTGGTGTCACTAACGAGGAGCTGCTACGGACTTGGAGAACCGTGCACCGTTAGTAATCCAAGCAACTGTACTGGTCCTGGAGTGGTTTGTGGGGGGAGCAACACATGTCTTTGCAACTCTAACCACTACACAGCTAATGGAGGATGTAGAGAAAGTAATTATTAATCGTAATTTTAAATAACAATTATATATAAACTTAAGATTCTCACAAGAAGAATTTAAAGAGTGGATTTTTTATCAAAAGTTTCAGACCATTATTAAACAAGTGAACATAGTGTATTTACGTTTTTAAGCGATAAAAGCAGTCTGCTCGTAGCTATATAATTGAATTTACGTTTTAATATTTGAGCAAAGGACCTTAGGTATTAAGCTAAGCAATTCATCTAAACGTGGCAAACAATAATATTATGCAATACTATTTCTTGTTCTCCATTAAAATATAAGATCTTACATGTGTGGTGTAATGCAAATAGTTATGAAACAAGTTAAGGATAAGTTATAAGGCCAGCCTTTGGTTAGTTTAAGAACTTTTCCATAAGCACCTCATAAACGTTTGTATTAAATGTCAATGTTTTTTATCATTGCATATTTCAGGTGTTTCTCGTCATGCCATCAGTATCCCATTGTATTTTTGTATTTTTTTCAAAATGACATAACGTCAAATATATTTATCAGCTTGCAGTCCCTACAATTTTGTTTAGCCCGCTTGCTAGGCGCTCGACAAAGTTGTCACAATGGGGATTCCGCGTAAGAGCGTCCGTTAGGACTGAAACTTGTAAAGGCTGTGTCTTGACCATGCATCATAGGATTTTCAAATCGAAATGGCCATTAGGTTTTGCCATGATGAGGTGGCGTATTTTGTACAAGACACAGATCTGTAACTCTAAGGTCAAGGACACACTTTGAGTTCAAAAGTTGACATTAATACTGTTTTTTAGGATTGTATCTAGTCCGGGTCGCATCCTAAGTGTTTCTAACTAAGCATGGAAAGATTTCCAAGAAACTTGAATGATATGTTTATGACGTTAAAAAATGATAGTTCGCATACAAGTCCAAGGTCTGTACCTCAAACGTTAAGGTCACACTTTAGAGTCAAATGTCAAAATGAGTACTGTTGACATGAATTGTCTGGCCTGAACCTTGTACGGGCTCTATCTTTAACATATTACTAAGAATTTTCAAAACAATTGCATTGCAGGTTCACCACGGTTAGGCGGATTGTCTCAGGTTCAACGATTGGTTCAACTCCATCGTTATTTGTTGTTGCAATGTGAGAGCATTATGTCAACGGGCTCGAGATGTCGCAATGTGGACTTCTGGGCAACATTTGAAATGTCCATCTATCTGTCTGTCTATCTAACCAGTGGGCTTATGAAAACATATATATGAAGTGTTTTTGAAATTACCTAATTATGTATTCTAATTTCGTCTTTTAGAGTGGCCCTCGGTTCCCTGTGCACCATAAAATCAGTATGTTTAAATGCTAACTCTGACTGCCTTGGGAACCAATCTGGAAGTGGATCAACTTGTCGGTGTACGCACGACTATTTTGACACAAACTCAATGGACCTTTTGCAGGGATCGTGCATCAGAAGTATGATGCAAACAGATATATATATATATATATATATATATATATATATATATATATTATTTATATAAGCTTGATTATTGTGATGACAACACAAGCTGAAATATAAATCATTCTGTTATGTTTTGAGGGGTGGGGGTGGGGGATGAACTAGTACTAGACCAAAATAAAATGTACCTGATTGGGCTTGATCTCCACTAGGGTCTAAGACGGACACCTCCACCACTGAACCACCCACACCATCAAGTTGTATTAGTTCATTACAGTATTTGTGTAAAGTTTTGTGTCCTCGTCATCATCGACATTCAAAAACTGTTCCCTTCAACATTTCTCAAAAATCATGAAATATATTACAATGAAACACGGTACACATTTTGCCAGAGAAAATTTTGCGCATGTGTAGCAAGACTCATTACCTTTGCCATATCAATTTAAAAATCAAACAAATAGAAGAGTGTTGGTATCCATGTCTGACATTCTTTTGTATCGTGACTATGGTGTTATCTGTTAAGAAAAACGGAATTCAATTACAAAACTCAATGTTTACAACCTAATACATTTGGCTGCTGAGGTGTAACTTATATAGCTTCTCAATGATTTAGTAAACTGATTTAATGTTGAAATGTTTAATATAAGACATGCCTCTTAATCAATATATGTGATACATTTCTTTCAGAGATTTCATTGGATAGTTGGTGTTACACTTCCCACAACAATACGGACCAGTGTGCTGCTGACAATGCTATATGTGACTCCAGATATGGATATGCTTGCAAATGCAGATCTGGCTATTATGTGGATCCAAACAATGCGACAAAGTGTAAAGCAAGTAAGTTTCACACTTATTATACAGCTTGTATTTTGAAACAAAATGTTACATAACACTAATTTTTTATTTTTTTCTCTAGCAAAATGTTACTTTTAGAGTGATTACAAACCAAACTCATATTCACCTAGGCTAGGAAAATGTTATTTGTTTAAAAGTTGTTTACATATAGTCCCTTGTAAGAAGTTGTTTTAAAACATCCATTCTAAGCTTTGAAAAATAACAGGTTTTAAGATATCTGTGCGCATGTGCATTGCTCTAATACGTTGCTTAACTTGATGGAAATAGGTTACAAGTTTGAATTGAATTTCATTCGTACAGGATGTAACTGACCCATTGAATATTTGTCCAATTAATATCAAATTGTCCCCTTTTTATTCCTGAAACTTCATTGTAGAAACAAAAGAAAAAAATGTTAAATGAAGCAATGTATTAGTATAAGTGACCTAAACAATGATTTGCAACCTTTGACCTTCACCAGAATGTTGTTGTGCGAAATGTTTGTACATGATGTTATTGTTTAACAACTACGACTGAGTACTTTATGGTTTACTAGCAAATATAATGCAAAATGATTGAGTTTTGTCTTTAATTGGAGGTATTTATGATTCTCCCTTTAAAGAAAAGGGGGCATTAAAGTGTGCAAATGCATGTCAGTCATGTGGTCAGTCCTTCACTAGACCAAGTCTTGTTCCTACAATTACTTAAGAACAGTTTGACATAGAAACATGAAATTTAGTGGTAGGTTGCCGTTGGACAGTAGATGACCTCTAAAATCAAAGGTCAAGGTCAAATTCAACAGTCTTTTGAAAACATTGTCTGCACAACTACTGAAAACAGTTCAACCTATAAATGTAGGACCATGAAAAGTCAGTGGTAGGTTATTTATTTCAATGTCAGTTATGATAAAGGTCTACGTTATAGACTGGCTTATGTCTGTTTCGTGTTTCTGTTTCGTGTCAACTGTTCTCTATTAACAATTTCTCTTCTGGATCTGCTCGGCCGTTTTCTTTTTAACTTGGCCCAAACCTTCCTTGCATTAATCCCTATTTCAAGTTTGTTTGGATGGATCTCTAAATCAGTGTAAAAAAAAATGATATTTAGCCTAATATTATAAAATTCTAAATAATAAAATTATTATTGAATTGTTGTCTTGTATCTGAATAGGAAAACCATTGGGTGGAGTCTGTCAGTACAATACTGATTGTACAGACTCCAATGCAGAGTGTTCGAGCTCCAAATGTAGGTGCGGTGAGGGATATTATGACACAAATGGGATGGAAATGGATGGAACTTGCAAATCAGGCAACTTTTTTTATAGGATTTTAACAAATTCCACTTTAAAGCTTAACCCTCACAGATTTACCGTTTTTACAAAAAAAAACCATTATTTTCAGTCTTGGAATGAGCGATGTTTTGCTAAATATCTGCAAACCATTGATAAAAGACTGCTGACAAAAGATAAAATCACAGATTTACATATTTCCGTTCCAAAATTAATGTATTATGGCTAAAACCGTTACAGTAAATGACTGGTTATAAGACAAAAGGGGTTATAAGACGCAGGCAAAAAAATCCGTGAACAACTCAAAAAAAGCCCAATTTAAATCTATGTTTTGGGTTTTAGAATTTTTAAACGATTTATGTAATTGAAAACTGGTTGTTGGCACCCAATGGTGTAGGATATGTTTGTTTTCTTAAACATATAAGAATTTATAGATAGTAATACAAGTTGATGTGTAGGTAGCTTTCGTAAAGAGCCAGCGTGGGATTGCTTTTGAAAGGAATGGGTCAAGGTAAATGTCACTGTTACTAAAAATTAAATAATGATTTCAGCCCAACAACTTTTGTTAAAATTGATGGAATATAAACACATAAGATAATTAACTAGAGTAATTTTCAGTCACGACTCCTTTTGATAAAGGCTGTTCCTTTTTTTCTTACTAATACAAGGAACTAATTGGCAATAATTTCTAACTGCACATATTAAAAACCTCTGCCATTAAAACTAAGCCATTAAGCAAGTCTAGTAAACCAAATTAATACACAGAGTTATGTAAAAAGGAAACAGAGCAATTTCAACATAAATGACTTATAGAGCCCTGTCTCAATGAAGTTATTAGAATATATAGCTTTATGTACAATACGGAAGAAATAAAAAAGGTCTTCCTTTCAAAACTTAAAAACTGAATTTAAACTATGTATAGGCTTCACAATGCACTTGTCTCTCTATTTATGCCTTAAAGCTGGGTCACAAGTAGTCTTTCTTCCATATTTCAGTTGCTGAATTGCGCGTGAACAACATAAACTTTCAAGGTGTCACTACCTCACAGTTTTCTGTGAGCTGGGACATACCGGATGGGAAAGCACAATATATTCAGACGTTTGTTTTGGAGTGGATGCCAAAGGACACTACTATTGGAGATGGAGGAACTAAGACGCTATCTGGCTCAACTACTACAGCCCTGCTTGATAGAGAAATAAGTGCAGGAAAAAGCTACGCTGTGAAAATAACTTCTATAAATTTTCAACTGGGAGTGAACAGATCAGATTTTTCTTCAGCTGATCAGGACGCAAGTAAGTTCTTTAAAAATGAAAGTCTTTTGACTTTGGATACATTTGAAGTATTTCAGGTACTAGTAATACCCAAGATCAACTGAGAAAGAAATGGATGAGCATTGACATCTTTGAGACATCACTTTTGTAACATTTTACACGTTTGGAGTATGTTTAGATCACAATATTGCAACCCTTTTTCATTGTATGTTTCTTCTTAACAGAACCAAATCCACCAACATGGAAGGCAGTCACTGATGTAAATGCTGCCAATGACAACACAATAACAGTGTCATGGAATGCTCCAGAAGGAAGTGTCTCTCGTTTTAATGTCAGTTTGCTTGACGGATCCACAACAGTTGTTTCAACAGTGGTATTCCAGCCATTAACTTCTGTAAGCCTAACTTCAACTAATATAAAAAACGGATACAGTTACATTGTACAGATATTTAGCAAGAGCGAAAGCAACACTGTCGAAAGTGTTCCACTAACCCATGAAATAAAGACTGAAGTTATAGGTAAGTTAAACGTACTGATAATGTTTGGTTACTTTATATCATTATAGAATTATGATAGAGATACAACTATGTATTCTAGAATATGTTTTCTATTTGTATGATTTCAGTTTTCATAAATAAATCTGTCGTCATCATTATTATGTCATTATTATGTCTTTTAATAATAACAATAGATGATATTTTCGTATTTATTTACACAGAGAGGAATTGTTTAAATGCTGTTGGTGATAAGGCTTAAGCTTTTTTATTTTCTTATAACAGTTTTGATATAGTCATTTTCTTTTTCTTTTACAGCGCCGGGTCCTCCCACTGGAGCCAATTGTAAGGAGATTTCTGATGAATTCATTACAGTTCAGTGGAATGCTCCTGCAGTGCCAAATGGAGATCTCCGTCAATACTTTGTTCATGTTTATATTTCATTTGGTCTAGTGAAAATTGTCGGTACGGACACTGTTGTAAATGAATTAAAGGTCCTAAGTTTAAAACCTGGTAGGTGTTGATATTATATTTATGTTTTTTTCTGTTTTACGAAATAATCAGATATGTTTATAGTTTGTGTTGTCGTCAGCCTCAGCATCTTTTTTGGCGTCAGTTGTGTGCAAATGTATATATGTTTGCAATACTGAAAATTAGATGCATTTGTACATTGTGTTTTTTGAGTGAAATTTCTCCAAATGTTTTGACTTATTGTTCTGAAACATTTTACATCTTGAAGTGTACAACCAAACCTTCACGCATTTTGTCAGTTTCAGCCAAATTGTAAAAGTGTTGTTGCTCTTTAATTATGTCTCAATAACTTGAAAACACTTATACCAGGAAACTTCATACTTGCTATACATGTAAGTTGTGACCAGTAGATGACCACTATTTATTTTTAAGACCAGTAGGATAAAGTTCAAGTTCGAGGTGCGCTTCGTGTGAAAAACAGTGTTCACTCTGACATTGAGCTGAAAATTAAGTTTTTCAGAAAAAACAATCCCTTGTGCACTTCAAACTGTTGACATCTATGACACATTAAGTTTACTTAATTCAATGTTATTCTAAATATAAAGTATGGCCCTTGATTGACATAAAAAGTTTGGTTCAAGTTTAAGGGCAAATTAGCATTTTACTCCAATTCCATTCTTTCAATGAACTTCATACTTACCTCAGATGTCTTAGGCCATAACACAATTAGGTAAGATAACTCCATAAATTATTATCCTACCCTTGATTGACGTAGAAAGTTTGGTTTAAGTTTAAGGCAAGTTACGATTTTCACTTATAACTTCTATACCCTTAATTCAATGGACTTCACTCAATTGTTGACAGTCATCATAAAATGATGTGACATAACTCCGTGCAGTTATTCTAAATGGACATTATGTCTCTTGATCAACTTAGAAAGTTTAGTTAAAGGTTGAGGTCAACTTGACATTTTCACTTCAAACTTCTATGCAGTTCACCCAATGGCATTCATAGTTCACACAGCTGTCCACGGCCATCACATATAATTAGGTTACGTTACTCAATATTATCATACCCTTTGTCCACTTAGAAAGTTTGGTTAATGTTTTTTTGCAAGTTGTTATTTTCACTTATAACTCCTATACCCTTCATTCAAAGGACTTCATGCTTCACTCACTTTTCCAAAAGCCATCACATAAGTAGGTTACATAACTCCATAACAGTATTATCCTACCAGTGGATGACTTTGTTGTGATTTTCACTTATACTTCATATACCCTTCATTTAGAGGACTTCATATTTCATACAATTGTTGACGGCAATCATACAATAAGGTGACAGAACTCCATATTATTCTAAAAAATACAAACTATGTCCTTTGATCAACTAAGAAAGTTTTGTTAAAATTTAAGCTCAACTTGGCATTTCACTTTTAACTTCTATACCATTCACTGAATGGACTTCATACTTCACACAGTTGTTCAAGGCCATCACGAAATTAGGTAACATCAATCCATATTGTCCCAAATACAAATTATTTTCCCTTTATCGACATAGAGGGTATGGTTAAATATTTAGGGCAAGTTGGGATTTTCACTAAAATTACTATACCCTTCATCAAATGGACGTCATACTTAAGTAATAACAGAAATATTTCCTATAAGCTCAATTTCTTTAAAACACTAAAACTATATGCTGATGTTGTCAATTATGTTGCTTGAGAAAATTACTTTGTGAAATTGACTTCAGTTTCTAAATTTCTTGATTTTTTAGGGACATACTACAACTTCCGAGTGTACACAGAAAATGAGAAATACAACTCCTCTTTATACGTACAAACATCCTCCTGTCAAACAAAGCCAAAAAGTAAGCCTTTTAGTTTGTTTATGGCTTTGTTTCAAAGGTTTCAATGACATTCAATTTATTTTATAATACATTGCATCCTTATTAAGTGATGATAATGACTGTATTTTAATCTGCTGGATAAAATACATCTTTAATACTAAGTTATATACATTCCAGTGTGTGACGCACCACAGGATCTTGCAATTACGGGAGTTACAAGCAGAGCTTTCACAGTCTCTTGGAGGAGACCCAATAATACTTACAGTGAAGAAATACTTGGTTATGTTTTGCAGATAAAGAAAGGAGATTCATGTGTGCAAGAAATAAAATACAAGTGTTCAAATTGCAAGAGAAGCTTTGATGTGAGCAGTTTTCATTTTAAACAACAATGTAGCGTTATTCAAGTGCATTATCTTATTAAATGTAGGGTTTTTAATATTGGCTTGTCAAAAAAGATTTTTTCTTGTTGGGTATGGATAATTAGTCTTAAAAAGTCTATATTTCGCCCGGCCTAATGCTTTTCAATGAAAAAGTATACTTTTCTCTACAACAACATCTTTTACTTTACGAATCTGTGAAACAAATCAACTTGTGGATGAAATGAATATAATGAATTATTTATAATTAAAATTATTATATGAATTGTAATTTACCAATGCATGTTTTTGTTTATCATTAAAGAGTACTCCAACATCAAGTAAAGTTTGCAATGGAGAACATAGGATGTATGAAAGTAAATCAAAGGAAGAGCTTCAAAACTCCACCTTGAGGTTTAGTAATAATACGTTTAAACCTGATACTGACTACACCGTGTTAGTTGCTGTTGTAAATGGTATTGGATGGGGTCATCAGGCAGAACAGTCGGTTAGATCCAGAGAAGAAGGTTGGTGTTGTTGTTTTAATCTAACTTTATATATTGAAAATATTGATGTTCTGAAACGTTCATTCTAGAAATCTTGTTTTATGACTTCAAAAATGAAGGGCATTCAATTCATTATGTCACTTGTATTCAAATGTTAAAAATGCTCATTGCATTGGAAAATCATGTCAACCCTCCAAATAATTTGCCCTGTACAGATACAGACTTTTAAAAGTTTTGTGATCAATGACCTAAATGCTGCATGTTCCCCTTCGGTATACTGTTGAGACACTTAAAGATTGTAGTTTTTCATATACGTATATTGTAGAACCAAGGTCCCTTCTAGTAACATAGCACTTATGACCAAAGTATAGGAATTGAAATTGAAAATGACACAGGTTCTTAGATCAGGGGACTAAGGTGGATGTTCAGCATGAGTAACCTTTTTGTTATAAGAACCATTTAACAATTTTACTTTTGTCTGCCGAATCATTGTTATAAGTGTTATGCCCTTCTACCTTTACTGGGGTGTTTATTTTGATAGGATTTTATTAAATATAAAATCACTTTATTTTCGTAAAACTTCCCTGTGATGGTTCTCCACTTTACACAAGGTGATTGTACAACAGGGCCACTAGGATTGAAGAAAATGTCATATAAAACCTTGCCACTTCTTGTTCTCTTTGCCTTGCCTGACTATAACTACCCTAATCCAGTGTTTGTTATTCATGCATCACTGGGCCTCAAACTTATTTACCCAAGTATCATTCCAAATGAGCAACAAGAGTTTTAATGTTTATATTTTTTCGAAAGTTTATTGGCAAAATCGAGGCTTGGCTTTTTCATTTTTCATCTTGTGTCAACAAGTGGATATCTATTTAATACATTGTTTTTTTTAAATTCAAACAGGCAGTGAGAGTATGATGAATGGTTCCTTCTGAAATGCCTAGACTATTGTCTATCTGGGAAATAGAATATTTGCCATTCTATCTATCAATTTTAGCTCTAACAGCAGCAATGGTTCCCTTTGTTGCTGCGACAACACGACCACCCTGACCAAGCATAAACCTGTTTTAACAGTAGAACTACAATGTTTGTTACACAATTTTTTGGAAATACTTGCATTGAAATACCTGATTTCTTCAGCTTTTGTTATAGGATTGAAATATAGCAACTATATATTTATGTATGGGTATAATTTATCAATTTGTTAAGGGGATTAAATAAAACAATTACAGATAAATTAAATAAATATCCCGAATTAACTGAATTTCACTGGCTCGTATGCAACATGGTTTCTACAGTCATCCATTAGTGACATACATTGTATGTCATTGATTACCCTTCGTAATGACATGTTGTTTCATTTGTAGAACCTCAAAAGCCCCCCAAAGCAGTTTATGTATCTGACATCGGGAAGACGTCTTTCAATGTATCATGGAGTTTGATTGGACCAAGACCGGGACGGGTCACATACGCGGTGATCCTAATTGCAGACACGGGAGCTGAGTCCAAAACATATACTGTTAAAGGTAAAGAGTTTACACAAATCTGTAAACCCTTTTATCTTTTTAGTTTGCCTTTTTGAACTAATATGATGTTGAAAACAAAATGAAGGAACTGTTTTTGTGTACAAGGCAAACATTGTTACTAGTAAACATGCATTAAATGTCCCCCTTACATTTGGATATTATTGTGGCACCTGTTTGAGATTAACTCATTGTTGACTTTTATGGAATATAATTTTACTGTTTCTCTTATTTGAGCCTTATTCTCTGACTTTTGGTTAACTTTGGTGAAAATTTCCAATCAATTACCAATTAATTGTAATTTTGAATGAATTGAATGCATGAAATAATAACCTCCAAAAGTAAATATTTCACTCGTTGCACAGCCACTAATGAAATATAGCTTTTGGTACTCTATCCGTGAAAGATATTGTGATTTTACATTGAGACAATAAATATCGTCTATGACTTTGTTCTCATCTTAAGTAAGTCTAGTTTTGAACAAACATCATAGTCAAAACCGGTTATTGTGACCGTGAAAAATAAGATAACGACATCCAATATCACTGAAATACAAAACATGACTTAGCCCAAAATATTCGAAAAACAAGTTTGACTTACCCGGATCAGCGAGATAACAGAGTTTAAGATATCGAGTTTCGACTGTATATACAAAAGTAACTAAACAATTTATTTTTATTATTTTCTGTGGTTTTTCATCTGTGCTCTATGATATGTCTTATCCTAGTTTTAAATTTATCCAATGATCTCTACATTAAACAGGTTATAATAACACCACTCTGATTGCTGATGGACTAGAGGAGTATTGGTTCTATGATGTGCGTGTCACAGCAAGAACTAATGTAGGTGGTGCTAAAACATCAGATACCACACAAAAATACAGGACTCTGCCTTCAGGTTAGTGAAATATTTATATCCTTTTTTCATATTTTTAAACCTCTTTTATCACACCTGTTTTTCTATGTTTCTGTGAGTTTTTTTCTTAAATGTAGCTTTAATCAACTTGCACCTTATCTTGTTAGGCTAGAAAGGTTGTTGGTTGTTTTCAAAATAATATCATTTTGATAGGTAGTAAACGTGTTCCGTTTTCTCCAAAAAACAGTTCATACCCAAATAGTTATCCATTGGTTCCCAAGCTTCATTAAGAAACCATAAAAACTCCAGCATGAAGTTTGTATTTGCCACTAGGGTTATTAAAAAAGGATAGATAAAAA
Organism: Mya arenaria; assembly: GCF_026914265.1. Classification (NCBI taxonomy): domain Eukaryota; kingdom Metazoa; phylum Mollusca; class Bivalvia; order Myida; family Myidae; genus Mya; species Mya arenaria. Next base: position 38,255,652 of record NC_069127.1, read on the forward strand.
TCTGGGATTGAGCTATTGCAAAGATGTAGTAATTCCGTATTCTCCAATAAACAGTTCATACACATATCTTTATCATTTGGTAACCAATCTTCAAAACAAAACCCCTGAAACCTTTTTTTCTTTGTTATAATTCTAAAACATTCAAGATATCAAAATGAACACATGCAATGTCAATAACTCTGGTTTAAATGATTGTCAAGTGTTGCCGTTCATATGACTGAAAAAAGTGTTGACTTTTTCTTCCGGTAGCTCATGTCAGGTTAAGAGCCCAATTTTGTAACATGATCAGTTAGCATTGTTTAAAATAATTAATCAAATATATGACTACAGCACCTGGATCGGTTACTGAGTTTGAAGCAGTTAAGGCTCAGCAGCGTTTTGACAATTTCCGCAAAATGACGATCCAATGGAAAGCTCCCTTGCTGTTGCAGCGCAACAGTGTGATAAAGGAATACGTGTTAAAACAAAATGTTGGAAACACTACATCTAGCTCAGGGGTAGGTTTAGATCACTTAGTTAATAATATAACTTTAACTTTAAACACTTGACTTGTGTTGTTATATTGCATTTTTTGGTTATTTAACAATTATAAGATATTAATAAACATTAGCTCAATGAGCGATTTTCAAACTCGTGTAAACATATGATACATACAGAATATAAATTTGTCCTGATGATAATTGATAATACTATAAATAAAAAATGAGAATTTCTTCTTTAAGGTTGGCGGAGAGTTTAAAACAATTTCCTTCACATCGGAGACTGGCAATGGCTTTTACAGTAAAACGTTTGATGTGATACCTGAATCAACGTACCAGTTTGAGGTGAGAACGAGAGTGGCATAATAAAATGACAGTATATATATTACCACCATAAGGGCTAGTAGCGTTTTATGTATTTGACCTACAAGCATTTCGTCTCAGTGTTGTGTGCTCATAAATGTGGATTGTTTTACACTTTTGACCACATCAGAGTTATCACTGATTATTTAAGGCACCCACTGCCACCACAATGGGTTGTACTACATGGCATATTTGTCATGGCTCATTGTCATCTCCTTTTCATTAACCCGGCCAACTTTTTTATAAGTTATGTGTCTTGGTCATCATTTTTACGTTTTGGCATTGGTAATGATTTTTGATTAAACTTGTTGCCATTAAGAACTTCTTTCCATAATATAACCTTAATATTTATAGAATGATTCTTATTTCAATATTTACTTGATTCAATCAATAATGTGTGTCAAGGCATAAGGTGGGCTTAATCATCACTCATCTTACCGGTATGTGACAACTCTAGTTTAAATAAATATTCAACATAATTATTACACATACAGGTGTATGCTGTAAACACAGAGAGTATAGATAATTTTGGGAAGAAAATGACAATTGATGTAACAGCCCCAGCTGGATGTAAGTGGCTTACTTGCATATACATTGTGTCTGCTTCAATGATTTTGATTTTATTGTCTTTTAATCATTTACAAACATTTTGGTCATTTATACAAAAATAACTATGTATGTAATGTGATCTGAAAAGTTTAGTTTATGGATATTGAAGTTTTCTTAATATCTGAGGCTGTTTTCATAACGCATAAAATTTACAAATTAGTAAAGCAATTTTTTTTTTAAAGTTTAATCAAAGATATAAAAAAGCAAGAAAATGATGCATAAAATAAAGCCATGTGGATACGTTTGAAAAATCAGGATATCAAAGATATTCATTGTAAAAAAATTGTAAAATATCACTAACTGAAGTGGAATATATGTACCAATAAGCTTTATGAATACAGTCACAGAACGAATTTATGTTAGATATTATTTCAGCGTTTTATGTCTTTGACTTACTTTTTTAAATTAGGTCATCTGTTTTTGCGAAAACATAACGTCAGATTATTTTGATCGAGTATTTTGATCTTCTTGGTGTCGTCATCATAGTGCAAAAATGTTCATAACAGATCTTTGCGTATTATCTTTCTTATACGCTCATGAAAAGGGTCTTGAAAATTTGCAACCAGCAACTGACTTTTAACAAACGCCTATAAGTGCTACAACAAAAATGATTAAAAAATGGAGATTATATTTCAAAATTTTAATCAATTACCCGTATTTATTTTAATAAGTATATTAATAGTAAAGCATTTTTCTAATTTTTGCTCAAAACTATTTGTTCATTTGTTTCAGTCCCTGTCAGTATTGAAGAATCTGACACAACTTTACAGGTTGTGAAAGAAGGCTCGAAAGACCAGACCGTCATAAGTCTGAATCTTGTGAGGGAGTTTTTCACTGAGCAAACTAATGGACGAGTACAGAGGACCGCTTTGCTTGGGTGTGAAATTAATGCATGTCCGCAAAGCTTAAGTGGTATTTGTTTTGTTACTCTTGTTTTCTTTTTTAAACATTATTATACATCCACTTAACAAAATGAAGCAACACCCATATTTAGCAAGCACCATAACTTTGCCTAAATAAATGCCAAAGTTATGACTTGTTTGACTTAAACACAGACGGGCGTTGGTGTTTACTGCTGTGCTGCTCTTGTTTGTGTTTTCGTTTTGGTGTTTCATCATGGTTCCTTTATATGAATAGTCATACCTGTCTTACCAATAGGGAGATTCACTTATCACATGATAACCGTTGACAATCAAATGCAAATGGACTTGGTTTGAATATATTAATTTGTTAAACAAAGTAGGTCACTATCAAATGTGGTTCTAATCGGTTTCAACGCTGAATAATTTGATATACGGACAATTTCAGGGTATGCAGAAACACAAGAAAAGGTTGATGCTCTGAACAACTGGCAAAAGGCATCACTAAACGGCTTGTACAGGATCACCACAGATGACTGGTTAACACAAAACAGTACGAGGAATGTTATCTGTATTAAATAATTTAGATTCCCAATTATTGAGTTAGCGTTTTATAGTCGACAACTGGTTAAATACAACACAGTAGGGCTACTATCTATATTGTTTCACCACAGATAACTAGCTAACACAGAACAGTAAGAGGAACCTTGTGTATACTTCATTTGCTACCGCTCATTGATAGAATTAGAAATTTATACTGGGCTACTGGCAAAAGCCTCATACAATTCTTTGGGTATAAGATCATAACAAAATAGTTTGTAGGCTTGTTGTGAACAATTGCCTTATGTCTGCTTCCTTGAGAGAATGCCGGTCAAATATAACGGAACAACTGGCGATAGGACTAAACTGAGTACCGGTGCAACAATTTAAATCTACTATATTAATAAAAAAGAAATTAAGTAAGGTGTGTGTAATTCTGGAATAAGGGCATTACTTTTTTATATATAAAATGACTTCAGTATAACTCAGTACTTGTGAGCAATTATTCAAATAGATATTTTCTCTACAATTATATATGTTTAGATTAATGACCAATATTTTTATCAACAATTTTAAACACTGAAGATTTTTGATAAGATCATTATATGGTGTTATTTTATAAAAAAAAAAAAAAAATTGGAGTGAGATTGAGAAATGACATAAGTAGTTTCATGGTATTTGGGACATGCAGTACTTGTGTCTCTTTTCGGACACACTAGTTTGGCTAAAACCATTGGTTTTGCGGAAAGTCTGGGGGACAGTTAGACATTTTAGTAACAAATGCTCAGATATACTTAATGAGTCTAGCGGGAATCGAAACAATAACTCTACATTCTGCACTGACTACTGCATTGTTTGCAGAAAGCCGGAACATATGTTAGAAAATTTTGTTGCCCAATCCCCTTGTATGCTTGAGTTTATAATGGTTATATCAATGCGGCTTACATTTGCACTGCTGTTCTCTTTTTAATATGTATTTTCATGCACTGAAATATCGTTTAATAATACTGCATCGTTTACCTCAAAAGCAAGCAATTTAATAAGAATTGCCACTTTATGGAAATAGCCCGTTTGCTTATTCGAATTGGTATCTGTCATTTTGCAATGATTATAAAACAGCCGAAATTTTGATCTCAAAAGTAAATTAGCATTTAAAAAACTATATTTGTTCCAAATTTGATACTTCCAGAGAGAAGGCGTCGAAGCACGTACACAAACGTCTCGTACACTGTAGGCACAGAGAATTGTGATGGTGTCCCGGAGGGCACATACTGTAATGGACCCCTTGAACCAGAGACGGAATATATGTAGGTCGATGCATGTGTTTAAGGATGTTTAGTTCATTCACATTAAAAAACGCTACCAGTATTTAGCCATTTGTCAACCGGCCATTATCGTCCTACAATAATTGAATAAGTATACACACAAACATCAAATTTATCCAGGTAATGGTAATAAGTATATGAATGGTATATGAAAGGGCTGTATGTCTGTGTTGTTTTTGTTTTTTTGTGTGGTTCTCTAGTGTTTGGGGCTTTTATACACCATCATCATATTTTACGTACGTTATATTGATGTTTAAAACAAATCATAAACAAGCCTTATACATTCCTTTTAAAACTGAGATTTCATGCATTAAATTGCAATTTGGACAATGAAATGGTGCAAACCGAATTCGTTTAGCGTCTCAATTACCAGTGCATATACCATACGACTGCCGGGGATGTTTATGTATGCAAAAAATACCGGATGCGCGATACAGAGCTTATCTAGTGTTTTATTGCATTCAAGTGTCAAACGAACTTTGCATACACACTGTATAATCAGCTCTATGTGGTAAACAAATAAATAAATAAGTGAATAAGAGCCTATCTCAAATATTAATATGTTTGCATCACAGAAGTGGGAATTGCATTTTTTTTTTAGAATTGCCAGTTTAAGTAAACCCGTTTATTTTTGTATTATTTGTTTAGTTGGGGTAGGCGGGTTCTCCACAGCTTGTGCGTGTATATTGTGTTACGTTATTTGTTACAATGTGTTTTAAACATTGATAGCTGTTGAGTTTTTTTTTCAAAGGCATACGTTATGATAAGTTTTGTGATTGAGTGAGTGGCATCGGCTGCCTTGTTTTCAAAATTTCTACGTTGCCATAACTGCAAGAGGGGTCCGTATGGAATGTTATACACGTGTTGCCCGGAATTTGAATTGAATTGAATAATGATTTTTAAGTATGTGGTCATCGTCCAATTATAACATAAACAAGATCAGTTTTGTTCTATCAATGTCAATCACAAATTTATGTTAGCATGTATTTTCATGCAGATTTGTTGCCGTTGTCTGTACCAGCACGGGATGTACACTCAGCAAAAAGTATGGGCCTTTCATCACAGAGGCAGGTAAGTGGTATTAAGAACTATATTCAAATCTAAGAAATCTATAAGCTTTTAAGTCTGTTTTCTCGGCGGATACCGAAGTTACTATATTGTTCTTTATGGAGTCTATTGAAAGATAGGTCCGTCGAATTGGTGTTTCGTGTGTTTATGCTGCACATAGACAAAGTCAAGATATGTTTTAATGAAAAGGCTGTTTATTGTCGTGTATCAGGTTTAAAACACTGTTGTACTAATCATATCAACGTTCAGTTTTAGGAATGAAAGGGTTTCAGTATTCGGTTTAAACAGCCTTTATAAAAGTAAACAATGCAATATCAAGAATACAAACATCATTTAGATTAATAAAGCTAGTACAAGTGAAAAAGCTAGCTTAATTGGAGAAAAAACGCATAATCGAAATGTATTGACATAAGTGAGAACAAAGCTTAAAGCTTTTACAATGTCTCGTTTCTGTCGTTGTAACAACTTGCCTTAAAATATAGATGGTAGGGTTAAACTACGCGTATTGAAGTGTATAATAGCTTCAATATTGGATATTGTAAATTATTATGAAATGTATTGCAAATTTTAATGAGGCATTTGAGAATGTAACAGATAATAAACGTGAAAAATGACAGGAAATAAATAAACTAAAATAATACAAGTGATTTGAAAAGTAGAGAAATGCCATGCCAATAAGGATATGATGGATGTCAGGTTTGTTCTAATTATGTTGATAATGAGTAAAATGAACATTTGACATCGATTTTGTTCGGTCATTTGCCTCTTTTGAGTCGAAGAGGAGTTGAAGTGTGATCGGCCTGGAGTAGGCTTGCTCTTGAATCCCAGTAAAGTTGGCACGGAAAGAAAACCCTATAATACCTAGATATATATATTGCTAAATGAGGTCTCTTGTTTCAGCTCCTGTGAATATCGGCTTGATAGTGGGTATAGTGGTTGGGGTTGTTGCAGCCTTGGTAGTGGTTGTCATTGTAGTAATCTTCCTTTGCCGAAGAAGTACGAGCAAGGCTCCACTTATGTAAGTTACCACTGTTTTTAGCTCCGGTGCTGTTGTAGTAATATAATAAGAGTGATGAGATAGCCTTAGTGTTGTCAATGGTTCTGTCGTCATAGTGTAAAAAGGCCCTTGTTCCAATAAAATGATCCTTGTGAAAAACTTATTGTATCAAATATTTTTATGAATTCAAATGTTATTTACTTGATCAGTTCCATCATTTTTATAAGTTCTGTACTGTACTAAGTATTTTGTTTATATTGAAAAAAAATCTTAAATATTAATGCACTGACTTATCCCTGTCCTGTTCGTCTGTCCGTCCTCCCACTCGTTTTTTCAGTTGAAGATATTCAATTTATCTGTTTTCTTACAGTAATAATGATACGCTCTTAATTGATCAAACTCAAATTATGTAAAATATATTTCTATAATTGCCTGAGTTCGAGGAAGGACGAGTCCACTAATGGCATTTTTACTGGTCCTTCCCCGACCGCTTCAAACAATTCAAAATTTGCTTGATCACATGATATTTTTGCATCTTTTGCATATTGAAAATAAATATTCGATCCTTAAGTGCTGTTGAACATTTAATACAACATGAAGTATCTCAAAGATGTGCATACTCTAAGAGCAACATAACAATAAATGACCAGTATTTGAATAATTATTCCGGTTGACTTGTCACAATACTATCTGACCAATATTTTAAAATTGTCCGGTTGACTTGTCACATGTCTTAAAGTGGTCCCTCCGTTTAAATATTCATCATTCGGGGTTCTTAGCATATGCTTTGATAGCTCTAGTTGTTTGCAATGTGTTTCGGAAATAAAGCCTTAACATTTGAACGAATTTTGCGAAGTGTATCAATAAATAAAGACAGTTGGTGTGTTAATTGCATGGGTAAATCGTCAGCCCTCCTGCCATAAGAAAACAGTTGGAAATATTCCATGTTTTGTTACTTTTAGTTGTGCAGTTCCTATCACAGTTGCGTTATTTCTTGTTTGTTTCAGGAACAGAGAACACAGTATCGAGAATTATACTGACTCGGTGATTAAAAAAACAGTATTAATATTCATATAGATAAGAATCAAGAGAATTGTTCTTTCATTATCAAATTAAGAGACTATTTTGCACAGGGTCCCCATTTAGACATATATGTCATACTTTCTAGCATTGAGCCACGATATTTACGTTAATAATTACTTTTCGATGACTATTGACGATATTCTTTATCTTTCGGTCAATACTATTTAGTATTTAGTTTAATGTATATTCAATGCTTATATTTTAGTTATTTGAAATAATTGCTTTACAAATTGTTCTTAAATATTAAAAACAATACCTCTTCACTCGTTACAATTTCAGGTCTCGAATAAAGATAACATCCGCTTAAACCTCTGCGAAAATGTTATATCAGGTAACACAATTTTCAAACAACTTCAAAAACACACCATAATGACTTATGCATTCATCTTTAAATTATATTAACATATGACTCATAATGTTAATCAATTCCATAAAACATATTATATTCATTTATTTTCAGATTCATATTTATTTACGTACCTGGTTAATTGGATTTTACATGGCGGGTAGACTCATCAAGCGGTTGGGAATTGTCTATATTTGTCATAAAAAACAAAATGTTTAACTCGTACGAGTAACCAGTCTGTTCGCCTTAGTAGCTCCCAGCAGACATAGAACTACATTTATCATATTTTGGTTTAACTGTCTAATAAGGCTGTTTATAAAATTTAAAAACACTGTTTATGACATACTTTTTCCTATAAGTTTGAAAAGCAAATATGCTTAAATCATTTTATTCCCAGTTATGACCGTTTTATTTTGCAAATTTGATCAGATTGATCTTATCCACTCCAATATATTAATTTTTTAAAACCCTACCATCCCAAGTTACAATGCTAATTATTAAAAACTGTTCCCCAAATGGTGCTCTTATTCTCATAGTCTGAGTGCGAATATCAATGTTTGACTTTTGCTTTAATTTCGTTTTCTTGACGTGAAAATACTGTTTTTACAACAATGTTTGCCAGAGGTAAACATTATCTTAACAACCGTGTTCTACAAGCCGAGGCTATCTCATACACAAAATACGTTTAGCAAATATTTCGATTCGCTTGTAATTTGCATCTTGAAAGATATTCGACAGCATTTAGACATTTTTTATTGTTTTATTATTTTGTATGACACTTTCATTATTATACTTAATTTAGACATACTTTAAAACCTAGGCGAACTTTATCAGATGGCAATTTTTAAGTGCAAGCACTGGTGCTTCGGCTTGATTCGGTCATTTCTAGGTGGTGTTTGTATACGGTCGCTGCGTGTTTGAAATAGCTTACTAAGTTGTTATGTTGTTGTGTTCGTACTTTATTATTCGTTGTCCTGTAGGTTGATGCTGGCTCTGATGAAGCTTTATTTGTTTTAACTTTAAAATCATTGATTACTCTGTTGACAAGTGTGATGTTATGCCAGTAGACTTTGCCCAACGTAGTCTCGTGTTTGAGTGAACTGTGTTTGACTGGCCGTTCAAAGACGGTTATGTCATCCCATTTATCGGTAAAGCTATTTTGAAACGTGTGTGGTCTGTTTGTGGACTGTTTACGGTGTTTATTTGTGTTTGTTTTGCATTTATACGTTTGCGTTTAGTATTCATAGTCGTTTGGGCTCTTGACTTGTGCCATGGCTTATTTTTAATTTGTTCACTACTTGGCTTGTTCAATTTTTATCCAATGGTTTACGATACTTCTTTTGTATGTTAACGGGTATACTATCTTGCCCATGTGTGGCTTAACTTATGATATTGTACATTCTTCACATAATTTGATGTCAATGTGATATATATCATATATATTGTGATGATAACTTTTCTTTATCTTTATTGAACAGGAAACAAAGGGATCCTTAAAACTGCTGGCCAAAAGTACACTACAGTGAACATCTCTGTAAGTGAATTTCATTACGGCTTAATCATAAACTGAACGGTTTCAGAATTTAGATGTTTATATTTAAAGGTAACAATTGAATTCAAATGTTAATGAAACAAGTCATTTTTCAGGGCTTTAAGTCTGAAGAGGATTATATGCTTTGCTCTGCCCCAAAGCCCGATTACGTCAACCAATTTTGGACAATGGTTTTCGCGGAGGCAGTTGACACTATTGTTATGTTTGCTGGGAGCAAAACACCAAAGGTATGACCAACAATGTTAGTTGGTTTTTGACAAATATAGTAAGAATTGTCCACTATGAAGCGTTGTATTATCGGATTCTTTCGGACCATTATGTATTACTGAATAGAGGTTTCTGCAAAAGATACCCTAAACGGCTATTTTCTGAGTGAGTTATCATTGGTGTACGTACCAATTTAAGCAATGAACTGTTTCAATAACACATAATTTTGCTTCATAATTTAAATGATATGTTCTTCACAATAATCACTTTTTCTCAACAGTAATGTGTCGAGTACATGATGAACATTACCCACCGAAAGACATAAGTAAAGGTTGAGTTAATTTATTGTTCACTATTTCAGAAAGAATTACGGTATTGGCCAATTATTTTTAATGAACCAAAGAACTACAGACATGTAGATGTGGAAGTAACATATCTGAGCACACACGCAGTTTATACCCATATGAAAATGAGCATCTCAAACGTAAGTAAAGTAGCCTGCTATTTAATTTAATTTCTTGTTTATTAAGTTGTCATTTATATATATTAAAGCATATTCTGATCTAACCATGGACATTTCTAGTAGTATATATCCGTCCAAAACTAGATATGAAACGATGATCTCTTAGCAGTGTTGTGTGTTGTCCGTGAACGGCATCAACTCCTTGTTTGAACACCTTTGCCAAGTGTTTAAATTTAATGCAGCAGTGTAACAATTTCTTCGTCAATTAACGATAAAATACGGATGTAACTTACAGATGAGAACCGCAAGGAATATTAATCACTTTCAATGTGCGCCAGTCTCCACGTTCAGTTCAGATGGATTCGTTGACCTTGTAAAGTCTGTGAGAGCGAACGTAAAGGCAGGACGAATTCTCATACATTCTAGGTGAATCTTTAATAGAATATTAATTTTGTATTTTCGTGGTTATCATTAAAGGTACTTTTATAGAAGATCATCAACCCAAAGATCTTCCATAAGTGTATACATTTAACAACAAATGCATCTTTGTTTTATAGCGAAGGACTCGGATCAGCCGTTCCATTTGTGGTTTTGGATATGTGTTTGCAACAGCTAACAAATGGCTCTTTGACACAGAAAGTTGACGTGTATGAAATGTTGGTGAATATTGTAAAGACCCGCAAAGACCTTTTGCCCTCACAGGTTAGTCTGAAGTATATGTAAACAAAACTTAATACTTACATTTAACCAATTACACATGACATATATATAAACAGGTACAAGAGAAAAGAAATACCTGTCATTTGCTTCTATGATTCGAAAACATAAAGTCTACCAAACATAAAATAGACACAAAAGGTAAAATGACAAAAAGCCCCAAGTATACTCTTAAAGTACAACATACACGCCAAATTGTTTTGATTCCAAAGCGATAACCGTATCTATCTAGGTAACTTTGCTCTCGTCAAATAAAGAAACACATATTAATGTAGCAAACGTTTGTTCTGCCTTCCCGTACCTTATGCAAAAGTTGTCCGTTTTCAATAAAACAATGTAAATATGGTACAGGCAAAATACCAAATAATCCCTTTTAAACTGACTGGTACCAATCCCAAACGCACATCCAATATTTGACATATTCGCTACCAGACGTCGAAGGCGAATCCAACTACAAGATAGTGCTTGTAGTAACCTGCTACGACCATTGTAAAAAATGTCCGCGATGTACTATCAATAGCATGCCATTAATAATTTTTTCAGGAGTTGTTTATCCTTACACATGACAGCGTCAGACATCTTGGTAGTTGTAACTACGAACCGCTTCAAAGTTCAGGTAACACGAGTATATTTGTTATATATAAATTTACTTTATTTCGTACATTTTTCCCTACTAAAGCTGTTAATCATAACAAGAAGTATAGGTTACCTTTAAAGTATAATAATAACAAAATCCTATTTATATGCCGTACACATTTGTTTCAGAAGAAATTGAAAGTGTTTACCAAACTCTACAAGTGAATGACTGATGTACTCAATTCTGCTGGATTTATCCATAATCTTAGGATTTACAGCACAGTTATGCCTATTTATTTAATGCTTATAAACTGAATGTGTGAGAATATATAAACTTTTATAAATGTTTGTTCCATTGCAGTTACGTTGTTGATTGTTGTTGTATATAAACAGTTGTCTATTTGGATATTTTTTCAGAAAATAGTTTGTATTTAAACATGTTATGGGCATTTCTCCACGAAATTGCATTGATATTCCAATTGTTTATTACACATTTTGTATTCGATTTCATCAATTAACTATATCGTTTTGGACACACTATTCATGAATATGCAGTGCCTATATCAAATTTGGAAAGTTAATATGTCTAAGCAGGGCCAATACAGAAAACAGAAACCGTACGTAAGTCATTAGAGAATAAAACCATTGATTGATTTCAAACATGGGTGAATACGGAATAAGAGAATTTTGTTTGGCTTGAACGTACGGGCTCAGGCAAGAAATCGTATGAAATGCACAGTAGATGGGAAAACTGCAGTGCATTGTTATGTCATCCATGAAAGAAAACCTATATTCTTATTGCTTTTATCAATTTTTATTAATCTTGTAAATTGCCTTGTTTATAAAAATACATGGGTACGAAAAGTGTTACAAGTGGAATTATTATTGTTATCAATTTAAAAAAGGGAATATGAAAGAAAGGCCATGCGATTTATATGAAACGTTTAAGGTATATTTAGAGTAAAATTATTACTTTGAAACATTTAAATGCAATTTGTAAACATATTTTAAAGGTATGGATTTTGGTATTCGTTACAAAATATGGAAAATCGATCGAAGGTGTCTTTCAAAATATTAAGCTTATTAAGGGAAACACGTATGAAAACAAATGATATTACCAAACAATGTTTGAAGTCTACACACTTAACAAGATGTATGGTAAGTTTCTACTGCAATTTATTGTATACATGTTTTGTGTATTTTTGTATGAATTATTGCACCTTGTATAAATACACATTTTGGTACCTTTTTATGCAATGGTGTTCATTCAATCCTTTTTAATGACGCCGCAATAAGTCGGGTCTCAAATAATGATAGTAAGAATGTATGTATATTTCCAATAATTAGCATAAATTGTAAGGAGGATATTCGTTGCCAAATCCAGACGTGTTAATTTCCACAATATGCTGCGTAATCGTAATAGATATCAATCACATTCATTTGTTCAATATTTAGGTGATATCTGTATTCCTATGCCTCAGTTTTACTGTATTTAAATGGCATTTGTGATCATAAAATTCACAATATTATCTGCCATATCTACACTGCATACGATCACATCGAGCGTTTTACAATTTGATGATGCAATTTAGATAGTCAGATCATGCATTTGTGTGTTTGAACTTTGCTTTCGCATATCAGACACTCACCTTTTTAAGCGATTAATCTGATAACAATTAATGACGTCTGACGGCTGATCCACCAAAATAAATGTTTGACAGATTTGTAAAACACTTTCATCCATTTGAATAGAATTTAAATTGTAAACACGGTGTCTTAATTAAGGCAAATATTGTAGATTCTAATCCGCTGTATACTTTACTTTTTGTGTCTAGGCTGATCGCCAGTGAACCCGTGAGTGATATGTAGAACCATTTAGTTTTAATGTTCTTAAACGACTAATATATAGTTATAATCTGACATATCAGTACGGTGTTTTGACAATTCAGCGGTGCATTCATCTAGATAACGTTGAACTGCTTTGGTATGCTAGGCGGATCGACAATTGAAGTTCAAAAAACACTCTTATAGAGAGTAGGTATAACCAGTTAAAATGCCAAACGTCACAAACGACTGCACGCATTAACCAGACTGTAAAAATTTAAACCGGCCCAAATAAGTTGTACATAAAAAGGCTGAACGCTCAAAGGCATTTCGCAAACTCATGACCCATAGTTATGTGAACCTAGTTTCACCTATAAACTGAGCTTGGTAAGCATAATATCATAGGACTTTGTATCAGTCTTATGTATTGTTTGTTTATACTACTATATATTATATATTAAGCTGTCCTGTGCAAAAGTGGGTGGGGAATGCCAAAATTACACTTTCCAAAAAATCATGTTCAATTATGGTTTGAGAAACAATATTCTTAAAGAGTTATTCAAACAACCTTTGTGACATGTTTTGAGTAATAAGAAGTTGACCAAATTTTACGAAAGAAAGTTTTGGACCAAAAAAGCCTTTGCGTTTTTTTCTGGAAAAGTCTGTAAACAATGTAACTGTGTTCAAATGCCATAGACAAACTTATTAGCAATGCCTTGGGAGTTCTTGATGATATATTTTCAAACAAAGGATATTCAATATAAATAATGCAAAAATTTGATTTAATCAATTTCCTGGTTACATAACTGAACATGTCTTTCTTCAAATAGCTTTATTCACGACTAAGCCTCAAGATAGTGTTGATGCGGTAGTACTTACTGTATTGACACAGATACATGATTATTGTATGTATGGACATTGTCGGAAAAATGCAAATGCTTTTTCAATTAAAAATCTTCGTAAAATTTGCACAAGTACTTATTACAACAACAATGTAGCAACGGATATATTTATTGCGCTTGCTAAATATTCAACCTTTAATCTAAATAAAAAAATGTGGTTGTTTTTTAAATTATGTTTAAGTCCTTCAAAAAACTTTTACTCTTGTGTAAGACTCTTAAAAACGTAATATTTTCGCCACGTGAACACTAAAAGTAACTTCTTACTCGTGGCTATGCCACTTGTAAGCTATTGCCTTTGGTACTCACTTGGTGAAAAATATTTTGATCTTATACTGAAACAAACTATTGTCCTCTTCTACATCTTATTGTAGGCTAGGAGTTGAAATCGTTTTCGTCTTAGAGTGTTAATGAAACAGGCCAGTAGTTAAATATATATGTTATTTTGTGAATTTTAGTCTACATTTATCTGAAATTTTGCATCATGCAGTGTCTCATGTGAATTGTCTGATAACGTACAAAGTATTTGTTTTTATTTTAGGTCATCGTTTTGAATTTGGTTCCTAAGTTCCCTAGCAGATAAAGCTTAGGAGGATGGACAAAAAAGAACTAGTGTATGTCAATATAGAAGAAAATATTTTAAAATACACTAAAAGCACCAGTACATACTATTTAGCTTACAAATGGGGAGGAAACAAAACACATCAACGCACAATATACATAAGGGTTGTAAGGGAAGGGTCCCTTTCATTACGCACCCTCTAGCACGAAATCCTGGAACCGACTTTGAAGAAACGAATGAGATACAAGAGATAGTAAGGCAATCATTAGCAAGCCCACAGTCGTAGCACTCGCTGTTTTGGTGGGGGATTGGGATTAATTTTCAAACGGTTTTCCCAAGTACTGTTTATTGATTATTGTTAATTGAACGAATAACTTTATTATAGGAATATATCTTTTATCAACATATCTATGTGATATACTGAACTGTTGGGTTTTTTTTAATTCAGGTATTTATCTTAATAAAAATATGGAAGGTATCATATCACGTTTTCGGAAAGCCTGGGACAATTATTTCATTAAAACAATGATATAATGGGACACACCCAGCAATAAAAATTTTGTTCTTCTTAAAAGATGCAGACAATCTCATTGAGCTGATTTTTCAAGGTTCTTCAGCGGATTACTGTCACACTGCTCAAACAATTCTTTCTTTAATGCTAAAATAATTTGACAATATAACATACCAACAAAATAGTTAACACTAATTTAATATTTCAAATCTCGTTGAACCGTGCAGTCTCAAACACACTCGATTACCAGCCGATCAACAATGAAAACAATAAATGTATAAGTCGAACTTAATATACCTAAGTAGTTGTGTGTTGATTGATATACTAACTACCCATGTGTGATTTCAGTAATATAGGCATAGACATCTACCGCCGTATCTGATAATTAAATAACAAAGAGTTTGCTACTTTACCAATGAATACAACCTACACGAATTCAAAAGTTTGTGAAGTTTTCACAGTGTTTTTTTAGTACTGTATTTGTTTTTTTCGAACGTTGCCCTTCCTGGTAATCGATGATTTAGAATATCTGGTTATTTACCTCATGCTATATATTCGTATATAACAACTCGAACGTTATACTATTAAAAGAGACACTTGTTCCAAACACAATACAGAAACTATGTTCTATAAAGACAACCTTTAGAGCGACAACTGAAATCTCATCAGCAACAAGGAAATAACTGTGTTTGATTGTTCTTCTTCCCATTATCGATAGTTCTCACTATTACTTTTGGATTCTACATACTTTTCAGCTTTAAGTAATAAAAACTGCGTTTAATTCGCTTCGAACAAGGTATTTAGTAAGGCATTGCACATTTCATTTCCAGTCCTTGTACTGTCATTAGTTAGAATTAAGTAATGGTGACTAATATTCATGTGTACGTAATATGTATTACCTTTAATACAATCTACTAGCCTAGTATAATAGTTTAATTTGAAAGTATCAGTAATGTATCAGTATTGAAACTTGCATTTTATTTGCTTTGGATAAGGTATTGAATAATGTATTGATCGATGAACATAGTTCTAGTATTTATATGAAAAACTACAGAAACAAGTTCAGTAGCCGAATGTTTGAACATAAACCCCATTTAATGGAAGAGGGTGAACGCCAAAGACAAAGAACTCAAAAACAAACAATCACACATCAGAAACATGAAACAACAGCACAAAAGGTATGGGAAAAACTACGGAAACAAGCTCAGTAGCCAAACAATTAAACATAAACCCCGTTAAATGGCACTGGGTAAACGCCACAAATAACACCGTACGTATATACCGTATAAAATAGGTGTGTCTATAAAGGATTGTTAGGTATCGCATTTGAACGGTCAGTAAAATGTAAATTCACTGGGGTTTTTTAACAAGTCTGTGTTGTGTGCACAACCTCACGCTTATCCCACCCATCCCCAAAAAAGTAAACGGCACATCTGATCAAAATATGCATTAACTGAAGGAAACTTAATAATAAAACAAATAATAATAAACTAATAGATTATACCCAAGGACGTCTATGATTAGGGATCAGACCCTATTTGCAGAAGAAGGTATACAATTCAGAGTACCTTACGCATAAACTTTTGAAATATATGATGACAATCACAAAGCCTGCTTTAGCAAATTTAGGTCTAATGTGTAATCATAGAGTTTCATAATTAAAAGCATTATCTTACTAGAGCTGGGAACAAACGAAGTAAGCATTTTTAAAAATAAAAAACAACATATTTTTGCTTAAATCTTCTTCCAAATTCAAAGTATAATTTTGAAAAAAAGTACGCCACGCATATTCAACATTATATTTCTTATGGGGAATTCATCATTGAAAACAGAAAGGCAAGTACTCTTAACAGTTAAGCCGATATAATACTTAAACCCCTTTTAGTAAGCATAAAACATTGGTATCATAAGTCAAAGCACTTATAAAAGAACAATATTTCGTCAGGAAAACGGACATTACAAAATAGTTGCAAATTACGGACATGTAATTTCAATATTGTATGTGTATAGACGGGCTTAAATGACCAAAGAAATGATGGAAATGTTGATATCTGACATAATACGTTAGTTTGAGGGCATTTCAGCAACCTGAAACCACAGGGACGAGCGTACCGAAACGTTGAAACTTGTTCGCTCAATGTAGGACAATTAAAATAATAGTGAACAGCATATCTTGGGCTAACACATGGCCAGGA
Organism: Mya arenaria; assembly: GCF_026914265.1. Lineage (NCBI taxonomy): Eukaryota > Metazoa > Mollusca > Bivalvia > Myida > Myidae > Mya > Mya arenaria. The sequence goes on from NC_069127.1 coordinate 38,272,828, forward strand.
CGTTATGTACTTGTGGATGATACATGCTTATTAATTAGTGTTTTCATTTGTGTATGGGCAATGTACAATCAAGGAGTTTGATGTTACAAAAAATATATATGCAAATATATGTAACTTAAGCGCTTAACTAATGTGTTTGTTCAACCGGCTAGAAAGTAATACCTTTAAATATTGTACACCTTTCTTGAATGAACTGCCTTTCAGCAAATGCATTTTTGTCAGATGAACGCCACATCTTTGGATGTGTTCGTATCGCGGATTATCGCACCCCATTATAAATGTAAATAGAAGATTGTTTATCTTGTTAGTGTTTGTATTGTGTCAGCAGTCCCCGTAAAACAACATGTCAGCAAGTGTTATTTTATGATATGTTAAATGCGGTGTTGTAAAAAAGCCAAAAGATGTACCACGCGGATGACCTTCAATAAACCACATTGCTTAACCTCATAGTTATGTTATATTCCACCTGAAATGAGGTAGTTGACCTGTGGTGTTCAAAGGGAATATTGCAGACATAAATGGGAATACTTTATTCGCATAACTTGAGTGTAATGGTTCCAGTTTATTAGTAGGCAGGTACCAAGATTATAAGTATCTTCCATGGCCGAGAGTGTAAGATAGGTTAATTCCGACCCGAGCGTAGGGTGTTTTGCGGAAACGAGGTTAACCGAACCTATCTTACACGAGCGGCTATGGTAGATGCTTTTTCTCCCATCTCAGTTAAATAAAATTAAGTAAAAATGTTGCTGGAACTCTTTTGTGCTTAGTGAAAAAAATTGCGTATGGATATGTGATAATTCGTGGTTGTCATGGATATGCGCGCAGTGGTTCAGATTATGTTAATAGTCAAATCGGTCTTTAATTAGATCTAAGGAGAGTGAAGCATTATTTCTTGAATGGTTCGTGAAAACTGTTTTATTGTGACATTTGATGCGAGAAATAATTAATTGGCGTTCTAAATATTGCCATAAGACAAGGTTTCCATGATGCCACAGACGACAGTCTTCAACAAGGGAGGTAATTACAATGTGGTGACCAATAAAAAGGAGTTTCATACGGGCATTTTATCTTCGCCCGTGGGCAAGATAAGAATTTCTTGCATGGTTAAATCAATGGATCTACTTGTCTGAGGTGGGAGAAATATAGGGTTAGATTGATTGTGACACTCGGTATACCTTTTTGGTAAACGCGAACTAATAACAGTTTAATTAGCTCGGTGTTTGACACTATTGTTTGACTCTCATTGATATTGATACTGATATACAATCAATGACGGCTTAATATATTCAAGAATCTGTACTTAAAGTCGGATAAATGATAATAAGAAGCATTAGCTAATTTTTAGCAAAACAAACATTCAAAACATAATAAAACATAACATGGAACTGGTAAAATTTAAATAGATCATGAAGTTTTAAATAGGTTTCATATTTGAAAAGGTTTAAAAAACCGTTTCTAATTTATGCCCACAAGTACAAAAAGTGAGATGACTTTAAACATTGTATGTGATGATAAGATTAACTTTTTCCCACTTGTACGGCAGGTCAACACGCTAGGTGACAATCCACTGAAAAATAGTTATATTTTAAAGTCTATAAACTGATTCTCATAGTATAAACTTTAAAAAGCAATGTTGTTTGTTGCAGTATGTACATTTGAACTACAGCATGGTATAGTTTTGTAGTTGGTAAAAAGAGTGTACATTCATTATTCTTCTACTTGAGATTGCTAGACAAAACCGCTTTGGAAAGTATTGCTTAGAGGCTCTATTATCTTATTATTTAATAACTGCTATGGTTTTACACTATAAGAAACAGTAGCTTACAAACAAAAGACATGGCTACTTCTATGACTGGGTGAATCCCTAACTACAGTTTTACCATCCAAATCTCTGCCGGCAATCGTCCTGACCGTATCATCATTGACCACCGTGTACAAATGATTATTCAATATACCAAATCGTAGCACCTTAATGCACCAGTCAATAGTCACAACGCCACCCCCCCCCCCACAGGTCCGGGGAATAGCGGGGAATTTGACACTCGACGACAAACTGCTGGTAATATCCCCGCCAAATGCCCCCGTACACCGGGCTATTTGAAACAGATTTATTTCCAGATTGGGAGAAATTCAGGATGTGGCGCCATCTTCTTTAAACATATCGCGTGATCTCGTTAAACTCCGAAAACTACTTGGTTAAAAAGCATACAAAACCCGTTAAAGGAACGAATATTTCCCGGCACAACGCCACGGTCGATTACCCGCTATTTTTGGCGCAAAAAAACCCGTCGTATTCACTCGGCACTTCTGGGCAAACGGGAAGGTAGTAACACGGCCCATTTCCCCCCGCTTTTCCCGTTATACCCCCGAACCTGGCGCCGTGGTTACAATTGACTCATGCATGATAACAAGTTGCCAAAACATCACAAGTAGTTGTGTATGTTCGAAAAGGGTTAATGATATAAGGATTTGATAGAAAAACAACAAACTTGTTGTTTTATTTTGATAAGTTATATTCATATCCTAAATTCCAGCTGGAATCATTTCTGCTATTTGAATTCCAGGTCTTGTCGAGTTGGTGTTAGCCATCGCATTGAAAAAAAAAACAAACTCTTTTTCCATAAAGACAAAGCATATTATTCAGTAAAATACCTATTGATTCTCAATTCCTTCTTATTTATTAAACATGAACAAGTATTTGCGCTTTGAGCTTTTACAAGACGGACATGTGAAGGTACGGATCCGCCTTTTACATTCTAGCCATTTTTGGTGGCACCATATTTCCATTGGAAGGTTTTTCCATACTTGACTTGCCTCAAAATGGAAATAAGTTATATAAAGTTGTTCTTAATAAATTCATATCTACACAGTTCTCATGTCTGAAGTTTTTTGTTCATATCTTTAAGGCTACACTATTTTGAACATATTCTGGTTCGGATTCAAAAGCTGTAGACGACTAGAGGCTCTAATGTTGATTTCATGTCACATTGTTGAGATGATAATCCACTATTGACGTTCATTACTTTTTAGCGACTGATTTCCTGTGAACCAAGTGTGATTTACAGCCTTTCATCGTTCTCCTCTTCATCTCATTAATTACAGTCATATTAGAGTCTTGCTGACGTCATGCCAGTGATGCATTCAACCAGTTATGCTGAACTACTTTGATGTACTAGGCGGGTCGATGATTGAAATGTTAAAGCAGATAATGAAGTAAGTAAAAACAGTTAAAGTGACACAACATTTAACGATTGCAAGCATCCATCAGACCGAAACCATTCATAACAGTTTGCTACTGACTAACCACATACTTTACAGCAAACCAGGTAGATGCTTTCTTTAACTATCAAATATTCTGAGCGGATGATATGAGTTATCCGAATGATTGTTCGTCATGAACTGCGCATAAATCCTTCGCGACACTGCTTCTGTGTTCCTATCCTGGATATGATTTGTTACCGTGTAGCTTAAGGCCTTATTTTAAAGAAACGTTCTTAATGCAATTATTGTAAATTGATAATAAATCAAAGTTTCTGTAAGCTTGCACCATGTGGTAATTGACAAGAAACGTTCAATTATTTGCATTGTTGTCCGTTTTAGGATGTCTTCCGCAAAATGAACTGCGGTATCTTGAGAAATCTTACCTGACATAACAGGTTAAAGGAATAAATGGGTGGGGTTACACAATGGGACGTATTGTGTTTCACGGTGAATTTAAAGAACATAGGTATTTAAAATTGCAAGGTTAATATGGATTTGAAAGCAAGCCGAAGAATCTTCAATACATGTTGGTATTTAAACAAGGGGTAAATGTTATTATATATACTTACTCAGAAAACTAAAAGACTCTGCCTTACCTTATCAACAACAAATAGTGAAAACGTCCTCAGCAAATATCGGGTTTCAACTGATTTTACACTTCAATAAACTTGCCTCATACAACAATATTCATACAACCTAGTACTTAAAGGTTTATCAGTTGCTATACGGAACTATCTATTAGGATTAAAAACATAACAATTCCCATAACCAACTCTTAGTTAATGACAGGCACGCATCGATAATCGTTTGGGGGCACTTAAACTATTACTTTGAGTTCGATTGTTTATGCCTTTGAACAGAATAAAAAACGATTGTCGGGGTAAACGCTTTCAACATTTTAATTGCGTTATTATGTTGACAAGCGAAATTTAGTTAACATGCTTTTGTCAATATCAAAGGAAATATAAATTCACTTCACTAACATGCATCATTTCAGAAAACATGTTTCAAAACGCACTAGTGCGGAAAACTTGAAATCCGCTATATTGTGAATATTGTAAAATCGATGAATATATGTTGATCATATAATATAAATTGTAATTAAATGTGAACGGTATTGACTTGCTCAGTTAAACATTGTTACTTTTTTATACTGATAAATGATGGACAAGCACTGTTTTCACTACAGCTCGAAGGCAGTCATCAATAGATTCAATAAATGGAAGACCCGTTCCATATAGTGCTACTTGTTCCGCATTTTAAGGGTGGGTTGATGGGAATGGTTTAGCAAAGACATTTTTGTCCGTAATCTAGTGTTTTGAAACACCCATGAACTGTTTTTCTATTGATGGTTTTATTTATTTTAACCATCATTTTTGTTTCTATTTCCACTCGTTTATTGCAAACTTTCTTCGGGATAATTGAAAACGCTCACAATAACGATGATCATCACAAAACATACGAGAGCAGTAATTCGAGGTCTCGACCAACGGCATATAAGTAGCTTGTTGTATCGACGTCACGAACAATTAAATGGAACGAAACGTCGTTTTATTAGCATTATTTGAAGTGTATGTAGTCAGAGGAATTTTAAAGATACATGCAGCTGAACATGTATACGCTCGTCTAAGGAAGCGCAATGAGTTCAAACTATTATTCAATATTAAAGGTAGTCTTCGGGATCCCTTGTCTTTGTAGTTGTCAATATATCAATGTAAAATAAGCGCCATGTAAAGAAGTTCACCTCAAATATTAGATGTTCTATAGTAGGATATATTATATGCGATGAATTTAAACTGCTTAGGTGCATTTCAAATCGTAGTTGAAAGAAGGAGTATTGAGACAGACGAATCATACACCCAAAATGCG